>NC_134600.1:25087143-25411726 GCF_037038515.1 Microtus pennsylvanicus | reverse complement strand
CATATACTAACTAAAAACAAAATCTTCTATAAAAATTTAATATAGGACTCAAAACATAATTGATAGTTCTTTGATATAATAAGCAATGACAAATACCCTTTCAGGCCTGGATAGCTATAATTTCGTAGTATTCATTGTGAAGAAGGAATGCAAAGTTAGGCACAAAAATAAAGTATAAAAATGAGTTCAAATAAACTTAGTCAAAAAAGCTAGATAATTTTAAATGCTAAAATGTAATCGACAGTGTGGGAATAATCAGTATTGGTCACTAATGCCACAGAAAAAGTACTCTATCTCTTTCTGCAGTTTGGCTGGGGAATCTATAGTGAATTCATATCTTAAGATGTCACTAAAAAGTCATTTCCCTTTGCTTCTCTTCTTTCATTGTTTATTGGTTTTCAGTAATGCTAGACTCAAAGTCATGCCTGGCTCCTATCAGGCAAATGGGCCTATCTCTGTGCTGTATCTGAGGCCAATACTTTTTCTTCCCTCATCCAGTTTGGTGTAGGGGATGCAAACACAGAGACCTGCACATTTTAAGTAAGTGTTTTACCCTGACCCAGTAATGTCTCTTTGAATTAAGAGAATAAAAAGATGATCTGTACTTCTCTCTAGCATGTGATATAATTTTCTACTATAGTTCAGGGAATAATATTTTTCTTCTTTACTCCTCATAGGTAAAGGTCAAATAAAATTTAAGGTTCACTGACAATTTTCATAAAATGATATCACATTTCCCTATGCATAAATACGGCGATTTCCCTCTAGCATATGTTACACAGCTCCATAGTAAGATGTAGAGCGGAATCCGAGAGCATACTCCACTCGGGGAAGAAGGCTTTGGGAGCTAGAGACCTGGAGGCTAGAAGGGCTGGAGATTTCAGCTTGTTGGATTATGGGATAAGGGAACCACATGGCTGGGCATGGGCGATTCCAGGCAGAGGAAACAGCTTCTAGCAAGCGGGGAAACTTGAGAGAGCTAAGAGTGGAAAAGAGGAAGGAGGAGTAGAAAAGGTCAGAGGTCACCTTTCTTCCTATGACAGGTTTGCTTCACTCCGCAGCTAGAAACCCTCCCCACTTCTATACTACTCTGAGAGAAAGAACCTGAACAGCTGGACAGACAGCTGGATAGAACCAAGGGCACTCAGCTGGTGCTGATGATGAAATCACAGAGGGGCTGAAGCAACTCAGCCCAGCCCTTAAGAGCACTGGCTGCTTTTCCAGGGTTCTAGGTGTTAGAGGAATCGGGGTTCTGTTCCCAGCACTCAAATGACAGAGCAAAACTGTCAACTCCAGTTCCAGAGGACCTGACGCCCTCCTCCCGTCTCCACAGGTATTGTATCACATAGGCCGCACAGACAATCACGCAGGCAAAAGCATCCCTTGAATAAAAACAAAATAAACAAGTAAATTAAAATTTAAAAAGAAAGAAATGACGTAGCTTTCATTGTAATGGTAGACCCGTTACACTCTCTAGTTGCTAAGTCACCCCGCTCTTCCCAGTTCTAGAGCGATTGCAGTGAGGATGGTGCGGATAGTGTGGCCTCCTTCCCTGGATGCCGGGTGGGGGGTGGGGGAGGAGTGGGGGTTGTGCAAAATAATGGAAAGGCCCATGGGCCGACTCCTGCCTACTGTGGATTTTCATGTGGTCTCTGAGAGAAGAACCATTTAATTTTTTCTCAGAATTATTAACTTTTATTGGCATACTAAAGTGTATATATAATTACATATATAGTTATATAAGATGTTATATAAGATATATCATGTTAAATTGTTTATACTATATATAATACACACACACACACACACACACACACACACACATATATATATATATATATATACACTATGTTACATGATGCTCTGAAATAGATGTGTGTAACAGTAAAATCTACCTAATCCACATGTGTATTATTTCACACACCTAATTCTGCGGCAAGAAAAATTGATATGCACACTGAGTGTTTTTCGGTAATCCACTATACTGTCATTAACCTGTCAACCATGTTAGCTGAGAGGTCTCTGGGACTATACCTCTCTCTGTCATTGTGCATGGGCGGTTGACTTCCCTCGGTTAAAGATCGGTAAAATACTAACACCTGAGCCACACAGAAAACATGAATGGGGGGGGTGGGTACTTCAAAACCAGTTCTCCAAAGATTTCTTCTCCAAATGGAGGGCTCGGGAGTTGGTTGGGAGTGAAAGAAAACTTCTCTCCACGAGCCCTTATCACAGAGCTTTTGTGTTCTGTTTAGAAGAGGTGGGGAGAACCTCTTTCAAGAATTTCTTGAAAGCATTACCATTTATTTTATAACATAAATGCTAAGAAATCCAGTCTACTAAATTGAATTTTATATGTAAATGCACAGATGCTGGGATCTACGGTTCCAGGAGAGTTATTTTTTCTATCTGTCTCTACTATGCCTACATCACTGTATGCTGATAAAGGGGGAATCCACTGTTTTTACATTATATCTTAAGTTTTTTTTTTCTCCTTGTACTAAATAATGGAGACTGGAGGCATATACAGCCCTTTTGCTGTTGTTACTATCATGACATACACAGAGCAGACTAGCTCTATTTAAAAAGAGATATTATTTACCTCTCAGTTAGGGAAGTTAAAAGTCCAAATAACAGGCAGACGTTCTAGAGAACCCTCCCCTTGGCTGCATCATCTCACAGAGAAGCAGGAGAGGAAGACAGGAGAGTATGGGGACACGAGAAGGGAAAGACCCTTCTGGTTAGAAGCAAGTAAGCATTCCAGCACAGTGAACAACTGCTTAGGTTTCCCAGGTAGAACCCTGCAATTCTGTAGAAATTTCACGAGCAACCCCTTGTGCAATCCCAAAAGCTCCTGGTTTTATTTTATCAGATTACAATCCAATCCAGAGTGCCCTACCCCAGTCTAATCCCATCAGAATGAGAAGGATGACGGGGGGGGGCAGGGATACAGGGGTGGGGAGCTTCTTAGCAACCTATTGAGATGTAACTGAAAGCTACCAAATGGTATCTCTAACTCTTAGACACTTGTGATTCTCCTGGAGGAGCCCACACCACACCGACCTCTGTCATATTCTTCCGTTTCTCTTAACTCCTATGTTTAAGCTTTGAGTTTAGAAAACTGTTGCTTATTAGACTGCAACTGTCACCCGAGGGGCTCACAGCCATATTGGAAATGCCGTTTTCTGTCCCTGAGCATCTTCCTCTCTCTTGACCCTTGTGGTTGAGTATATAACCAAATTCTAAAACTGGAGGGAATGGGGTGAGGTTACCGAAACCACCTACTGATATGCATCCTGAAATATCTGTTTATTAAAATCCTGATCAGACCTGATGTTAGAGTGTGGTGACATTAGCCTACACTCACAGCACTTTGAAAGGCTGATGCAGGAGGATAATGGGTTCAAGTCCAGTCTAGGCTACACAATGAGACCCTGTCGCAAAACATAGGAAAAAAAATAGGTATGAGGACCTAATATTACATCTGTCACCAAGCATATTTTATCCCAAGCATAATATAAATGGTTGTCTCTAAAAGAAAAGTAACATATAGTATTATTCATTATTATTTCTCTAGTTTACATTAATCTAATTTTGGTATTATCCCAAACAGTTAAAAAACTAAAACAGTGTTTCCCTTCACTGGATTTCAAATCGAGTATTTGGTTCAATCTCAGTGAACAATGCAGAAAAACTCTACTATTGTATAGTATGGTCTAGTTCAGAATTGAAAAAGTTAAATATTTTGTTTCTACCTTTTATTTATTTATTTATTTTTTTGGTTTTTCGAGACAGGGTTTCTCTGTGGTTTTGGAGCCTGTCCTGGAACTAGCTCTGTAGACCAGGCTGGTCTCGAATTCACATAGATCCGCCTGCCTCTGCCTCCTGAGTGCTGGGATTAAAGGTCTACTTTTATCTATTAGCAAAATCTTGGTATTTCCAATGTGGGAGCTCTGTAAAGGAGAAGTCAGAGTTTCAGTCTCACATTAGCGGACTGCTTGTCGTCCCAGCTGCCCTGCTAGCTTACACTGAAATAATCATACAGAAACTGTATTAATTAAAACACCACTTGGCCACTAGCTCTAGCCTCCTATTGGCTAACTCTCACATCTTGATTCAACCCATTTCTAATAATCTCTATGTCACCACGAGGTCATGGCTTACTGGGAAATATTCAGCATATCTGACTTGGCAGCTCCATGGCGGCTCTCTCTATGTCCTTCTTCCCAGCATTAGGTTCTGTCTACTCCACCTACCTAAGTGCTGCCCTATCAGGCCAAGGAAGTTTCTCTATTCAACCAATGAAAGCAACACATAGACAGAAGAACCTCCTACATCACACGTGGCTGTGGCACCTGTTGTGTGTGTCCAGGAGGATCCTGACCCAGTAGCCTGGGCATGCTCTGCACAGAGACCTCAGGGACCCACTGAGCTGCAGGGAGAAGCTGCACCTCTGCACGCAGGCTTCTCCAACTGCAAGCTATAGGAGGCCTCCAATGTAGTCTAAACACATAGTCACAGCTTTCTAGAATGATCTGCAGCTTCAAACCTTTCGGAAGAGTATTACAAATCAAGAAGAAATGCAAGCAGCTCAACAGAGCCCAAACTCAATGCAACTTGATTGTTTTGCCTTTCTGCCTTTCAACATTACGTCGGGACCAGAAATCCCAAAAGCGGCATGGGAGTAGCTTCTCCACCTAATGTGTATGCTGGTCCTGGGATGCAATCAGAACCTGGGTTCTAGCTTTCTGGGTGAGGGCTGAGGCTGAGAATCTGAATTTCTAACAAGTTCCTAAGTGATGCTGAGGTGGCTTGTCTCCAAGTCAGACCCTGCAGCAGGAATCTACAATGATCTTCATGATTGTTTTCAAAGCAGTTTGGGGCATGTATTAGAGCTGTGCTAAAAAAACAACAACGAAACAATGGACTAGTAAATTGAATCAGGTTAAGTGTGAAACACAGTCTAAATTCAACACTAACTCACCAAGCTTCCTCATTAACTCACCTAGCAGGTAATTTGCTTTAGCTGATAATGAAATGCACCATTATCTAATCAAAGCTGGGGCTACTTTGTGCACCAAGGTGGCCATAAATTTATCCCACTTTTCTCTGAAGAAATGTATCTACTTGCAAAACGGACCTACTTCTGCTGTCTAAAAAAATAAAAGACTAAAAAAATAAAAAAAATCAACTTACTTTTATTATACCTTCTAAGAAAATTTCTTATATATAACTGATGCAATCTTTTCATCCTGGCCTTCTCAGTCGTTGAAAAGTGGAAGATTAAAAAATTACACTTCACCATGCCCTTGGTGGGCACTGACGGGGCTGAATTGATTAAAACGTCACTCACCATTTACTGTGGTTAGCGCTTCATTAGGCACCGATAGGCACAATATATCTTTGTCAAATACTTCCATGGAAAACTTAGCTCTCGGGCCACGAAAACACAAAGCCCTAGACTGTGAGGAAAATCCCTGTGTGGAAAATATTCACGTCCGTATGACAGAGTTTTAGCAAAAAGAACAACTTGGAACTAAATTTTCAAGGATTTAACAAAATTACGTCTCCAACAAGATGTATTTACATATTGAGCAAATCAGAATAAGAATGAAGCAAAAACAAAGAATGGGTTCTGAAGAGGAGTGGAGTTCCAGGGTGGCCCACGGGGGTGGGGAGAGGTTGCGGGTATCAGACCAGAGTCCACATGTGCAGTGAAGACAACAAGAAATATCAGGAGCCTTGAGTACCCGCCTCAGTACCCCCTCAGGGCTCAGAATAGGAAGTCTATGGCAGGTGAGGATCTGAGGGTAAACAATTAACTCAAGTACATTACCTCTGCATGGTCTTTACGTTTCATGTGGGGGAAAAAGTGAAGTGAAGGGGCACAGAGAAAAAGTAGAAGAACAAGGAGGAGGAGGAGGAGGAGAAGGAGGAGGAGGAGGAAGAAGAAGAAGAAAGAAGGAGAATAAGGGGAAGAAGTAGAAGTAGCGACAAAGAGGAGAGTAAGAGTAAGGGCTGATCTCCACGAGGTTTCTAGTTTTCACAGAGATAGCTGGAAAACTCCATAGGCAAGGACAATGATAATATGCATCTCGAAACCACAAAGAGGGCAGGTAGAAGCTGACAAAGCAGTACTCTGGAACAGGTAACACCACCCAGGAAAGAGCCAGCCATTCAAGGGGAAATACCTCATGTCCCAAACCGTTATTAGACAAAGTTACTAAGCATCCCTGAATCCTAGGTACCCATTCTCCTCATCCAATCTCTTTTGTGGCAACCAGCTTTGGGGACACCCAGATTTGTTTGTTAGCAAAGGTGAGGAATGCTGCCTTCCTGCTCGGTGGCTGTTTTCTACAGAAATTTCTATGTGGTCTGTTAGCAGGTAATTTTGATGGATTAATTCTATGTAAATTTGACTGTTAGAACAAAGAATGAGTGTTATGGCGCCCAGGTCTCACAGTGTGGAGGAATGGAGCGAGGTCATTCCATTGCCCTGCAGAGGTTACACTGCTGAGGTGTTCTGGGAATGAATCCCATTTCGAAGGGAAGAATCATGGCTTTACAAGGTTTCCACGGATATGGCAGCGACTTTTCCAAATGACACGTGTTCCCGCAGCTCCACAAAATGGGTTGTCCCTTAAGTTGTACACTTGTGGCTCTGCCTTTATGAATCTGTCAGCTGTACATCTACGGCAGAGTCTTGTGCGCTTGTGACAAAGACACACGGATCCCACCACCCCACAGTGTCCTGTGCTCCGTGTGCTTCAGTGGTAACTTCTGCCATGTGCGTTCAATCACACGTGCATGTCTGTGTTTAGGAGTAGTTTGCCTCAAGTGGAAAACGAATATTGTTGATTTCTCGTTTCTTTTTAGTTTTCTGTTTAACATCTCCGAGTTCCCAGCCATCAGTGCAGGAATCATAGGAAACCTTGCCTTCCCTGGGATACAGTCAAGCTGTTGGTTGTCATAGCCTGAGAATTCTCCTTTACTCTAGGTGCTTGCTCTCTTCGCTGCCAGTCCTCCGTTTTACCCCACCTGACATCTGTATCCACAAGTGCTAACATTTTATGTCCTAGCGATACCTCCTTCTAGGCAAGCATCCAGCATTGTCTAGTAACCTTCTTCTAGGCCAGCACCCAGCACAGTCAACTCACAAGGATGATGGGCTGGATAGTTTTATATCAACTTGACACAAGCGGGAGTCAATTGAAAGGAGGGAACCTCAGCAGAGGAAATGAGATCCAGCAGTAGGGCTTTTTCCTAATTAGTGATCAATGGGGGAGGGCCCCGCCCATTGTGGGAGGTGTCATCCCCGGGCTGGTGGCCCTGGGTCCTATAAGAAAGCAGGTTGAGCAAGCCAGTAAGCAGCTCCCCCATGGCCTCTGCATCAGCTCCTGCCTCCAGTTTTCTGGCCTGTTTGAGTTCCTGTCTTTGATGTGGGATTTTCCTCTGTATGCTGTGAATATATTTTATTACTATTGGTTAATAAAGAAGCTCTTTTGGACCTATTGCAGTGCAGAATAGAGCAAGGAAGGAATTCAAAGCAGAAACAGGAGAAAAGGTGGAATCAGGAGGTGCCATATAGCTGCTGAAGGAGACAGATGCCTGGGAAACTTACCAGTAAACCACAAGCCTCATGGTAAAATACAGAAATGGAAATGGGTTAACTAATATAGTTTCTGTGTGATTATCTTGGGTCTGGGCAGCCAGGCACCTACATGTCTTGACTCTAACCCAGGCCTCCACAACTTGCTTTTCAGTTCTGTTGATTCATCACAGCAATAGTGTCCCTGCCTCAGACAAATGACTTTCTCAAGTTAAGCTGGGGACAACCACAGGGCAAAGTGCCTTTCTGCCTTCACTTCTCCTTCTCTCTCTCTCCAAGGATGCTTTTTCTACCCTTTCCCTCAGAATCACCACTGTGCCAACTATATTCTTAGTAATAACGCAGGATCTTGAATGTAAGGTTGGCATTTCTCATTCTTGTGGCCAGCACATCATCAGAAAATACTTTTAAACACAGTGGGTTGATCAGTGAGTCAACCAATGACATAAATGAGTCTGAGGAGACAAAGGAAACATCTGATTCATAATTAATATTATAGCACAAGAAAAAAAATTAATTAAAAATGTCTGACTGATAAATTAATATTATAGCATAAGATAAAAAATTATTAATACCACTACTCCAATTTTGTTTATAAGATACCCCAAAGGAACTCCAACAGTTGCCATGGAAACCTCTCATTTAGGAGTGAGAATTATTTGACTGTTAAAACCTAGAGATAGAATAACTTTATTAATGCTTGAACAATAACTGTCTTTGATTTATAAAGGAACTGCATCTTGTAAGTGCATGTCCAGTTTCAATGTGAGGCCTGGGAGCTTCACTCCTCAGCCCTGGGTGGATGACCACTTTGTTACGCTATGCTGCCACCCCAATTACAACAGTATGCCTTGGTCAGCTCACCACAGCCAGACAAAAAGATATTAAGATGAGAATTCTGTCTTCTATCCAGGAGACACAATGGTAGCTCAGAGCTAGAGTTTTAAGCAGAAAGCGGAAAAGAATTAGTCTAGAAAATACTGTCTGTCACCACTAGGGGCGCCCTCAGCATACAACAGTGAAGGGTCTTTAAAACGTCTGGATATCTGAAGATAAGTGTGGATAATGATTGATAACCTGGGACATCAGACTGCTGATAGCCAGTAATCGTTTATATTGAGTGGATTGAGAAAAATGTCCCATTGCAGCCCACTCTGGGGAAAGCAAGATAGAAAATGCAAAAAATTAGTCAAACAGCAAGAAAATATGTATTGCATTTTAGAGCAATTAATGAAGGAAGTCATTTAAAATGAAACCGATAACAGTGCTTCTCAAAGGATTAAGCATAGACCAGGCAGAACAAGAAAAACAAACCCTGAAGCTCGAATGTCTTTGACTTCTGCTTCCATTACAGGGATGCAGAATAAGGAAGCTATCTTTTAAGGTTTCTCTCAGAAATGCTTTGACTCCTCGACAATGTGTGGTAGGGGGTGGGAGGCTGATCACGAGACTCTTAAAGACACAAGCAGATGACCTGCTTAAGCCTCTTTTTAATTATTATTTCATGAAACGCTATCTGGCATATCACAAAGAAAAATTACTAAAAATTTCTTGTAAACTATTCTTCTACAAGGAAAATGCTGAAATTCAATTTAAGTTGCGAGTTACATTGATATTTAGGTCCGTTCATCAAGTGGCAAGGCTGAACTTTGCTGTACTGTGGTTATGAATATTACAATGGTACCACACTAAAGTATGTGACAGGGTAGCTGATATTTAAGAATCATACAGTAACTCAGATAATATATACAAAATAAGGAGCCAACAACCCATTTCATAGTCCACTTTTTGGAAAAAGCTGTGAACTTTTTGGAGCATTGGCCAACCCTTCTCCCGCAATGTAGTTTACAAAGAACTGAACGTGGGCAATGGACTAAGGCAGGCGGCTGTTGTTTAAAGAGAAGGTCAGTTCCCGTACACTCCTGAATATCCTGTAAAGTGTCATTCAAAACAGGTGAATGAATGAATGAATGGGTAGATTCACTGCATGTATAAGGGAGATCTTCATGGGAATGAGGCTTCCCTGGGATTCTAGAGAAGGTTTTGCCTCTTGCCTTCTGTCTCGTTTCTATTCCTCCATCAAACAGTGGGAAAAACGTAACCAAACATCTCCAGATGGGGTAGGGTCCAAAATGGTCATAAAAACAACACTAAAATTATAAATTGATTTCATGAGGTTTCAGAAGCGGCTTCTAAGTTAAACATGTTAAATTAAACATGAAAAATAAATGTAAGTTTATATAGTTGCTACAATAAAGTTTTAGTCTGTTGAATTTTCATTAGGTTATGATGTAGTCGATTTCTAAAAGCAAATACAGTAAAAGCGAGGAACAAAGGAGGAGCTGTTTGAACTATCAATCAGAAAGAATGATAAAAGCCTTGCTGGGCTCTGCAGGAAATGTAATTAGATAAGCATCTCACTCACTGAATCTCTCCTCTCACGTGGGAATACAAAGAATACCAAAATGGCGTGTCAAAGATTAACTGCCTGCAAGTGCCCCAGCAACAATACTTAGATCCCGTCTCTAGAAATCACTAAGTGCCCGACACATACACGAAGTTCTGAGCATTTTAATGGAATTTACAAGGTATTTCTTGACCACTGATAGGTTATTTTAGTTAAATTTTACTTTAGTTCTTTCTTTCTTTTTTTTTTTTTTTTTTGTCCTGGAACTCACTCTGTAGCCCAGCCTGGCCTTGAACTCACAAAGATCCACCTGCTTCTGCCTCCAAGTGCTGGGATTAAAGGCGTGTGCCACCACCGCCAGGCTTTTTTTTTTTTTAAAGAAATTATTTACTTCTGTTTTTATATGCATTGGTGTTTTGCTTGCATTTATGTCTGCGTGAGGGTGCTGGACCGTTGTGAGTCACCATGTGAGTGCTGGGAACCGAACCTGGGCGCTCTAGAAGATGAGTCAGTGCTCTTAACCACTAAGCCACCTCTGCAGCCCTACTTTAATCCTTCTAAGTCATCGCTTTGGGGTCGGAGACATGGCTCGGTGGTTAAGAACAGTTGGTATTTTTTTTGCAGAGATCCCCAGAACACACATGGCAGGTCATGATCATCTGTTAACTCCTGTTTCCGGGACTCTGATGCTCTTACCCAACCTCTGCAGGCACCAAGTACACATGTGGTGCATATACATAAATGTAGGAAACAATCGTACACATAAAAAAAAAACTTGAAGAATTATTGTATTGTTTTCCTCATTCTTCTAATGACATTGTTTAGCAGTAATAATCAAAGAAAACTACACAAAAATAAAAGAAACATAAGTAACTTTGTTTATTAATTGTATGCTATACCATCAAAATAGAAAAGAATTAATACATCTAGAATTTATAGAACAGAATATTTGTGAAGAAAATATGATTATTACTTGGCTATGTCCTAGACAAAGCAGTAGCAAGAGGAATTAATAATACAGCAGGGCAGTGGTGGTGCAAGCCTTTAATCCCAGAACTGTGCAGTGGTGGTCCCAGCACTCAGGAAGGCAGGGGAAGGTGGATCTCTGTGACTTTGAGGCCAACCTGGTCTACAGAGCAAGTTCCAGGACAGCCAGAGATACACAGAGAAACCTTGTCTCAAAAAAAACACAAATAAGTCAAATAAGAAGCAGAAGAGATAATCCACAAATGTCAGAGTGCACAGACACTGCTGAGCGGTGAAGGCAGGGCCGTCTCTTTACTGAGTACTGCCAACAGTGGCATTCACAGTAATGCCCGTTGTTCGCCAGTCGCATTTCCATTCCCACCCAATTACATCATTCTGGTGCACACAACAGCCTTCTATCGTTGCACATTGACTGACCTAGGAAGTTCCTATTGGGCGAGATAATTCTTGAAAGTCTTGCTTAATTAATTTTTCTGTTGAGAAAGTCTCACGTTATCCAGGCTGACCTTCAACTCAGTTTGTCCCAGAGGATGAACTTCAACTTCTGATTCTCCTGTTTCGACACAGCAAGCCCTGAGACAGCAGCTATGCACTTGCGTTTCAATGGCACCGGGACCAGGATTAGGACATCACACATGCTAGAAAGTTCTCTACCAACTGAGCTACATCCCTGGCAAGTTTTGCTTGTTTAAACAGCAAGTTCATACTGGATTCCTACAGGATATAGATCCAAAGGACTGCCCTCTTCAATATATTCACAGAAAATATTTATATTTTAAAATCTATGAATTCAGTTTATTTTCTTTCATGACTGGCTCATAAATCAAAATGTGGTTTTTCTTGTAAAGGCTGCTTTCCTATATAAAGTTATTTTTTATTTCACAACAATTAGGTAAAAAGGGTTATCTCTTTCCACCATCACACCCAGAGGCTGGCAGTCACAGTTTCCCCCACCGCTATGCTGTCTCGCAGGTTCCAGGGCCACCTTAGCAAGTATCCATGGGCAAGGACTCTAGCAGGCAGCTCTTCAGCGTTCAAGCCATGAGGACTGAATTATCAGCAAGAGAAGGGCAGACAGTAAAACGTACAGTTCTTTTCTCCTCCCCAAGGAGGCAACACATCTAATTAGGGAACTAAAATTAAAACACAAACACAAAAGAAGGCCCACACGGGTGAGAGATGACCTGTTTTCAGATGCGCAGGAAGCCATGGCTCTCTATGCAGATTACAGACAACAATTCCAAGTTAGGTGAGAAGCTGTGCCTTTAGCAACTTAGAAAAGGCTAAGCACATGGAGACACAGGCTTTAAACGTTGTGAAGATGAATCGAACAGCCGGAAATAGGGAGCAGGATTAGGAATTTTGTAAAGACGGAACTGCCCGGTAGGCTTCTTCCGACTACCCCCTCCTCTTCTCCACCACACGCAGCAGGATATGTTAAACCGAACCAAAATAGCTTTTAGACTAAGGGTAAAACTTGCTGCGGAGACTGGAGAGGCGCTGAGAGGAACAGAGAGGAATCTACTAAAAAGTGTGTAAATTGGTCTGCGTGACTGATCATCCGCTCCGTCTCTTCCTGCTCTGAGGATGACATCTATCAGCTGTCAGCCTCTGAGGAAGGACCAAGAACAGCCCTCTGGTGCTGATCTTAGAGGATTTCCCACCGAAGAGTCCAGGCTTTCCCCCACAGTTCCTCATTAGTACCTTTTCTCACTACTGCGACCTCTACTGGACAAGAAGCATTTCTATAAGAGAGAAAGTATTTGGCTCAGGGTTTGAGGTTGCCATCCATCACGGTGGGGAAGGCATGATGGCAGAAGCAGCTCTCAGCCTTCAGGCTTCACCTCAGACAGAGAATGCCAGCCCTAGGCTGGTTTCCTTTCTTCTTATATTCACAACTGCCTCTAGCTCCAGTTCCGGGGGATCTGACAACCTCTTCTGGCCTCTGCATAGCCACGGTAGATACTCACATAGACACAGACACGTAGACACAGACATTAAAAATAAGTCTTTAAAGCGCACACACACAAAGATTTAACACAATGTATTCCTTAAAGATGACACACTTAAAATATTATATGGGTACAGAACAACGCGGTCCCACACTTAAGGCTCAGGGATTATTGCAGAAGATCAGGGTCTCCTAGTAACAACATCAGAAGTGACACTCATGAAGTCTCACCAACATGAGTGCCCAGAGGTGAACTGAAAAAGGAGGACACCAAGGGACAGGCCACAAAGAACCACAGACAAGCAGAGCTGGAAGAAGAGGCGGCCTCCCCAGGGAAGAGCACAGGAATCTGCTGTCTTGCCAACAGTCAGCCCTGAAAACGTACATATTAGTAACATTATATGGACTTAAAGTTACATTTAGGAATGTGTGTGTGTATGTTTGTGTGTGTATGTATATATATATATATGTGTGTGTGTGTGTGTGTGTAGATATATATATACACAATACAATGTAATATACATGCAATAACAATTATTGAAAACATGAGGTCATAAGTTTGAAGGATATGGGGGCATATGGGAAGGCTTGGAAGGAGGAAAGGGAAGGGAGAAGTGGTGTAAATAAAATATAATCTTAATAATTAATATATATGATTATTAGATAGAGTGATTTTGCGATACGTCTGAGCATTTGGAAACATTTTTTGCAAATAGGCTACATAATCATTTTTAAACTTTAAATAACTAACAATATGCATAAAGGCAATGAAACTAAAAAAAATTAAAATGTAATTAGAAAATCCAGAAAACAAAACGCTATACAAAAAAGAAGAGGACTATAATGAATTCTACTGGACTTATTAATTTTTAGCAATTTTGACACACTCATATATGAAAATATAAATGAGATTCTACACAGGGGTACTAGGATAGAAGCAGAGTGGGACAAATTGGGACAAGAGTGTCAAGTCTTCATCCACCACAACACCCATTTAGTGTAATGTCTGGAAAAGTGAATCGAGAGTGCTTGCCTGAACAACGCCATAGATTAGCTCCCCACCAATGCAAATCAGCCAATAGAGTTAAATTGATAGATAATGAGGCAAAGAGTTATGCAGAACCTACGAAAGATATGGTATTGCCAGAAGAGCGGAAAAGGCATAGCTGCTCCGGTGAGAGTAAAGAGTAGCCATGGGCAAAGCTGATCTCTGATCTCGCAATTGGCACTGTTGTGGTAGCTGTTAGCTAACCAGCTATACTTGAAACTGCCACAGTTTTTCTCTCTGGAAACTGAAAATAATAGTTGAAAGCTTTGGTCAAATAAGTTGGACATGGCGCTAACAGTGGGAGATGGAAGTGGACTTGGGGGGCTTCAGTATGGTTTGGGTTAAACATAGCCTCTTCTTTAAATAGAAAAGCACTGCATGTTCAGAGAGACAGTCTCTATGCAAACATATATATATACAACTTAAAACATGAAAGGGGGATGGGAAGACGGCTTGGTCAAACAGTGTTTGCAGCACAAGCACAGGGACCTGGGATTGGATCCCCTGCACGTGAGTAAACAGTCAGGCATGGGGCAAGCATCTGCAGCCCGGAGCTTGGAGGTGGACACAGGTATGTCCCTGGACCTCACTGGCAAGCAAGTCTTGATGAACCTAGGGGCTCCAGGTTAATTAACAGACCTGTCTCCGAATAAATAAATGGATACATGAAATAAATAAATATGCTGGAGAGTGATATAGGAAGAGTCTCAACAATCTTTGAGTTCATACACGTACAAGCATGTCTGGATAGAAGAACAAATCTACCACAAATTAAAGGTACTAATCTACATGCTCCATTCCTTAATTTACATATTTCTATGTTAAAACACAGAACCATATTGCACCCATGTTCTACTCTCCCATGTGAGACTCCTCTGAGTCAAATGTCCTAATTCCAAAGATTGCCTATATGTTTATCTCTTAAAATCAAATATAGCATCTTCCATTTCATCGTCATACTCCATAGCCCTCTTGGATGCTATAACCCAATAGAAACAAAAGGTATTTAATTTGGTTGAGTGACAGACCCCAAAGACAATATGAATACAAGCTTCAACATTTAGATAGTTTTATATTTCCCAAAACTTTCTTTCTCTTCTTATAATCAGGTGAGTCAGTGGAGTGTACCACGGTTATAATACTGTCAGGAAACTTAGTGTCTGTGACGGCTATTTCAGAATCATTCAGAATCCATTTGTGGGTAGCCAATTACTTTACTAATGTTGATTAAAAAGAAATTAGGAGAAATTTAATTTGTTTTAGAAATATTTATCAGGGAAGTCTACATTAAATGATTCATCCTATCTATTATCATTGCTACTAAGTGACCAAATATCCTGACTGAAACACTCTTTGTTTCACACACACACACACACACACACACACACACACACACACACACTCATAAACAATGAGATGTGAAGACGATAACCACAGATTTTGATAATAACTGCTTCCCTGACCATTCCAGAGGCAGCGCTGGTTTGGTGTTGGCAGCTGTTCCATAGTTTTACAACCAGACAGGATTAGAGGGCTGTGCTGACCAAGAAAACTCACAAACAATCATACATTTTCTGCAAGAGGTTTCTGTAGCCACCAGTCAGTCCTTAGGCATGACTTAAACATTAAAACATAGCAAATCTCTTCTGATTTGAAAGGAAGGACCAAATACTGTTCTAGTGCATTCTAAGTCATACAGCACAGTCAGACCCTTTGTACCCACTGTCCTTATAGAATTATTAACTCTTGAAGGTGTCATTATATATGGATGAGTTATTTGGTGACTCAGATTTTAAGAGCCCTCATTAGTTGCAATTAACTCAGAACCACCAGGGACATGTGGGTCTTTGTAGCTATCCTCAGTTCCATTCCACTGCTATTGAATATAGCAAGTCAGTTAGATCATGCATTATTTGAGCCCTGCTTAAGAGCTACCAGGCAACTATTAAATTTGACAGCGACTGTTTCCTATCTTCCTGGGCCTCATGGCTGCAATAATTAGAAAACATGCTAACAACACTGATAGAGAGACGACTCTGCTGTAGTTCGGGAATCAATTCTCGTTCTTACCTAGTACTCCCTTTAAAAATGGATGCACTCACTTTAGCAGAAGTGATGAGTGAGGACTGACTAGGAGTTGGGAAAATGTATGTCAGCATAGACAGCAAGTACGCAATTCAACAGCAGTATTCAAATTCAATGATTCATGTCCTGACTGTTTGGAGAAAGTCTTCCTTGAATAAAATTATATAGTAGAAGCTATTGAAATAAAGTCACCAGGAGAGACAGACAGCACAGGCTCATGGGGGGAGAACCAGAGAGCCACCAAATATCTGAGCTACACTAAAGAATTAGCATGGATTGTGATATATTATGAAATACTTTATTTGTGTTTCAAAGGTGCGTTGGTAGTAAAAGAAGACCAGTTTCTTAGAAACCACCTCATGAGACAGCACAGAACGTTGTAAGGAAGGGGTGCTGGGAACACTGCCCTGGACGGAATGTTGGCTAGCTACTCACCATGTGACCTGAATTATATCATTTTCTCAGTGTTCTCTATTTTGTTGTATAATAGGAAAGTGATTTAAAAGCAAAACAGGACTCAGATAAAGTTTATTGTCAATAAAAGTATCTACCGTTACTATTATTATCATTCAAGCTTTCACATTAACATAGACCTTACACAGAATAAATTTATGCCCAGTGTAGGAAGATTCATTTATGATTCTTTCTCTTAAAAAAACAGTAAGTAAAACCGAGTCTTAAGAAATTTCATTGCTATGTTCAGCAAGTCCGGTTTTATCCCATGCTTTTTCAGACCCAGGCCAGCTGGCCTTGGTGAGTTCCCGATAGAACATCACCATTGTCTCAGTGTGTGGGTGCACCCCTCATGGCCCTGAGTTCCTTGCTCGTGCTCTCTCTCCTTTTGCTCCTGATTTGAACCTTGAGATTTCAGTCCGGTGCTCCAATGTAATGAGGAATATTGAGAACTCAAGAACAATCGCAGTGGGTTTTTGATCCTACTGCACTTACTGCCTTTGGGGGAGCCTAGGCAGTTTGGATGCTCACCTGACTAGACCTGGATAGAGGTGGGCGGTCCTTGGGCTTCCCACAGGTCAGGGAACCCTGATTGCTCTTCGAGCAGATGAGGGAGGGGGACTTGATCGGGGGAGGGGGAGGGAAATGGGAGGCGGTTGCGGGGAGGAGGCAGAAATCCTTAATAAATAAATAAAAAAAACCAATAAATAAATAAAGGAGAAAAAAAGAAATTTCATTGCATAAATTGCTTTGATTCAAGACAAAAAGATCAGTAAAGATGATAACAGAACACTGGATAATGCCAACATGTATGGCCATTAAGATATATAATATGAAGCGATGCCAAATGGCTTTATGATACTTAATGATTAGGCAATATTCTTTCTAATATATTAAAGATCAATTTTGATGCAGACATTTTCCTATATATTATGACTAGCACAGATTTTTTTCCCTAACCACCCAGCTGCTATAATGTTAAATAAATTAATTTTAATCTTAAATCAGAGATGTAATAGAGACAGGGTGATTTAATATGCAATCTCATTATGGTTGACAGGCTTATTTATAAATGATCTGCCCACATTTTGACAAGCATAGTTAATATGTTAATTAGCTTTAAAAAGATGATGATAGGAAGCGCTTGACAAACCATCATTCTTTGCGCACGGTTTTGGGGGTGCTGCCTTTGATAACCCAGGTCCCCTCTAAAGCACAGAGCCTTTGAGGAGATAATCATTTATTAACAACAGATAATTTAGCTACCTGATATTAAAAATTAATCCGGTAAAATAATCCCCAACAATGTTCTGCTTTAGAGAACCCGAGCAGCTGCAAAGGCAGGTCAGAGCATGCAGAGAGGAAATGAGCTTATTTAAAATCCCAGCTCTGCAGACAGAGCTGTGCTCTCTAGTCAGCCAAGAGTTACACAGATATGCTGCCCTCACGTCCACGCTCCCTTCCTGTGTTCCTCAGAACCCACGAGTCTCTCTGGTTTAGAAGCTTAGCCAAGCTTTTAAATGCTCTGACGTTCAAGGCGCTACGCAGTCCAAGCATTAACAGACGCTTTACAAGAGGCAACGTTCAATTCGATTTTGCTGCTTAGATCTTCATCCATGAAAGGAAACAGAGGTACCAAAACTACCGTGATGCGCTCCTAACTTGTTCTCTGCATTCACACATCACCATGGCGCTGGCGACACACAGGAGAAGCTCCTAGCGGTGCCAGCTCCGATTTCCATCACATGCTGACACTGTTATTGCATATGTGTCTTCATTAATATCTTTAGTGCCTGTGGCTATTGAACGCTGTGTAGGGATCATCAGTTCTTAGTTACTCCAGCCCCAGGATAGTAAATGAACTGTAAAAATAGCCTGAAACTCCTGCCACCTGCCTCCCTACTGCTGTCCTTGGGTTAATATTTGTATTTCTTTTTGGTGCAGCTGAGCCATGACTCAATTACAATCCCATTTCCAGGTGTCTGAATAGCCTGCCTCGATGTCATTGATTATGCAAAACTCAGCTCCCTGTGAACGTCCCCCTCATGGGAAAGACACATTTTCACCTGATTGCAAAATAGCAGAGCAGCTTTTAGAAAATTGCTTGGAATGAAATCAGATTCCGAATGACAGGCATGGCATAGACATCTTAGATTTTAGAGCTTGGAAGGGAACTGAAAATAAGCACGGGAAGCTCAGTCCTCACACACTTGCTATTTGTGTCTGGCAATGACTAACGTTGGCATGGGGACAAGGGGGCACTTGGGGTCCCCTCTTTTCTATCAGATTTCCCCTTCTTAAATAGCAGGCTTCTTCATATGCTTCTATCATGCCTCTGTTCAAAGCAAATTGGTAGCAAGTGCCCGACCATCTCTCACACACAGGGAGAGGGGCAAAGCGGGGCAGACTAGAAAACAGAGTGTGCCAGAAACAAACATAGGAGAAAGCCGGAGCCCATCCTGTGCTCGGAACTATAAAAACCACCCGAGTGTGTGTGTGTGTGTGTGTGTGTGTGTGTGTGTGTGTGTGTGTGCGCGCGCGCACATGTGCATATATATGTGTGTGTGTGAGTGTCTGTATATGGAGGCCAGAGGTCAGCTTTGAGTGTTGTTTCTCAGGAAGCTCTCTCCCTGTGCAGAGGAAGGCAGTTCTCTGACTGGCTAAGAGCTCTCCAGGTAAACTAGGCAGACTGGGCGGTGAGGCTCAAGGATCTGCCTGCTTAGCATATTCACGCTTGTACATTGGTTTGGGGGACTGAATTGAGGTCCTCCAACTAAGCAGTAACTCCAGTCACTTAGACATCATTCTGTTTGTGTGCTGTACATATGTGTGAGTGTGTGTATACGTGACTGTAGGTACATGTATTCATAGCAAGGTCAATGGTGTCCTTGCTGTCCACCTTCATTTTTGAGACAAGCTCTCTTCCTGAATTGGCTAAGTTGAGCTCCAGGGTCCTGCCTGTTTCCTGATTTTCTGGGCTGGGTTGCATGCATGTGCCACAGTGCTAAACTTAGTAGGACGATGCAGTCTTGACTAAACAAAGCAACTAAGACAAAACTGGTTCCCCACCACCAATGTTCTAAAAGACATTTTATTAGCAGAGAGCTTAGCTGAACTTACTGAAAGACAACTAATATGCAAAAATAAACGGAACAATACTTTATATCTGTGATATAATTATATCTGTGATATAATTATTACTTGCATAGCCAACACTCAACTAACAGCAAAAAGTAATAAGTGATTAAGAGGGCAACTAAGTGGTACCCTGGTGTGTGCACTGGCCTCTATCTCTAACTTTCCCCCATTATAATCAAGGATCTAAGTATCTATGTTGCCCCAAAATAGGCCTATCCTATTCAATATTAACTACAGAAAGAGTAAATAACCATTAAAAAGCCAAGACCAGGAAGTGTGATAAAAAAAATGATTAACTCAGCCACTCAGCAATAGATGGTGATATTTATTCTTGGGATTTCAGAATCATTAAAATGTGATCAGATTTATGATAAAGCATACAAACGTATGAGAACAAATCTCCGGGTGTTTGGCGGCCTAGATTCTTAGTTTTATTTAAAGCTATAGATCTAGTTACATGGACATAAGAGTCTGCAGATGACGTCAGTGGCTCCACAGAATACCAAACCCCACAGTTAGGGGTATCTTAAACATACATTAAGAAAGTCGCTAAATCTTAAAAGCCAAGATTGCTTGGGGAGGGGGGGGCATGAAGTAACTACACAGAGGAAGATAAATAACATATGCTGAAGTTTTACCGAGGCCATAAACATTATATGATCAGTTGTAGCATAAATATGGGGGCATAGTCATCCCAGAATGATGACTCTGTTATAAATCAGCCACAAGCTTCAAGAATTATTTTACTTCAAACGCAATCATGAATCCAGAAAAGGCAAAGCATGCTCAACGGCCAAGTGTGACTCTCCTCAGAGTGTTAAGAAAGACGTTCGTTCCCTTTGATGATTATGACACTTAAATCTTACATAATTAGCAATGCAGGTAGTTTGCCAGTATTAGCAAATATTTCCGATCATTCTAATACACTAAAAAGACTTTAATAGCTGCTGAACTGCTGCATGGAATTCTCCTGTCCTGGAATTATTCCAGATTTTAAAAACTCAAGGCATTTCATTTTCGACAATTGTTATCAATAGCTTTCAGTCAAACCAATTACCAGAGCTATGTGGGCCATATAAATTCATTCCCTGTTACTTCTTAGTCTACTGCTCTTTGAAGGTACACACTTCCTCATTATAAAATAAAACAATAGATTAGGACCTTACAGAGAAATTTACAGTACTGACAGAAAAAAAAAAAAAAAACCTCTGACCTTGTCCATCAAGAACCCTTAGAAGGTTCCATATGGAACAGTCTCTGAGTGCCATTCCCAACCAGGTTTGAAAGCGGCAAGAGCCCTGCCACACACAGGCAGCACTCACTCCTGCATCACCGCTCCTCCTCCAAACGGTTGATGTTTGTCTAGGTTTGGCCCAGACCAAGCATGGCACACAGATCAGATAAAGTGTTCATTTCTTACCACATGTCAAGGCAGGTGGAATATTCTGTGGAGCCCAGGAGAACATCTGGAGGTCTGTACCACAAGGTAACCACTTCATTGGAATACGTGTGGCTAGGGACGGATTTTGCTCTTGCAAGACCTGTCGGTTGCAGGAAACATAAAGAGGTTAGATGGGCATGGAAAGAACATGTGTTTTAAATCGAAATGTTCCATTTTAAAAGGTTAAACAACACTGCTGTAATTCACATTCATGAATGTAATGTCAAGATTAACACAAGATTTGAGGGGAATATATGCATTTTTTGTGTTTTTTATCATCACGTTGATAACCATGAAATAATGCATATTGAAAATAAAGCATCTGTGCTAGGGCTCCAATCAAACATCTCTAGACAAAATCAGAACAGCCTCAGAATCTCCTGGCTACTGCATGTGTTTGCAGAACTCTAGTTCTGAGAGTTCCAAATATGTAAGCCGTATCACTAAGGGTTCTTTGGTAAAAAACTTGCAAAAAAAAAAAAAAAAAGAAATATTAAGAAACCCAAAGTCTCCCAGCTATACAAAGGACCAGAGCTACCAATGTTTACATGTGTATTGAATCTGTAAGAAGAAACTGCAATACTTTTCTCAAAGAGATGCCCAAAAAGTTTTTATGGTATGAGTGTTTTCCAAAGACTCACAAGTGGATACACACTCAGGAGATTTACCTGAAAACCAATGAGCTACGCAATTATAAAGCAATGCTCAAATTGGAACATATAGGTGATGAAAGTTGATATCAAACCACAATGGGGAAAGAGTGGTAATATTACCTTAAAGACAATTTGACCTAATAACCAAAAATACTCACACACAGACACAAGGCTGCAAAACAAAACAAAAGAAAACAAAACATATATTCATGTATGTCCTCCATGGTTTTACCTCTGGAATATGTGATTATCCATTTTTAGAAAGATTTGTTTTACTCTGAATTTGATGGGTATGGTGGTATATGCACATAAGTATGGGAGCCCACAGAGGCCAGAAGAGGGTGTCAGAGCTCCTGGAGCAGGACTTCCAAGAGTCTGTGTACCTGGTGTAGTTACTGGAAGCGAACCATGGTCCTCTGCAAAGCGAACCATGGTTACAACATGCTCTTACCTGATGAGCCATTTCTCTGGCCCTGTCCCTTTCATAATTTAGTATTTTTAGAGTGTTTTCCCCTAGGTTATATGTAATGACTAGTCCTTTTTTAAAATAATGTTTATTTGCAATGCTAAGGATTGAACACACTCCCCCCCGTATGTTAAGGAGGCATACTACCAACAAGCTACCCCAGCCTAGTCCCCTTTACAAAAAGATTGGCTTTTACTTTGTGTGTGTACATGTACACCTAAGTACACACATGCACATACTACGTGGACACACAGGTGGGGGCCTGTGGAGGCCAGAAGAGGGCACTGAATTCCCTGCTTGACTTGGGTGCTGAGAACTGAAGTCAGGCCTTCTGCGGGAGCAGCAAGCATTCTAAACCACTGAGTCATCTCCCCGCCCTTCTACTTCTTTTAAAGGTCACACATCTCACAGCGTTGTTTCTGAAAGCCAAACAAGTCACAGTAGATCACTATCTGGCCATGCCATTAATGATCAGTGCAATATTTTAGATCTGAATGTCCCCTCATGGTCCATTTGTTAGAGAACAGTTCAGTGGCCCACAGTGGTACTGAGAGTCGATGGACTATCCAGGGGACGAGGCCTAGTGGGAGGAAGTTGGTTCACTGGGTCATGAGGGGGACATCAGGGTGACAGTCTTTCTCCCTTAGCTCCTACAAAGTGAGCAGCTTTGTTCCACATGGGCTTTTTCCTTTATTATTCCGCCTCACCATAGATCCAAATACGACAGGGCCAGCCCATTCCTGGCTGAAACTTCTGAGACCATGAGAAAAAAAAAAAATCCCTTCATTTAAACTGAACACCTCTGGCACTTTTTCACAGCTATATGACAATCAACACCACACGTATAAAGGATTGTTTATCGGTATTGTACTTAAAGTATAATACAAAGTTTCTGCTGTGAACCTCTTTTAAACATGTTCATTTCAATGATATATTAAAATTATCAGAGATGTTTAGGAAATCACTTCTTCCTGTTTTTTAACCATAGCTGTTAATTTTTTGGGTTATTTGTAAACTTATAATCAATAGGGTAGCTGGTAAGACAAAAAGTTGATAATTCAATTATTATAATCCATTGTTCTACAGTGTAGTTGTTACAATAAGGTGATGACATATGGAATTGGCTAATGTTCTTATATATCCCATAAAAATGTACAGCTATAAAAATATACAAAAATATTAACTTACTACACCTAATATCTTGGACATAAATAGAGCTCTGTCCAAGCACAGATTCCATGTAGCACATTCTCTACTTTGCAAGGTTTAACCTACCTCAATTCAGACAAAACTGTACTATTAACATGACAGTAAGGCTGGGAAAGTGTCTGCAGGGATCGGCAATCCCTTCAAACGACAACATTTCCACATAGGAACCAAAGAGCTAAGGACGGCTCTGAAAATAGGTTCTGACGCCTCCCATATGTGGCTGTCAAGTCAAATGGGAGCCAGACCATCCGAGCTGGAGCTTCTTGCTTTTCCTGAGGCCTTATTGTCAGACAGCTCAAACAGAGATGGGCAAGTGGAAAAAGGTGAGATTGTCTTTGACAGTTCGTACAATCAGGCTGGTTATGAAACAGAAAGTAACAGTCTAAGATGAGGAAAAATAGGAAACCTCAGAATTCCCTGAATACAATGAAAGCCCAACTACTGCATGTGATTGCGGACCAAGTGTGAGTTGTTAAATTGGTTAAGGATTTGGAGAAGATACAAAGGGAAGTTCCTAGTCCACATTATCTTCTCCTGTCTGACATACTCAGGTCAAGGAGAGCCACAACTTCATTTAGCTGGGCTACAATGTTCCCAAAAGAGCAGTCAGGATGAGTTTTCCAAGTCACGAAAAAGGGCTTTGTAAGAGTGTTTGCACATAGAGATGTCATATAGACAGTAATGGGCTGTAATTCAGATTAGTGCTTTCTTCGTCTGTTTAGACGAAGTTTTCTTGTCACCTCACTTGGGGTGACATAGTCAGTTGGAAGCTGTTAGTTCTGAAGGTGTACACACATCAATGAACAAAAGGTACTTACTCTAAGGATATTCACATTCATTTCATAAGAAAAGTGAAGCCTATGGTTTCTCAGGAAAGACTGAATTACTTCAACAACGGCTTATATTTTTTTTTTTTACAAGAGTACCTTGAAATATGATTTTCTAGTACATTTCCCCAATCATTTTGGTAAAGACAACACCATGTTTTTGTAAAGTTCCCAAATCAAAACCTGCTTACTCGTGCAAAATTTATGAAAGCGCATCTTCCAGCTGAAGGAAAACTGTAGGGCAGGATTAATTAGCACAGCATGTGTGAGAGCTTTCTCTCTCTGGTCCCTGTCAGTTGCTATGGTTACACTACAGGAAGAGAGCTACACTACCTTTAAAAAAACCCACAAAGTTCATGGGTGATTATCAAAACTTCTTTTATTAATGTTTAGTCTGGGCTGAAAGTCTTTAGGAAAGCGAGACGCAAACCAGATTGAGGGCAGCTTGTCCGCAGCGTGGCACGGCCCAACTGGTACCGCCAGCTCCCCTGGACTCGCATAACCAAGGGATGGGTATAGCCTTAGTGTTACCACTTCTAAGGAGGGCAGACCCGAGAGGAAAGGGGGTGTCCTGCTATTAAGAACACTGCTACAGTTCAGAGTGGGGCTACCACCATTCCTAAATAGAATCTTCGACCTCCGATGTAAAGAAGTTTTGTAGCTAACAATTTTCCAGTGAAAGAATTCCTTTGCCCTGTCTACAACAGAGGCAACTCACAGGTGATACCTGCTGCCACCTTGAGTTTGCTCCTGTCTTTTAAGCAAGGACAAAGAAGAAATCTCAGGACTCTCTGCATTTTTTCAAGAGGAAACAGACCTTCACTACCCAACAATGGATATTCTCCTCTTATCTTAATTGCTCTCCATTGGGAGTTACACCCTGGAGATTGCTTTCTTTATTTAAATTTCCTCCTTTACTTCTTTCTTACAGAATAGTTAGCCAGGAATGACAAGATGTCCCTCTGGGACCTTATCATATTTGTCTCATACTGGTTTTGAATACGCCAGACATTTAAAGCAGTATCCTCTAGGATGGAAATTCATGCATTGAACACTGGGTGCGGAATGCTTAAAGGCAAAGCTTTTAGGAAGAGGTTGGTTCCTGAGAGCTTTGACCTAGTAATGGATTAATTCAAGAGCACCTCTAGGCAAGTGGCCCTAGACAGTCTAAGAAAGTAGGTTGACTTGGACCGAGTCAATAAGCAGTCTTCCTCCATGGTCTCGGCTGTGGGTCCTAACTCCAGGTCCCTGACTGCTTGGCTTCTTGCCTGGGCTTCCTTCAGTGACAGACTGTTCCCTGGAGCAGTATGATGAAATAAACCCCTTCCTCCTGCAGTTAGTTTACTCATGGTGTTTTACCACGGCTACAGAAAGCAAACTAAGACACTTCCCAAAGAAAACAAAATGCTCATATCATTGAGTTTTAATACAGGACTTATAACTTCGTACATGCTTCTCTGAAATGAATAGATACAGTGAGGCTACTTAGAATGATTGGGCTAAATACCAATTGACGAGCTCATTGTTGTGGATTAGTCTGTGTATTAAATGAAGCTTCTGCTGACATGGCAAAGCAAACTACCTGATGTTGATTCCAGAATTGCCCACGTAGTTAGATTTGCTCAAATTCCTAGGGCTCTCTAGCCTTTAGTTTTGTTTGTCTGTTTGTTTGGGTTTTGCTTGTTTTTTATTTTTTTAAATGAGCGGTCTGAAATCTGTGGACCATAAATTGAACTAATCGATGGGCATCCTTCATTCTAAATAAATCCTTTTGGAAAGCATCTACATCCGGTCATTCAGATGTGACAATGGCTGCATTTTTACTGAACAGCTGAGTAGAGTAGCTGACAGATGCTCTGTGATCCAGAAAACAACTTTACTTAGAATCTGACACACGAGTAAGAAAGGTCTGCTGATACCTGCGACAGACTATGCTAATTTTTGTGCTCAACAAGTAATCAAATTCAGCAATGCTACAGATGTAATCCTAAAAGTTCTTCACTAGATGTATAAAAATCATGTACACCCTAGTTCCTCCAAAGCCTCCACCTGGGCAGTTCTGCATCATGGATCCCGGCCCATCTGCAGGAGCAAAGGGTGCAGAGGCATCTCCAATGGGGCATGTGCTAATAGGCCACCATTTCACAGCTCACTGCCTTATGCTTCTAGTTTCTCTTTCTCAGTTCGTGAAACTTGATGTATTATTTTAATTCCAGATGACAGCACTGCACAGCAAATGAATGCGCTGATCTGAGCAAATTGGCAGTTCTGATGGATGGCCATGTCCATACTGGCTTCTCACCAACATTTATTAGTGCTATTTTTAAGACAAGATTTTAGCCTGGACATGAATTTGCTATGTAGCTCAGGCTGACCTTAAATTTCTGATCTGATGGGATCCATCTCTTGAGTACTGAAGCTACATATGTGGAACTGGTTTACTGGATGTTGTGGATCAAACCCAGGACCTCTTGAATGCTAGATAGAACCCTACCATCTGATTTGATTTGTACTCATTATAATTTTTAAATTAAATGTAAACACCGCAAAGTTTGTCATAAAAAAAATCTAAGTTTTAAATCAAGACATAGTACTCAACTTTCGAAACATTGGCTTATTAAGAGAATTAATAATATCACCTAGAACATCATTGAATATGCATGACTATACTGAAAAGTCATTTATTAATTATTTATTAATAAAAGGGAAACTGCTTAACTGCTAAAAGAACTTGATTACAAGACTGACAACCTGAGTTCGGTTCCCAGAAACCACGTGGTGAAAGGAAAAGAGCACCCCAGCAAGTTGTCTCCTGACCCCACATACAGTGTGCACATGCACACACACTCACATACACATTTTGGAGATACTGATGGAAACAGTTACAGCTATAAGGTCAAATGGAGGGGTGGAATACAAACCAGAAAAGAAGAAGTCAGTCTTTCCTTGAAGAAGATATGACAGCATACAAAAGTGACCATAATCTCCACCAGGCAACTCCTACAACTGATAAAGCACTTTCAACCAAGTAGCTGGTTGCAAAATTAACTCACAAAAATCAGAAGCCTCCTATATATAAACTGAGAAAAATATCACGGAAACTACACCACCTTTCACAATAGCCCCAAATAAAATCAAATACTTTGGGGGTAACGCTAACCAAACAAGTGGAAGATTTGTATAATAAAACTTTGAAGAAATAAATGGAAAAATATTAGATGATGGAATGATCTCCTATGCTCATGGGATTAACAGTAAAAAATCATCATCTTACCAAAAGCAATCTATGGACTTAATGCAATCACTATCAAAATTCCAACACAATTCTTCAAAGATTTTGAAAAGACAATTCTCAGCTTCATATAAAAAATGTGGAAGAAACTAGAAGGAGTATAGGGAGGGGAACTGCAATCAGGATATATCGTATGAGAAGATTATCTATGTTTAATAGAAGGGGAAATTTTAAAAGATATTCATTGAAATAATTGTAACTATAAGACTAAAGAAAGTATAATTTTGTGCTAAAGGCATGATTTGCACACAAAAGAAATGACAATTTACTATCTATCTTTTATCTACCTATCATCTATCTATCTTTCTATCTACCTATGTACCTATCATCTACCTATATATCTTTCTATCTACCTATCATCTATCGATTGATCCATCTATCGATCGATCTATCTTCCCATCTATCATCTATCTATTATCTATCATCTATCAATCTTTCTTTTTATCTATCTATCTATCTACCTACCTACCTACCTATCTATCTATCTATCAATCAATCAATCAATCTATCTATCTATCCATTTAACTCACGTGAAATGTTAGATGTCCTTACTTATTAATGCATTCATTTTTAGCTTTCAAAAGAATTAAAAAATTAAGACAAATTTATGAAAATTTTTTTTACTTATTTCCTAAAGTGCTTTGTGTTGAAAGCAGAGGAAAACAACGTTCTTGTCTTCTGTTATGAGAACAACATACCTGTGACTTAATAATGTAGAAAGAATAGAGGTGTGATAGCTGAGAAGTTCCCAAGAATGACGCAGAGTCCCACAGCCCAACATTAGGTGGAGCTTGGGGAGGCCTGCAGAGGAGGGCGAGGAAGGACTGGAGAAATCAGAGGAGTCAGGAGCACCACAAGATTATGTTCCACAGAATCAACTGACCAGGACTCATGAGAGCTCACAGACAATCAGGAGCCTGTAGGGGTTTGACCTACCTAGTTCCTCTGCAATTATGTTATGGCTGAAAAGCTTGGTGTGCTTATGGGGTTACTAGCACTGCAAGTAGCGACTGTCTCTGACTCTTCTGCCTACTTGCAGGACCTTCCAACTCCTGTTGGGTTGTGTCATCCATCCTTAATGGGATGGCATGTGCCTGGTCTTCCTGTAGCTGTTATGGCATGTGCTTAGTCTTATTTATTATAGCTTGTTATGGCGTGTGCCTGGTTCTTATTGTAGCTTGTTATGGCATCTGCCTGGTCTTATTGTAGTTTGTTACAGCATGTGCCCGGTCTTGGTGTAGCCATTATGGTATGTGCCAGATCTTATTGTAGCTTGTTAGGATATGTGCCTAGTCTTACTTATTGTAGCTTGTTCTGCCCTGGTGGTGCGTGCTCCTGGGAGACCTGCTCTTTTATGAAGGGAGGCAGAGGGGGTAGATCTGAAGGAGAGCAAAAGAGGGGGAGGCTAGTGGAGAGACTGGGGGGGGGGGATAGAGGGAAAACTGTGGTCCAGGTGTAATATTTTTAATTAGAGTGGAATTAAAAAAAAAAGAGTACAATGCTCGAATTGGTTAGGTATCTGGTAAGGGCTTTCTACAGTGTATCCCAATAGACCAAATAGCATCACATGGCAAAACAGAGAAAATATGTATTTTTCGTTCCTGTTCCTTCTTTTTTATTTTATTTTTTTAAAAAGGAAAACAAACTATCTTCTTTCATTTTACATACCAATCCCATTTTCCCACTCTTCCTCTCCCATTTCCTCCACTTTCTCCCAACCCACTCCACAGAGTAGGCAAGGCACATTGCTCCAAGAAAGGACCAAGACCCTCCCCACTATATCCAGGCTGAGCATGGTATCCATCCAAAGAGAATAGGTTCCAAAAAGCCAGTCCAAGCAGCGGGGACAAATCCTGGTGGCACTGTCAGTGACCCTGCAGTCTGCCCAGTCATACAACTGTCAACCACATTCAGAGGGAATAGCTTGATCCTATGCTGCTCCCTTCCCTGTCAAGCTGGAGTTGGTGAGCTCCCATTAGCTCAGGTAAGTTGTTTCAGTGGGTGAACCCCTTATGGTCTTGACCTCTTTGCTCATATTCTCACTCCTCCCACTCTTCAACTGGACTTTGGGAGCTCAGCCCAGTGCTTCCTTCCAGGTCTCTGCCCCTGTCTCCATCAATTGCTGGATTAAGGTTCTATAGTGACATTTAAGATAGTTATCAGTCTGACTACAGGGTAAAGCCAGTGGGGGCACTCTCTCCACTATTCCTTAGGGTATTAGATGAGGTCATCCCTATGGATTCCTGGGTATTTCTCTAGTGTCAGGTATCTTGCTGGCCCCATAATGGCTCCTTCAATCAAAATATCTCTTTCCTTGCTCTCATCTCTGTCCTTCCTCCATCTCGACTATTCCATTCCCTCAAGTTCTCTTCCCCTGTCCCCTTCTTGCTTCCTCCTCTCCTTCTGCCTTCCCATCTTCCCCTACACTGATGCTCCCAATTTTCTCAGGAGATCCTGTCTATTGCCCCTTCCAAGGGGGACATATGTCTCTCTCAGGGTACACATTGTTACTTAGCTTCTCTAGGTTCCTGGACAATAGGCTCATTATTCATGGCTTAACAGCTAGTATCCACTTAAGAGTGAGTTCATACCATATTCATCTTTCTGGGTCTGGGTTACCTCACTCAGGAAGAAGGAGAAATCACCCAGCTGCGTGCACACACACACACACACACATACACACATCCCAAATCTGACCAGGCTAGAACAAATGACTGGATTGCCTAGAGAGCTGCAGAGCAATCACAGAACACACTCAAGAGAAGAAATCGAACGAGCAATTTCTCATGGGAAATGCTCAGGAACCTTCAAGGTAGGCTGCCAGATGTGCATGGTTCTTACTGCTCTGTCTGCTGGATTGTTCCATGGCTGTGAAGGCTTTGAAGATAATTAGCTAGAAACTGCACACACAGACACGCACACACACACACAGACACACACACAGACACACAGACACACAGACACACAGACACACACACACAGACACACACACACACACACACGTTCACATGAATCCCTACCAGGAGTTAGATGACCCCAGGGCCTCACACATACTAAGCAATGGCCCAAGACCTTGAATCCTTCCAAGGAGGGCGGTGGGCGCTGTTTATCTTACAGGACTGCCTGAAGACTCTTTGCCTGGGGGTAAGTGCTAATCAAAAGAACATGTAATAAATTATGTGGGAAACAGGTGATCTTTGACATGCCATCACCAAATTTCATAAATGCTATATAAGATATAAATAGCCAATAATCTTTAAACAAACTAAGATTTTTTTTTACAACAGTAAACACCATCTAAACTACTTGCAAACTTATAAAGCAATTATTGAGGCAATTTAAGGAGAAAAGTCTGTCCAATTGAATGAGTATAATACTTTTTTATCTTATTGGTGTTCCCCAACCTTTCTAACAGCACTGCCTGTCCTTTGCAGAGCAGGCTGGCCTTGAATTCACAGAGATCCACAAGTTTTACTTTTTTCATATCATACTTTTTGAAGAGTAGTCAAATCACACATAAGCGTCCCAACAGTGAACTCAACACAGAATTTCCAAATAATTACGAGAAAATCTCTGCTAAGAGAAATGCAGGTTTATCTTATTTTGATGACCCTGGTTATCCTGAAAGTAGGATTGGATGTTGCTAATGTAGAAAAAAAAATCACATTTTCAAATCTGTAAAATTGAGAATTGGGGGAATAGTTTCCAAACCGCATCAGTATACGGGGGTCATTCCCACTGCAGAGAAGAACCCACAGCCTTCCTTCGGGAAGGGATGGAAATAGCCCTGTGTCTTCTTCAACACTCTCACTTTCTTTAAAGAGGAAGGAAGCTGAGGTGGCAACTGTATTACGATCCCCAGTCCATCCCCTTCCGAGCACACAACACTCTACCCCTTACTCTTCAGTTCTGAGCCTAAGAACTCTCGGGTGGTCTGTCAGCCACAAGGTGCGTTCTCCAGCTCCTAGACTGGTAAAGAAGCAGTGTTGTGGTGTGTGTGACAGTCTCTCTGAGTCACATGATACTGCTTCTGCAAATGCCATTTGGGGTAAAAGACACAGCTTAGTGGCTTCTCTGATGTGCCATCTTATTCGATGCATATGGCAGTTCTCTTGGGTACCCATCTCCCCCCCTCCCCGTGCTTCCTGTATGCCTCCTCACCCACCCAAGCCTATGCTCTCTATAGGTTGAACTGAAGGATCTCCACTAGAGTCCCCTGGTTTCAAGCTGGGTTTGGCCAAGGGAGATACACTGACCAAAAGGTGAGGAAGGAGAAAACCAGGGTTCCTCTACTTATCTCCCTGCCGGCTTCCCAGACAGACAGGAAGGCAGGCATGGTGCTCACAAGGCTCCAGTACCACTTTCTGCTGAAACCCCATGGCAGAGAAGGAAAAAGCCTGCGCTGCTGCGAGCCTGGAAATGTTTCCCATCCTTAACCACCCAGTTTCATAAACATCACTCCATTGAGCTCTCCAATCGCCCATTTGATTTGCCCTTTATCTCCCTGTAGAATCCTGATGCAATTGCTGCACCTGACTCATTCATTCTGCATTCATGATGGCTAAACGAGATGACGCATTGCAAACACTTAATTGTGCAGCTGACCTAAGTACATACCCATTGCTCACCAGCAAATACTATTACTAATATACCCACTCACACGTAGTCATTCCTCTTAGTGAGTCTTTTGACTGTATTGTAAAAGCATAAATTCTAAGGAATAAAAGCCACGATATTACTGTAGCCTTTATGTTTAGGCCCATTTTGAGCAAATAATGAAGCTGCCTATTTTTCTCCACTATAATGGCACAACATGCTCTCATGTCCTGCAGAGCCTTATTTAACTGACAAACTCCTACCTAACTTGTCCATGAAAATCATTCAAAATAAGTCCTCTAGGAGCTTTGCAGACTCCCCTCCCTCCTCCTCCATGCCAAGGACTGTTCTCTGAATGACTTAGGCCCAGTGATTGCACAGGATGTCCCAAGTCCCTCATTTATGAGAAAATCTGTTAAGATTGGTTGGGACCACTTCCCACTTGCTTTGCAGTTCCAACTTCTGACTGAGTGATGTCACAGTATCTGGTCCATAGGGAGCCTACTGCTGGCCTGACACATGTATCAAGAGTGTCTGAAACATGGGGTCCTTCCTAGAAGCTTAGGCCTGCATTCCTGTCAGAGAAGCAAACCCAATGGACCCTCACCCAGGCACCTCCTCCTACACTGTTTCACAATGGAGAGTTCAAATAAAATTTCTTTCAGTCTTTCAAGATGGTCAAAGTCCCGCCTGATTAAAATCCAGTCACATAAATATTCAAGATCCCCATGTGGGGAGAAAGTAAAAACCCAAATACTAAAGATTGTACTTTTAGGCTCAGGGAGACACTGAGGCAGGTTTTTGTTTGGGGTAATAGATTTATTAAAAAAGCTATTGATGCCATAGGCATTCAGACAGCAGCACAGTAGGCTCTGAAGAGATTTTAGCTCCATGTGGCAGAGGTGGGCTATGCAAAGGAAGCAGGGAGTGCCTACAGAACAAGGTAGTTTAGTAGCCTATAGTATATGCTTGATAGTCAGCCTGTCTCTTGCCTTCTCGTATTCCTGGAATTTTGGGGACTCTTTTCATGGTTGACACATGATATCAGAGAAACCAGTGTCCCCTCCTGGAATTCTTAATCTAATTAATAAAAGATCCGGAAAGATTCAAATGGAAGCTTGAGAATAATTTTATTAGGCTTTTATGAAGAAAGCTGTCCCAAGGCAGGTGAATCTCCTCAGTAATCTAAAGGAGGGGAGTGGAGAAGAGATGGATGCAAATCATGTTCAGCTCACCGGCATGGAGGTCCACCTGCAGCATCAGACAGCCACGGAAGGGAGCCGGTATTTACCAAAAAGTGACGAAGCCCAATATGCCAGAGAAAAGGAAAACTTAGGTAAACAAAACCTCAGAAAGTAATGTTTCCTTAAAAGATTTATATTCCCTCTCATTTTCTCAGCAGTCAGCAACTAAAAATGTTTGGGTTCCTATATTCAAGCTCAGCTTATCTTCCGACCCACATTATAAGCCCCCTAGGAGTAATGGCCATTTCTTGTAATTACCTCCCTTCGCATTCCAACATAATAGCAAATCGTTAGAAAACACAGAGCTTACGTAACACCCAGTCTGTCAAAAAAATGTTCAGAAGAGCATCAATGTTCCTATTATGAGCTCACAGGCTGCAAACTGCAATACTCAAATGTATTCAGTAAGCTAACGTCTCAATGGTGGCATTAACAGCATCCCTGATTCTTCCAGGCCTGGCTTAGATGCCTCACAAATAGTTAACTAAGTGCTGTGTTTTGTTGTTTTTAAACAACACAAATGAGCAAAAGTATAAAAGCACTCATTTCAAAGCTTCCAGCTGTTCAGTTTCACTGAAGAAAGAGACCTGAACTTACCTTTGAAACTGTTGATTTGTTCCCAGAAAATTAGCTTAATTTCTGTTATGTAAATGTAAAATAAAGCCCTCATCACTGTTCTGGAGCAAGCTGTGAAAGTAACCTACATTTCGCTGTTTGACAGGGAGGAAAAGGGTTAGGGTAAACTTGGGGCAGTTTCTGGCAGAGCTGTTTTTGAAGCACGGTGGTTTCCTGGAGAAAGATGTTTGCCTCAGCAAAGAGCAATGATGCTTTCTCAAGCTCCCCAAAAGAGGTGTTCAGAAACCTGGGAACTGAGGACAGGGTACGGAGTGATGGCTAGTCTCCACTCTCCCAAGGACAGGCCCAGTGAGTCCCGAGGGTGGTTACAATTAAGTCTGAATGTCACAAGAGTGCAGATGCTGGGGTATTTGCTGCATTCTCACTTAAATACTGGGCACGATAGAGAGATCTCTGTCTCGTGGCTGAGAGAAGGAGTAATCCATGAGATTTGATTGTGGACCCCTCAGGAGCCATAGACTCTCGGGAAACAGAAACATCATATTTTCCCAAGCCTTGGTTTTGGGAGCACATGATCTCAAACAGAAGCTGCCCTGGACCTGGTGAGGAGGCCCATTTGATGGAGTTGTAGTGTTGTGTTTGCACTCTGGTGTGCCTATGCTTCTGGAAGCCCTTCCTGCTTACTATTTCCACCAGTTTCCCTATCTAATTTCAATGCCAAACCATTCAAACTCCCCCTAACCTTAATTCCGATGTCACAAGTCACCGTACAAGATCCATCTGCAGATCTGATTTGTTATCTAGCACTCTACCCTGATGGATGAGTCATTGGAGAGTAGACCTGAATTACTTAAGACTGTCTGCATCTGGACATTCCTCCTGGTACACACACACGGGAACTTCACAGAAGTAAGACAGTGGTTGGCAGGTTGAAAAGGATTAGAAGTCACTGCTGTGTTTCCAAAGATTCCAAGAGTCACCAGTGGCAACTTCAGGTGCTCGTCTACATATTTGTAAACACAAATATTTAAGTGTCTGGGCATTGATCATGACAGCATAGGAAAAGACCACAATGATCTTAACGTATAGGAGAACACTGGCTAAGCAAATTATGGTATGTACTTAAAATATGAGTGAGGCCAGTACATTTTTAAATACTATTATGAAGCGAAGAGTAATACGTTGTTAAGGGAAACAGCAAAATGCAAAATAAGAACATGCTATGTACTTATCTGTGCACACAGTGTTTATGGAAGACAAATCAATAATTGTACAAGGCAACTAACCATGGACAAAAATGGGAGGAAGAGTGAAACATAGTTTCCACTGTTCTCCCATGTTAACATTGTGGGTGCATGTTATCTGCTTTAAAAAATAACTGGTTTTAGATAGAAAAAGAGAAAAGGTCAATGAATCCTGACCCAGTTCTGAGTCCACCACCATGAAACTTCAGCCTTTTCTCTTTATGACACAGTCCCCAAATAGTTCTTCTTCATTCTAAATGACAGGCTACCTTTGCAAGACAGCGGAAATAGAGCCCTCTGAAGTGAGTTAATGGCTGGGCGAAGAAGCAACAACAAACCAAAAGATCCACACATCCCTACCAGCACAACCAAGCGGCTCTCTAAAACTCACTTGTCTGCATAATAGCCGGAGATAAGCTTGCAGATAAAAATCTGCCTAGAAGGGAAATTTACTCATATGAAATTACAATGAATGTCTCTAAGATGATGAAAGTGGTAAAGCTATTGAAACAGCTGGGAGTATATTTTTTATGCCCATTCATAGCACACAGGGTATGAAAGATTCACTTTTACATCCAGACAGGTGTTTTAAATAACTAAGCACCAATGGACACAAGAATACAGCTGGGGAGGCTCTGAGATATTCCAACATAGAATCATCAACCTGCCAAGTCTGTTTTCTCGCTTGTCAGCAAACATCACACATTCTCAGTGTAGAGGGCCCAGCGTGTTCCCAAAACGGTGCTCTGGTTCTAAGAGAGCTGTCAGCGGGAAGACAAGCTCATCCTGTACTACCACGGACAGCTGTCCTAAAGAACTGCTCCCAGAGACCTCACATCTGAGCCACACCCTGCTTCTGAACCTGCTAAGTATGCTTTAAATAGCCACATCTTGTCAGGCCAAATAATTTGTCCTTTACAGCACTTATCTTTCTTTATAAAGCTTTGTTTGACACCTTACAATGTAGTTTAAGATATTTTTCAAATAGAAAAAATTTCTTCTTCATAACAAGTTAATAAAATATTTATTAGTGAAATGCAACAGGGACTGGGGATATTTCTGAGGCAATAAAGCATCCTAAAACTTGATTTGTTCAAAAAAAAACCTAAATGGTTGTGGAGTTAGTTTTATCACTGAATTTTAACATAAAACATGTGTGTGTGTGCATATATATACATGTAAAACAGCACAATAGAAACACCAAATCTGAGGGCATAAAAGCTGAACCTTCAGAAGAACCTAAACAAATTATTTGGCGTTAGACACGTTGCAGATTAAAGCAATGGGCACTCAACAATCCTGGAGACATTCATCACCTAAGAGAATGACTACAGAGTCCAAAGGGGATTAATATCGACTGTGGATCTTTCCCCAGCTATAGCTGCTTGGTTTAAGAACTTGCGCAGCAATTCAATATTGAGATTAAAAAGAGCAACATAATATTTCCCTTGGAATGCAGTGTTGTTGGACTTTGAGATCAGCACTGTTGCTACTTCCTAGAAAAAAAATGCTCCCTCATTTCCTACCGTGTTGCACAAACCATGACTTTCTGATCAACATTTGGGATAGGTACTTGATGTCTATAGATGGAGACATCCTCTGGCCTTAAAGGCAGCAGAACTTGTTAGTGCTAAGTTTGGATCACAAACATCCTCCAAAGGTTCAAGTGTCAAGGATATGGACACTAACCTGTTGTGTTAGTGACTGCGAGGTAGAGTCTAGGAAGAGAAAATTAGGTCTCAGGGTGGGTGGCTCTGAAGGGTGTTTGGATCCCTTCCTTTCTCTCTGATTCACAGCTACGAAGGAGGAAGCAGACTACAGTAACCACACAGTTCCCATTATGACATTTTGCCTTACCAAAGGCCGTCAAACTGAACCCCAGGTAAACCCACCCATAACAGAAGACACAGTAAATAAAGCATCCCTTCAGTTATGTTTTGTTGTTGTTATTGTTATTGCTGTTGCTTTGAGACAGGGTCTCATCTCACAAACCCTAGGCTTCTTTTAAAAGTAATAAGTAACAAGGACAGAGCTGAAGTTCTGGTCCTCGAGTATCACCTCCCCTGTGCTGAGATCACAGGCATGCACCAACAAACACACCTGGCCCTTTCCTCATTGCAAATAGGTTTTCTCAGGAATTTTGCAAAAGTGATGGAAAGGCAACTTAAAAGTAAAACGCATTACTGTGTAATCTCACAGTAAAAGCTATTTTAGCTATTATCTTAGGGATGGGATAATATGCAGACATTTTCTTCTTTTTATAACTTCTAGTTTGAAACAACATATATTATTCACACCTATAAAAACTAATATATAAAAACCTTTTGCTGTGTCAGGGAAAAACAGAATCCATGTCATCGATAGCATAGTTGCCACTTTGTCAGGATATGGATGACAGTATCAAAGACATGGAGGTACTGAAAAGCAATAAAATGTTCCCATACACCTGTTTATAGGACAACGAGCGAGGACTTTTAGAGTATTTATTGGGTATTATTTTATTCTCGATATTTATTACAATGAAAAATGTAGAGGAAAAGAGGAAGTGTTACACACTGTCTTTTGGTGCACAAAAAGATACTTTTCATTGTTTGTCTACAGAGGCTGAGCAATAAGGCTCAGGGATTCGTGAGGGACAATTGTCTATATTCTGTCAATTATGTTTTAAATAAATGCTGATTGGCCAGTAGCCAGGCAGGACAACCAGACAGGAAGTAGAAATGGGTCAATGAGAACAGGAGAATTCTGGGAAGAGGGAAGCTTCATCTGCAGTCCTGCCCAGACACAGAAGAAGGAAGATGTGACCTACCCCACTGAAAAAGGTACTGAGCCATGTGGCTAACATATACTAGAATAAAAGGCTAATATAAGTTACAAGCGTTAATAAGAAGCCTGAGCTAATGGGCCAATCAGTTTATAACTAACGTAGACCTCTGTGTGATTTTCTTTGGGACGTAACGAATACGGGAACCAGGAAGGACAGAAAACTCAAGTCAACAAGGGACAAAAGCTTGCCTATCATACCTGAGGTCTTTGAATTCCTAGCACCAAAGACAGGGAAATGCCTTGTTTAGTTACATAATACTTTCTGAAAGGACGAAAATTTTCCCATTCCTTCTCTTTTTACAGAGTGGCAATAAGCAGATGGTGACTGCCAGGGTTCATTTAAGTCCCACTAGAACAGGACGAGGTCAGGAGAACATGACAAGACAGAACAGATACCATTGTTGAATGGGCGGGTTCACGATGAAGCAACAAGTTCAGCTTCCTGCCTATGAAACACAAACACATACCCTCCCCCCACATATACATACATATAGACATACACATACAAACACGTGTGCAAACACACACGTGTGCACACCACCCTCCTTTCTGTTTCACACCACGGCCCTCCGTACATGCTGGCAATCTTGAGCTTGATCTTAGACTTCCTAAACCCCACAACTATGAAGAAGCAAATGTCTGTTCTTCATGAATTGTACAATTTGGGTATTCTATTATAGCAACATGAAATGGACTAGAAAAATGTCACTGAAAATACAGAAATCTGCATTCCAAATGAAGCTGGCAGTCACAATAAATCTATATTTCTCATCTTTCTTGCCTTTTTTTTCTACTGGGCAATGCAGAAGTACTTCGCAGTTGGCAAAAGCATGCTTGAGGAAATGACCAGACAATGTATAATGCATATACATCTGGTAGGCAATGGAATGAGCTTATTTAGATACAATTTTGTATGTGTAGTTGTATGTGTTGTATGTGTGTATTAATGTCCATGTGCATGTATCCATGCACGTATAGGAGTGTATGTGGGTGCAGATATGTACACCCACATGTGTGCTCCTGCAGGTAGAGGCCAGAGGACAACCTTGGGTATCTTTCCTCACATTTCTTCCTTCTCTTGCCTGAGACAGGATCTCTCATAGGTTCTCTCACTTGCCTGAGCCTCTGCAGGTAGACGAGGCTAACCGGGCAATGAACTCCAGAGAGCTGCCTGTTTCCAGACAAGTGCACACCATCTTGCCCAGCATCTTCTCTGGTTTCTGGGGATCCAAACTCAATTACTCATACCTGGGAGGCAAGTGCTTTACTAAGCTGTTGTCTCAACACAAGAAATATATTTTAGGAAACATTTCAAAATATTATAACTCAGAACTGAAATACCTTTAACTTACAGAAGTCAAGCTTGTTGAATGACCTGTCTTTGGTCACTCAGGCTGTTCTTTCAGTCTTGGCCTCTGCGTTTGATAGCTAGGTTTGGGCAGGCATCACCTGAGCTTGTCTGTGAGTCAAATTGGGTCTCACTCACAGAAACACTCAGAGCCAACATAATGCCATCAGCATCGTGAGTTTGAGATCAGCTACTTCCCCATTCTGATGACCCTGATTGCCTACAGCCTTGTAAAAGCCCTCGAAGCAGAGACCCAGCTAAGCCATACCTGGGTCCTTATCCCACAGAAACGGAGGCACAATAATGCATGCCTGTTTAGTTACATTCATTTACAGAAATTTATCACAAAGCAATAGATAGTTCATTCAACAGTCTCTAAATCAACATTCAAGAGGGTCTAAAATCTGTTCTTCCTTAATAAATCTAGGAAATGCTATGATACATTTTATTTTAAATTCAAAAAGTTCAAAAGTCTAAAATTATTAGGTAATTTAAATTTGTATTCCCATAGGAGGAGGGAGCTGGGATGGGGGATACATACATGCAAACTTTTACTCCTTAAGTAAGTTTGACCAAGGTAATTTTTTAAAAACTTTTAAGATGTTTTGTTATGTGAAAAAGTTTCAAATATCATAGGTTGGCCTCAAATGGCTATGTAGACCAGGGTGACCTTGAACTTCTGAATCTCTTGCCTTCATCTGAGAATACAGGTATCTGCTAGCCCGCTTTATGCAGTGCTGGGGACTGAAAGCAGGGTTTTGCACAACCACTCTATCAAGTAGGCTAACACCCTTTTCTAACACTAATTTTTATTAATGTGCATACCAGGTTTAGAAATAACATTCTAGCTTTTAGTTGTAAGTTGAAGAGAAACAGACACCCGAAGTTATCAAAGGAGATAAGAGTCACCCAAATAATTGGGGGGGGGGTTGCCTTACTCCTCCTCTACGTCATACAAGAATGGAGATGTTCATACAAAGTATGAACTTAGTCATTTCTTGTCTTTTATCACTTTATAGCAAATAAGATACTTTTGTTAGCAAAATAAATCATGTATTTGTATTTCTCAACAAAACAATTTCTACCTACAAACAACACAAAACAATAATGCCCCTTTATTCCTCCATCCCTGACACCATCACCTCGTAGAAATAATGTCTAGGCAGTATTGTCATGCCTAAGGTCTAGAGTGAGACAAAGGAACTTACAGAGAGGGAGAGAAAAGTGAAAATAAAGTATAATGAGGATTCTGCTTGATAAGAGTGTCACTGAGAAAAAAATGATTTAAAAATATCTTGCTGATTTCTACAAAAAAATTCATCTTTGGCAAAGAAAATACGAATCAGGCAAATATGAATGCCTTTGTATCTTAAGACACGAGTGTGTTTAAGTCATAGGTAACCCTTTGTAGATTCTGTAGGTTACTTTCTTCATAAACCCATAGAGCTGATGGGTAAAGGGTAATGTTTCACCCTTCCTTCAGTGGTTCAAAAAATTCAAGTTTGCAACAAATCTTCTATTTGGGTAAAGTTCTAAGTAAATTGATACTATAATTGAACATTAAAATCTCTGATTCTAATTGGTAGTCCAAAGGTTAACCCAGGAGAAGATCAAAGACCCCATTGGCAGCTATTCAGCTGGCATGTAAATTAAGTGGTAAGTTGACTGTAAAAATTCACTTAGCTATAATTTTATATTTACAAGATCACTGTTCATAACACGACTTGGTACCATCTGAAGATTTTTCATGGTACTTGAAATATCTGAAAACAATCAAATAATCTTATAACATTATTTCAAGATGGATTATCTTCTATCCTACAAACTCAGCAGAAATGCTCATTTAAAATACTGTTCATTTTGATGACCAAATTGAGCTAATATTGGCAAGCATGTGTCAGCGTTGTACCATTAGAAACAGAGCAATCAGAATAGTACTGTTGTCTTCATGGAGAATAAAGTAATGAGCTATGAAGCACTTCATAAAAAGTACAAAGGGCCATCGTTGGTATTAGAAAGAACAAAACTGAACGAGAGTCACTGTTCTGCCTTAAAAACAATCTAGTGTCAATTGCTGCAGATCAGATGCCCTTAGGATTCAACAACGAGGATGCTTCCACATGCTGAAGTCAATATTCAGAAGAAACAATACTCAGTCCGGGCTGGCTTCTTCATCTCGTACCAGGCAAAGTGCTTGTGCTTTGTTTCAAGTGCACAGCACAGATGCCCACAGCCATGCCACTCATAGAGAAGGTCAGATAAACAAGGCACACCAAGTGACACCACTCGCTATCCAAGCCAGGGATGAAAAGCTGCAGGACACTGACATTTTTACTGCAGAGAAGTAAGTATCTAGGACACAGACGACTTGGTTTCTAAATTTGCAGAGTAATCCATCATCCACTATTTCAAATCATTCATTTTGACATTTTACCTATTTTTTTTCTTAAAGGTGGCATGGGCCTTAATTATGAATGTTTTTAGCTAGACACCTTTATTCTCAAGGTTTAAAAAGATTGGTCAATAAACTTTCAAAATTAATTAAATTATAAAACAAACTGCTCCCTAAAAATGTTCTAAAAAAAAAAGCAAGTCAGAATGTTCTTCATGCTGCTCTCAGTTAAACTTATTTCACCGTTTTACTGCACAGCCATCCACTAAAGATGATTAAAAATCAATATGCCATTACATGTCTGAGTTATTGTAGGAGAGACACGGACAGCAGCAAGATTTATGCCTAGCAAATCACAAACCTGGAATGTGAGTGACAGAATGGGGTGTGCTTCTAAAGGGTCTCCCCATTTCAAAACAAAACAGAAGAAAAGTCTTTAGCATCCCCTCACATCCCCCATGCAGTTTTCTAGAATCCCCACAGATCAAAATCTGAGCGAGCTCTCTATCACATACAAAGTTCTACTACTTGCTTATAATCTACATATATTCTTCTCTGTAACTGAAATAGGCTATCGGTTACTTAGAGCACCTAATTGTGTCAATATTGGTTTGCTCTTTGTTTATAGAATGATGACAAGAGAAAACTGTAACTATTTCTTCTTTCTAATTGTTTATTTATTTGTAGACACGGTCTCACTTTGTTCCTGGTCTAGAATTCTTAGCAACTTCTGAGCCTCAGGCATCCATGCTCTGGGGTTACTGATTTGTACTTCCATTTCTGTCACAGGTTTGTTTTATAAAATCTAATATAATAGAAGCTTCTTAAAATATATACATATATGAGAGAGATCTGAATTAAATCACCAAATAATGAGGATACAATACACCACAGAGAGAACTGTCACCTCCAAGTGAAGTCTCCAGTGGCAGAAATGTGTTACATCTAATTAATGGATAATGGTGGCTTCTGGATAACCCCCCGAAACAACCCAGGTTAGTGCCAAGGCTGTGGTAGCTCTCCACAAACTGATTGGAAGGCCCCACTATTGCTGAAGACAGCACCTATATAACCCATTGAAGATGGAGAAGCTGAGCTGGTGCCTAACTACAGTCTTCCTCTCTGCTCACTGCTGTCCATGGTACCTGAAGGAGGGGCTAACCTATCAACACCTGATTTGATTTAAGGCCCACACCATGATGGAATGCAGCCCCAACAGAGCCTGGGCAGCCACGAACCTGAGACTACATAGACCGGGCACCTAGGATCAAACCAAACACTAGAGTTCTGCTAAAGGGATCTAGCAAGGAATGACTTCTAAACATTCTGCTAGACTCATCGACCAGCATCTTGCTCAGTCTTCTGCTGCAGACAGGAGCAAAAGACAGAGGACCACAAGTGGACAAAGTGCAGAAAGTAAGAGACTGGAAACATTCAGTCCTAAAACGGGGTGTCTTTGTCAAATCTCTCCCTTCAGGGATCAGGGAACTGCAGAAGAGGAGGACAGGACTGTGCACATGTGAACTCGTCGAGACGGTGGCAGTGTGCACAGGGCCTGCACTGCTCTAAACCAGATGGAGTCTGGGAGGTGAGAGGGGAAGTGGACCCCAGCCCCCAGCCCTAACACAGAAGCCATCCCCACTGAAAATCCCTCACAAAGAAAAAACTAGGTTTTTGTTTGCTTGTTTGGTTGCTTTTTTCCACCAATGGTGTGTACTAGATATTCAAACCACACTTAAGGGCAGACTCCATGGTTAGCAGTTGATGGCCAACACAAACTAACTCAACGGTGTGTGTGTGTGTGTGTGTTTCTCATAATGCTTTGCCTGGACATATTCCCCCTACAGGTTTTTGCCTATCGTTTCTAGTTTTATGTTTTTATGAGATCTGTGTGTGTCTTTGTATCAATACGTATTTCTGTGATTTTTCTTTGCTCCTTTTTCCTGTTTGTTTTGCCCTTTCTGGTTTGTTTTTATATCATTATTATTATTTATTATTATTATTTTACATGTCTGTTGATTTTCTAATGAGAGAGAGAATGCTGTTTAGGATGAGTGGGGAGGTGTGGAGACCTGAGAGGAGCTAGGGGAGGAAGAACTATAATCAGAATATACTGTAGGAAAAGTATCTATTTTCAATACAAAAAAAAAACGGTTTCTGTTCTTAGGAAAATGTAATAGTTTAATTACAAAAAACAATATCTTAATATTTTGCTACCATCATTGCTCAGCATATAAATAATCAAAGCAGTATTTCTCTGGACTGTTGTATTAGAGCATTTAATTAGAAACGTGGCCATTTGAGTTTGACTTAATTTTGATTAAAAAAAAAATCACTGAATAAAATTTGACTATAGAAAATGACAGCATATCTCTGTTATTTCAGACTGTATATGCACGTGAAGCTTGTGTTCCCAGCCTCAATTCTTATGAAGATCAAATATTGATCAATTCCAAAAAATTTTGAAGATATTTTACATTTGACAGTATCAAATATTCAGTCAAGACATAATTCTTCACTTAAAAATAAACTGCATTGATCTCAGTATATTAGTTGAATTTCCTCTTTGAAACATGGTAAAATCATAGGTACACCAAAAGATTGTCTCAAATTAAATGTTTATGATTTATCATAAAAACTTCTAATTTTTTCATCCATGGATGGTTGAATACTTGGATGTAAAACCAGCAAACAGAGAGGTAGAATTATTTATACTTTGAAGATCTAACTATGTAACGTTATTTTTCTTACAACAAATTTTTCTCATGATCTTTAGAATTTACTCAACTCATAAATCACTCCTCAGGCAAACATCTGTCAGGGTCCCACATTCTGACATAAATGTGTAAGAGCCAAGTACCCTCTTGCTTAGCTAAAAAGTGTTCCATCTCGTAAAGAAATTAGCATGGAGTGTGATCCTATAATGAACGCATGCCACAGAGACACAGATCTCTCAGAAAGACGACATCACTGCGTGTCGCTCCTTTGCTGTTGGTCCTTCTCCTTAGGGAAGGCAGATTGACGAACTGTGGTGGAAAGAAAAGACAAAAAAAAAAGGTAGCATTGCTGAGTAAGTTTTAAAAGGCCTTCCCTTGTCACGGAATTGCAATTAAAAGGTCAATGTTTTTCTATAACATAATATGGAAGATAATGATATAAAAATGTAACCACTTAGGAAAATCTCACTAGTCCTGGGGGGGGGGGGATCTCTAAAATATGGTTACTAGCATTCAAGAGGGATACCAATGCTAGAGAAAGGTCATGGGAGCAGAAGCAGGAAGGATGTGCCTCTGCTTTGTGTAGTCACGTCTCTTTCAAGCTGAGGTTTGAGAAGTCAGAAAGGACCAATGATGAAGACCAAAGGATATGCATTACATCATAATGTCACACTGAGCAGAAATGAAATGGTATATAGCACTCTGGGTAGAGATGCAGCAGAAATACCAAATAAAAAGGAGCAAATCTAAATTTATTTGCATAAAAGCAAAGATTAGAAAAAACATCACGTTGAACAAAATACCACATTAATTATCGAATAGGTTAATAATAAAGGCGAAATTTATATTTTAACCCAGAAACTGTTATGAGATGAATTACAAGTACTGACCATTTAAATTCTTGTAACAACTGGGTAAAACATACACATTTAAAAACACACTGAGACACAGAATTTCAGTAACGCACCAAATTATGTGCCATTTATAAGCAACAGAAGAGGATTCAACCCCGGCATCTTGCGTTTTGTGTTACATCTCTGCCTACAGGTGGACAGGATTATCTCTAACCAGCATGGGCATTATGATAGAAGTGTTTGCCTTTCGTTCTATTAAGGTTCCTTACATACTCTGGAAATTTCCTAGAGAGAAGACCTTGTTTAATCGTAATATTTGGTCTTAGTCTCCAGTTCTTGACATGAGTCCTCGTAAGATCGCTGAAATCTCTGAACTCTAAGACTGTTTTACTTGCACACTAAGGAGATGATGGATGACTGGGTCCCTAAGATAAATGGCAAGCTGGAGAGAGCTCCCCGTGGTTGGTAAAAGTTTGATGTGGAGAGAGCTAGTGTGACTGGAGAAGTGAATGCTGGGAGCTCTGCACCCGCCCCTCTCCTCTGCCCTCCGTCTCCCTAGGCATTTCCGAGTTGGTTGTTTCCAAATTGTACCTTCTACAGTAAACTAGTGAATCTAAGTGCGTTTACTTTTGTGTGTGAGCCATTTTAGTAAAGTGTTTGACCTAAGGAGGAAATTGTGGGAACCCCTATTAATATATATCTGGTTAGATAGGGCTTTGTGAGCAGCACCTGACACGTGACCAGTCACGTGACGTTCGGTTTTTACTCTCTGGTGACTGTGGGCAGTCAGTGGCAGAGCGGAGCTGAACCTTCAGAAAACCAGCTGAGATCTACGTTTTGACAAACTGTTTACTGGGATGCAGAAACAGCCCAAAGTGGGGTCTGGGAATGTTGGGAGTGAGTGGAAGCTCAGCTCCATAGACCGTAGAGGTCCTAGAATACTGCGCCCCCAGGAATCACTGGCATCTGTTCAACTAGAGCGCAGCACGGCTGGAAGGTAACAGAAATGCTGCTAAAGAAAATTCATCTTTCTATTACCCAAGGGTTCCTCAATGTTTCAGTTCATCTCATGAGTTACTGAGGCTCCAATCCCAACTGATAACTCCAGTAAGATCTCTAGGTCTGTAAGAAATGTCCCCTTTCTCTCTTCTTACAGTTACCATAGGAGACATGGTTGGGTCTAGTGGGTCATACAGAGTAACATCTAACATAACGGATCCCAGTGGAAAAGAGGGACCTTACTGTTGAACTTGTCTCAGGTCATTAGATCAGTACAAACTATCATGTCAGGGACGCCTTGTTAATACCCTTATCTTCCTATGTGTTTGGGGAACAGGTCAGAAATGGCTAAAATAAATTGTCTACTTGATTAAAGTAGACTCTTGATTAAAGACTCTGACCATATTACAGGGAAACAGTAGCATGAGGAATCACTTCTTGGTGTAGCTATCACACTGCTAGTGGATTTCCATCCCTGGGATGCTATGTCTATGTCTGAACCTCCCTGGAAATGCAGAGAGGGGATGGGGCATAATGCAGCGGTAGAATACTTGCTTAATGTGCACTAGACCCTGGGTTTAAATGCCACAGGGAAGCATATCTACATGAAAAATCCTGAAACTGCAAATATGAATGGTTTTCCCTTTCCCTTACAGATTTATAACTGATATACCTTTATTTCACCTCATAGATTTGGGGCCTCTATTTTGAAAATGAGGTCAAAGGAAAAGACTCCTAATGATTTAGTTGACAACTGGATGGTGACATTAACAACACATTGTTTTAGAGTTTTCTTCTAACTCTAGTTACAAGAATCGGTGATTATTCATAAGCCATCATAATCACATGGACCTGGAATTTCCTACTCTTTTCTGCTCTTTCATCTACTGGTCCATCTCATAATAAAAGCCCCCCGTTAGCTGGATCTTTGACTCTATTCACCTCTGGTACTCCTTTCTGTCACTTCAAGGTTAGTCTAAGTAAAGTTCCCATATCCAGTACTATCTGCCAGTTGTTTTTCTGGAGAGAGTTCCCCAGCAAAACTCCTGTGGTAAGGGTGGAAATGTGTCTCTAACCTGACTGATGCTAATGTGTCAATGTGAGCTCCCCACATAGGTGCATGCAAGATGCTGAGCAAGAAAGAGTGAGGGCACAGCTCTGTCCACATTCCAGAGTGGAGCATCTCATTCTAAACGTATTGCCTGTTTGCAGAGCTACATAAAAGCAGCTGCCTAAACTGTGCATTAAAAATTGCTTATATGTTTAATGGTCCAACGGTCTTTGTAGAGTGATGCTTCATTGGGTAATAAAGTCATTTATTATTACAAACTACATGCTAGAAGTAACACACAGTAAAATAGAACCCTGTACGCAATGACAAATTGGTGAAGTTCAACCTTAAGTCAATTATTATAGATCTAATGATAAATTTCATTTGTGAACAATACAAAATAGTTGGACATCTATACCTTTTGGAATAAAGAATTCAAATCTAGCAAACCAATTGGAGGGACGCTACTTTTCACTAATTCTTTGTGTTCTACTATTTCTTATGTGAACTCCAACAAGAACAAGACAAACAACCATCCACTTAATTTGTCCTCTACAAAGACACAATTCTAGTATGTCCCTTAAATTATATAAAGTCGGTTTACAAAAGTTCCGTAAAAAATCTGGGTGAGAACTATAGACCTCAGGAAGGTGATGCTCTAGGCCAATGTAGGAAGAAAACAGTGATTTTCCTTGACTGAAACCACACAGCTGTTTAACTCTCTTCCTCCACTGACTAGTCCGTAAAACACACTATGACTTCAAATGCTTATTAGAGATTTCTTGGAGCTCTCTTTCCACCTCCAGGCACACACTTAGCCTAATGGTCTTCAACAGAGTGAGTCTGTGACCTTTAAAAACAGAAGAAACCTGGATGACTCCAACCCATCTTCCAAGAGCCACATAAAATTGGAAATCTAAAGTCTACTTTGCTATAATCTAATTTAGATGAAAATACTTTGAATCTTACACTGCTAAACAGTAAATAAACTTCTAAGTCTTGATGAATTCATGCATTTGCTGTCTGTGCTTCAATTTCTTCCTTTAAACGTACTCAATATATCAGAAAAGTATCACTAGACTCATCTGTTTGAATCTCAAACAACTGAAGACATAAATAACATTATATGGACTCTGCATGTTATATTTACATATTCAGGGATAAACACATATGCAAACATATGTATGTAACAACAATTAAAGAAAATGAGACCATGCAATTGAATGAGAGTGGGGGTGTAGAGGGGACATATGAGATGGGTTAGGGGAGGGAAGGGAAAGAAGAAATGATGAGATTATATTAATCTAAAAAAAAAGAAGAATCAAAACTTAGATTCCTGGGAGGAATGGCGGGATACTGATTTAGACTTAGTGGACAGATTTTCAATTACTAGTAAGCCCCTTGTCACTAGAAAAATAGGTTAACATGGTCAAAAATGTTCAACACAAACGATCAACACTAAAAAGACCATTGTCTTTCATTTCACACACCAAGCATAAGCTCAGAACAAATCAATGACTTCTTGAAAGACCAAAAGTGAGTTAGATTGAGCAATGATCTCTTAATTCAATGTCTGATATACTCTGCAATTGATAACAGTTCACCTCAGTGATTAGCAAGGGTCTACAGTGACATCTTCTCAGTGATGTTTTTCTTCTGCAACCTGAAGTTACAGCCCTTGTGAATACCAAGAGCTGTGTGAGAGACTCATAGGAAACCTAAGACTCCACACTATCCCAACCCAGCAGTCACACCGGTACTATCAAGAGCTAGAACAACTCTGATAAAGAGACTAGTTATTTAGTAGTTAGTCTTCCAAAGAAGAAACAGAAATTAGTAGATTCAAGTGAGTCTTTATCTTTAGAAGATTATTCATTTTGTTATGCATTTTATCCATTCAAGCAATATTTATTGCTAAGTTTGTGTTTAGTATCTACTGTAGGGCTGTGCACATTGTGCAAATAACAGTGAGCAAGATGAGAAAAAAATAAAAATAAAAAAGCAAGTGACTAGAATACCTTCAATGCACTGGAAATGTGAGTGAAGTGGCTACGCTGATGAGAACAGGGAGAATGGCCCTATTCTGGGCGGGGTCACATGAACTGTCCCTCTATAGATAATAATAATAATAAAAAAAAGGACACCCACATGGGAAGCAGAAAGATGAGCATCCCAGGAAACAATAAAGCCAGTAAAAGGTTGTGGTGCGGGGACAGATTGGGGATTTTGTTGTTCCATCTGCAGCCTATGCCCTCATTACCTTGGTGCTGCATGACAGGTTTGAACTATTTTCCCTAGAGATAAAGTGAAGACAAATAGAAGTGAGCCCAATGGCGCAGGCGATTTTACCACACAACAACAGAGTAACCCCTGCAACAGGAATGTCGAGGTGCTAAACCAGCTCAATTCATTCATTCTAAATGCACGGAGAAAATGATGTTCAGGTGAGTGGTCAGCAAGACTCAGCTTCCTGAAAACAGTTAAATTATATTCTGTTCTGAGGTAAAGGATCTACAAGTACAGCAACATCTGGTTTACCTTACCCAAGGACAAAATTTACCCTAGTATTAAAGTCCAATGTACCCATTACTGCTAAATTAGTCAAATGAAAAAGGAATGTTATTGAAATTCTGAGATATATTTTATTAGTGTGATCTATAGACATAGCAATAATATCATATTTATTGTATGCAGAATAGATCTATACACATACATATATAGCATTCACATAATGATCAAGACTTTACTAAAGAGTTATAGAATTTACTGAAGAATTAGGTAGCAATTTACTTTAAGGAAAATGTGTGTGTCTATAAGTATAAAGACACAGGGCCATTTGAGATTAAAGGTTATGAATAAGGTTCCTACTCTCCCAGCTTTGTGGCCAGACACCTGTATGGCCAAGGCTCCTAAGGTCTACCTCACTCCAAATGTCACACTTCTCTCAAAAGGTGGGCTGCCTGCCATAAGCCTATTTAGCGAGGAAACAAGAAGCGACTTATGCACATACAGAACACGGGATAAACCTGATAAATGTTAGTGCTCTTATCCTCCAGCATATTTTTTCTAATAAGGAAGCAGCATTTACAGCATAGGAGATACAGTCATTCAGAACATATTTGCCTCTTTTATCCGGATGTTTATGGCCTTTGTTCACAAGAAAGATAAAGGTAAGACAAAGAAATAATTTACAAAGCTCTTCAAGTGTCGGGCTCTGGATGAAGACCTGTGTCTAATTGTTCTGCTGCCTGGAGCTGTCCTGATTTAACTATTTAGCTTCATTGTACTTTCCCATGCATTTCCTTAGCTCACACACACCTGTGCCCCAACACAGTAAATCACAATTAATCACGTGTCTTAAATTAATGCACAAAATAACACACAATTAATTGGGGGGAAATTGTCAATTGGTGAACAAGTCTTGTTCCTAATCCTCCATGCACAGGCCCCACGCCAACTGAAATGTCACTGAAAGTTCATGGGCCATGCTCTGCAGATCAGTGTGGACCAAAGAACTGATTCCATTAAAACTCTCATCACTGCACTGCTAGTACATCATTCTTTTACCACAAAGAGTGAAATACACACACACAGGAGTGTGTATGAACAGAAATGACACTTTAGCCAATAACAGAAAAATCCCAGCTGATACAAATGATCTTTGCCATACTTCTTACCATAAATAAACATTAAAGACATATTAGATAGATACTTAGACAAGAGTACGCATCTATTTTGAGGATATGTAATGAGTAAGTGAAACAGAGGTACAATAAAGACAAAAAGAAACTATAGAAAAATGTTAAAATATAATTTCTGAGTTATTTACTTTCCTAAATTTTCTACATTTAAAAAAAATCACTGCAGGTTTTAAGACTTCCATCTCAATTTGTTACTGAATCTGATATAAAATGCTAATGTTTTGTTTGGAAACATTATTCCAAAATATAACCTATATAACCTTAGTCATATGAATATTTTCAGGACTGAATGATTGACTGACTGACTGACTGATATTGGACAACCAGAAGACTTAAGGGAGTCTTTGAAGATGAACATACCTTGCTAAAATAATAACATCTTAAAATGTAAAACTAATTATAAATCACATTTAGACAATTCTACTGTATCTTTAATTATGCAGACAAATCTCTATAATGCACATTTATTGAGATATTCAACACAAAATGTAAGGAGCAGGCTCAATTCAGTTAAATGTTCAATGCAACAATATACTTCAACAGATATCTTACACTGGCAAACTATGATTTTTAAAAAAAAAATTACTGTTAAAATGGAAATTCTTTTAAAGTTGACAGCAACAAACTTCAACATGACTGCCACAAAGCTAGCTCCTTGAACCTGAGGAGCTACAGAATTTCTCTCTACCACTTGCTCCCCTCCCTCCCATTACTTGTTTCTATATTGGAACAGACTTTATATGGAGATACCTCATATAATCCTGATGCCAAATCTGGCAATAAACAACACATGCATGAAACCATACAAAGCTTCACTGTTTATATTAAAGTAACTGATGAAGAAAGGTGTTTCATAACACACATCACTAATGGTGCTAACTTTGCTTCCTCTTCTCTCTGGAAGAAAGGCACACACAAAACCCAGTAGTGTAGATGTGTCTGGGAGTGTTCAACTACCTGACCTTGAAATAAACAGCCACGCTCTTCCCTCTTCTATCTATTCAGGGTTGGAATAGGGAAAATAATTATTTTCCTCCAAAGGTTGTCTCAACCTCAGGCATCTTTATATCCCAAGGGTAATATTTTCATTCCATTCTTAATGGAACAAATTTCTAATCTGAATATGTATTCAGAAATGATTGAGGCAGTGTAGCGTCAACACAGCACACGGCCATCAAGTGTCATTCCCACAGCGGGGACCCCAGTGAGCCACAGCACAGCGGCAGAACGGAGAGGCACCAGATTGGCTTCCTTTGGCTTTGCAAAGATGTGAAAGGCCAGGCTTCAGATTTCTAAGAACATCTTCTAAAAGGTCTACTCCAGAACCGAGAATTGTGATAAGTGTTCTCATCCACAGTGCTATCAGGACTGCCCAAAATAACAGTCACTCCTGGTAAAATTACACTAGACCCTACATTATTGTGTCCTTAGAGGAACATATACTTTGGAGTGCTGTCCGCCCAGGATGACAAAACTGGTACTGGAATTTCACTTCCCAGCTCCTCACACTTAATAAAATACTTAGATTTTTTGAAGTTGTGTGGTAAGCCACCCCGTTATCTGACTTCAGATTATTTTCATAGTAAAAACTAGGAAAAGAAACTAGATCTCCTCGAGGATATTTTATGTTCAAAATTTTCCTGAGATTTTGTTTGCAGTCATGTGTGAAGATCTTGTGATTATATAAGGAAGAACAGTAAACAGTCTTCTACTTTATAAAAATCCACCAACCATTATATTTTACTTTATCATTTTTCAAAAGATGGAAATCATTTCTTTGTTCCAGAAAAAGGATTACCAGGATCAGTGATGACAGAGAACGGTGCCTAAACAAAGACAGTGCCACCATCTGCCCGGCATTCGCAAAGTGAGACAAATAAACTGGCAATTAGCTGCCTTCCTACCGAAGTCTGCCAGCTTCAGCTCCCCCGTGTCACTGATGAGAAGGTTTTGTGGTTTCAGGTCTCTGTGCAGGATATACCGCTGGTGGATGTACGACAGCCCTCGCAGCAACTGAAATAAAAACAACTGGAAAGACAGAGGGGAGAGGAGAGTTAGAAGCCAAATTCAGATAAATGCCACTTCATAATACAGTCTGACAAATACATCAGTGAGAATGGGCAACCACCTCTGGACTTCCTACCAATTATTAAGCAAAATGTGCAATGTTAGTATATCAATCATCATTTCATTATCAATTCATTAGGAAGTAAGTCAGAGAATTTCTAAAACATCATGGTGTCAATCAAGGTACTTCCTCAGCCACGGAGTTCTATCATCTATGAACTATGACAGAGAATATGGAAGATAAGGTGATTACAGTCTTACAGTACCAATCTCTCTAGACTAAAATGATATATAAGAGAGCAAAGAAATTTATAATATTATAAAAGATAAGAACTTTATGTTACTATTTATTCTTATTTGATTCTATATAAATGGTATGAGCAAGGGTCCACCACTAACGTGCTTTAAGGAATGGAAAGATAAGATGACCTGAGACAACGAAAACAAGACAGTCATGTCCAACTACCAGCAAATGGTGATCAGGCTGCCTTTGTACAAATGGCTGTGGAGACTGGTTATTGCCTGAAGACACATATGCCCCTTCACTAATTGCAGGGCTGACCTTGCCTAGCAGGGCAATAGTTTGGGTGTGGCAAATATTTACAAAATGACTAGAGGACTTGGCTTTGGCGTTTACATCAAGCGAATGCTTCTATTTTAGTAACTGAAGAATAATTCACTCGTTATCCCAAAGCCCCGCTTGCGGGGAAGTTAATTTCAAATAATTTGCTTGCCAAAGTCACTCTCATTGACCTAGTATTTAAGCAATCAATCTCCCAAAACAAAAACAAAACAAATGGATTTTACATTTATGCACCAACTATATCCTGCTCATAAATCCAACCAGTAACAAAAGGCTGTGCCGAGGAAATCCAACGTGAGTTAAAAGAACGAAGCTGGAACCACTCTGAAGGAGTCAAGTGGAAACGATTAGCAGTGCCTGGAGGGCTGGGAGCTGGCATTTCTGGAATGCTCCCACTAACCAGGGCTACGAAACCCAAGCACACTTGTCTTCTGACATGTAGCAATGACAGTACAATTAGCTCACCACAAACATCTTTCTAGGTGGTAAATATGCATGGGAAAGAGAAGGCCTTGGCTCACTATTTCCAGAGTGCAAGAAGACAGATGTGAGTGTCTATTCTGAGACAGAAGAGATGAAAAGTCTGGCTTAAAGACTCCAGAAAACAAACATCTTTCCAGAATTGGCCTCCTCTTAATTCTTCCTACGTAGAAGATGGGAAAGGCTGGACACTAACATCACCCTGACTTCTAACCCTCTTTGTCCTGGCACTTAACCAAGGCGCATGATTTCTGTGACATTCCTAGTTCTTCCGTTCAGAAGGAAGATGAGTAGGTGAATTAAAGTGCATTAAGAGACACATGGATATAGAATCATATACTAAAATTAAAAAACAAATCTCTTGTTAGGAAAAATTTGGCATTGCCCAAGATGCTGGTTATTGTTTAGAAGCTATAGGACCGTGGATTTGGCTGTTTAATCATGTCAATGCTTTCAACCTGATAGGAACAGCAGAAAATATGCACTACCATTATCCCCATCACAGTGATAAGTGTAAGACCCAGGGCACAAACCAAGATTGCTTGATTACAAAGCTGACACTCTTCCCTAACCTGTACAGGAACTAGAGACAAGGATCACCGTGTGTAGGCATGCTGATATAGAAGCTGCTGAAATAGCTTCTATAAATGATATAGAAGCATGTAGAAGCATGCTGAAATAGAAGCAGCCTGATGGCATAGCGTTTGGACATCCAAGAACACACCCTGGGAACCCAAGGAACTGAACTCGAGTTTCAGCCAGGTGCTCCGTCACTACGATTTCTTATTCCTGACTCTAAGGAATCTTTCCAGACCATAGTCAGAGGCACGCTGCTTTTCGACTCTGTACCCATGCCCTGCTGCCTTCCCTGACTTGCTTTCTGTCCCCTGGCAGCCCCTCTGCTCTGGATACAACGTTCCCACTCTATGTCTCCACTGTAGCTTCTGAGCACATCATACAGAATTGACTCCAGCTCGCACAGGTGGTATCCCTTATACCTCATCATAGACCGGATACACAGTGGGCACGCCTGTATCACTAATGATTTTACCAAATGGATTAGAGACATCTGGATAAAGACAGATAAAAAAAGATCACAGATAGGAAGTCCTGGAATAGGATGCTCAAACGGCTCAGAGCAGAAGTGGGCAGATTAAGTAGGAGCCAATACCCTTAGTAACTAGAAAAATACAGAATCCTGCTAATCCAGAAGCTATGCAACTAGGATATCATGCTGAAGAAGATTAAAATCGGTATCAGAGAAGGATGAGATCGCACGCTCAGCTTTAAATGCACAAAAGCTCTAAACTTTGGGGGCTAACACGACCCCCAAAGAACATAAAATGAATACAAGGCAAATCTCTACACTGCCAGGTACCATCATACAAAGAGAGACTGACAGTTACATAAACAGCTCCTTGTCCCATAAGAGACCTTCACACCCCAGTTCACACTCATTATCCTGAAGGTACAGGAAAGGAAAGACCTAGCAGCTGAACAGTAATAGACCTGACTCTGCCATTGTGTGAAGATTAGCCTGTGAGAAGAAAACAACTCGGGAAATCTATCACTCTGAAAACGGAACGGGGGAATCAGGCTATGTGTTCCCTGGTGTCAGAAACTGAACTAATAATGTGATAAACTGTTGCTTTTCTGAGGCACAAACTTGAGGCCATGACCATGAGTGTTCCATAAATCCAGAACAAAGAAAAGAAGATAGCGTACGAAACTGGAAAATCTCCAAAACAGTATCATAAAGGTAGGGGAGTCAAGACGACAACAGCAAACTCCAGCAAACTCCACATCTGCAATCCCTGCACACGGACTGACGCAGGAGGATGGCAAGTTCCAGGCCAGCCTGGGCTAGATACTGAGACATTATCAAAGAAACAAATGAGAAGAAGGAAGGTAAGAGGAGAAGGGTTGCAGGGAGGGGAGGGAAGGGGAGGGAAAAAAGGGGGAAGGGGAGCAGAGAAAGAGGGAAAAGAAGAAAGGGCAAGGGTGAACGTGTGTGTTTTACCGATAGCATCTGACAGTGGCTAACAGTCTATGCTCTGGTAAGCAGGGTGGGAGACAGTCAGAACTCCACCCCTTGGTGAGCTACATAGAACATCCGATGTGGTACTCTTCAGTAAGACCGGAGAACTCGGTTATGGACGGTTTCTCCTCAGGCAAACCAGGAACGGACCTAACAATCTCATCTGAGTTTCCAGGACCGCCATTATCTCTTAGATGTTACATAAACCTTAACGAAATTAAGCTGCCACTTGACCTTCTATAAAACAACAGAGGATGTGACGGGGAAAGGACCACCGGAGTGGCCCACGCGGGCCAAGAGGAAGGATCAGATTAGCTTGGTTATTAAAATGAGAAAATGCCAGAGGAACCCCACAGCATGAAAAAGAAAGGATAAAGACTTACTGCTAAGATCGTTCCAAGTCTGTTACGTGTATTATTTTAATCCCTGTGATCTCAAAGTCTGTGTTTCTGATAAAGACCTGCCAACAGGGCAAGTCCAAAGCAAGCCTCCTCTGAGTTCTCACGATGCTTGTGAACTTGCATCGCATCACGCTGTCGCTAACGCAGTGAGCTGCACTTCTGATGCAGCCAGACACCCAAGTAACTAATGTGCTATCATTATTAAAGGAATTCAACTTCATAAAAGATCCAATCAGCATAGAATAAACTAAAGGTTCTCAAGCTTCCCATTCTGTTCTGTTCAAAAGTCTTTCTAGAAATAAATAACATGGCAGCAGGCAGGAGCATGGGCAAGACTGGGAGATTGTATTAGGCATCACATTCCTGGCTGATTCCCAGCTCTCTGCTGCACTGCATAGGAGGCCTCCCCAAGAACACTCAGTCATGGAATATCCTACTTCATCCTTCTGCAAAGACTCTTCCACACCCACCCACACACTCTCTGAAGGTTTACGCCCCAGTATGAGTATGTTCGATTTCTGTAACTGAAATACCAGGAGACAGCCCTTCCACAATGAACCAATAAGTGGAGTTGCTCTGACAGGAACAGACCTCTAGCCTCCAAACCTTGCCATCCGTTGCAGGCAACAGTTCACATTTCACTGCCATGGCATATACTTGCTAAAAACACCCGCTTTTTGTTCTTTATCAATGTAACACTTACTAACATATATAAACACTTTGCTTTATAGGTATAAGAAAAGGGAGATTAAAATTCAATAAATTTCAGTTACAAGTGCCCTTTAATACTCTATTCCTTTTTGAAACATGCCAAAAAGTTTTCAAAGTGAAAAAAAGCAGGTATTTTAATCATAACTTTGAAAGTGAGTTGGTAAAGGTCCACATTGTTGAACTTAATATGCTGTAATTTGTTCCTCAAAGACATATCAGAGATATAGCAATAAGCTTTTTAAGTAACCCCTGGCACCAAAGTCTAAAATGTAACTTCAGATGCACTGTGCCTTACTATCTAGACTCATTGGGTTCTGTGAATGGTCAGCAATACAAGCATTCTTTAATATACAAGATTCTCCTTGATACAGGATTAAGCATGGAGAACATTTTGCAGATTTCCAAGGCATGAAAAATTCCCTTTAAGGAGTTTAGGGATTATATAGGACTTTCAAATCTACCAGTTAGAGCTACTGGCAAAAGTGCACATCCCCATGGCATGCCAGTAGTTTCCTACAAAGAAAGCGAACCTATGTTGCTGTCATCTGGAGGCTGTTAAACATTTCTCCTTCTTAGGTTTATCAGTTTAACAAGGACTGCTTGAGTCTTGGATGGATACCTTTAACAGTCACTTGAACCACTAAATTATATCATTTCACAACTCTATGAATAACAATGGAACAGCACTAGGAAAAATGACTGTAGTATTAACCACTTACTGAGACCTTGTTATGGAGTGCACTGTTCTAGGGGGTTGCCACATATCCACCTTTCTAGAAAAATAACTAGAGACACTGACAAAATATCCTAAAACTTGCATCAGATAATACTTCTCTCGTAAAGCTAGCTCTTCAGTGGGAAGACTCTACAGAATGATTCATTATGACTCATTCCACTTAATTAAGCTTCAAAGACTCTAATATAAATATTGAGTCCCAATTTTCAATGTAATGTATTCAATCATGTCTAAGTGGTTTTACTTTACAAAGTGTCATTGCAATTTGATGTGTCAGGTTTTCAGCAATGACAAGAAGGTGATACAAGGATAACTAATAGGATGGCATTTTCTTAGAAACTGGCTTTTCATCAAGGGAAGCTGCTAGCTACTCTGTAACAGTCCTTGAAAGCCTTTAACACAGTGTTCAGACAGTAAAATACACAGGGATCCATGGCCATGAATCGGGCCACAAGGATGCATTTTCTGCATTGCACTCAACATCCAGCTGGCAGGAAACAGGCATGGCAGAAGAAACTAACCACACTTCCACCCTCTTGGATTTCTCTACTTTCTACTGCTTTGTTACATTCCTATACCATCTTGAGAAAGATAGATAACATGTTTCAGAATCCCTAGATAATATCAAAATTAGTTGACAGTTCTAAGATCCTGGTACACTAATAAATTTTGTTTTCTAACGATAGCAGCTTTCTGAACAGGAATATAGGTTTTCTAAATGAGACTCTGAGGTATAGGGCCAGCTACTGTGGGAAGAACTGTTTTCATTTGATTTGAAAGTTGGGCTCATCAGATCAACTGTCTTCCATTACAGCCTACTGGGGGACACCAAGCAAGATAATGCTCTTGGATGGAAATGCCCAGAGTGACCAGGTTGAAGCTGTGAGATCTAGAACTAGGAGACTCCCAGGGGATCAAATTTGATTGCAAGATATATCTGTTTTCTGTAAAGTTCTGTGAAAGCAGACCTGACAGAATAAATAGGCTTCCAGTAGCTACGAGGCTATATCTGATAAAAATGTGCAAAGAACCATGGGTCTTAATTAGGGTTTCTATTGCTGTAACTGAATACAATAACCAAAAGCAACTTGGGGAGGCCAGGATTTATTTCAGTTGACAGTATCATACCACAATTCATCATGAAAAGAAATCCGAGCAAAAACTCCAAACAGAAACATGGAGAAACAATCACATATGGCCTGCTCAGCCTGCTTTCTCACACAGCCCTGCCTAGGGAGCAACACCACCCACAGTAGACTGGACCCTCCAATATCAATCTTTAATCAAGGAGTTGGGCAGGCTTGCCTATACGCCAACTTTAGGGAGAATTTTTCTCAGGTGAGAAATGTTCCCAAAAGATTGCAGCCTGTTTCAAGTTGACATGAAACTGACCAAAACACAAGGATTCGTTAATGAATTGCTAACCATCCCACACTTAGAAACTTAGTGGAAATTCTTTTCCACACAATGAAAACGAACAAGCACTTACATTTCAATGATTTTTATGTCTATACCATCTTAGAGACTAAATCAGCATGAAATATCTTGATATGAATCGAGAAGGGTAATATAAACTTAAGAAAGAGATAAAGATACAGCCCGGAAGACTAACAAATAATGAATCAAGCCTGAAAGTCTTGGAGAATATTCATCAAAGGAAGCTACACGACAGAGAAAAATAATTCCAAGTGAAATGTAATAATTAAAATTGTGAGTTTGGGTATATACGACCAATGAATTTCTTTCAACAACCTCCCAGAGGCATGTGAAATAATAGACATTACATAATGATGAGATAATACCTATGGGCTTTCCTGGCTTGTCACACAAAAGCCATGCTTAGCCAAGACAATCAAAAAAGTGCTGAATACTGAATCCGGTGTGCAACTCCACTGGACCTGCTGGTTTCCCTGATGGGCATCTTGTCCTTTTTGATGAACAAAACACTCGTGTACTGTGCTCCGTCCATCACGGAACGGGGAGAGGTGGGAACATAGAACACTAATGTACTGTGCTATGTCCCATCGCAGAATGCAGAGAGGCAGACAGGATAGTCTGATTAAAGTCTGAATTCCAGGATGGCATCTCCCCCATTCCCAATGGGAACTTCCACTTGGGCTGCCCTATAACTACATATAGCATGCCTGATTCTGAGACTGCATCCTACCATGCTTTAAGTTTGCGTTTTAGATCAACTGAAGAATGTACGATTTAATTAGCTGGCCTTGATTTCTCTATCAGACCCAAGTGGTTAACAAGTATATCAACAAATGATTCCATTGAATGTTGGCCTCACTGGTTAATCATAAAATAGACTTCTTACTGGCCCCTTGCATGTCTAATACACTATGGATGGATATGCCCAATTTTGTTATAACTTTATTTTCTATCAATCCTTTAATTTCTAAATAGGGAGTATAATTTTTTACATAAATAGGACAAAAGTGTTCAGGAAATTCCTGGGTAAGCACTAATAATGTATATAGAATTTTTGAAAAATACGTTTTTTGAAAAACATCATATTTCCCAACATATAGAATTAGGAAAAGCTCTATAATATGCCTGGCAATGCATCAGAAGGTGTCATTACTAGGTCAATGAGAGCTCTAATGAAGACTGTGGAGAAAATCAGGTGCCATTTGGTTTTCTCTCTAAGCATCAGAGAGTCTCATTTAGGAATCAATTCTCAGTGCCATCTGTATAAGACAATCTTAATTTGGCATAACATTATTTTATCTGTTATACACCTGCTTGTTCTCTGACCTACAGAAGAAAGACAGCCACTGTTCACCACAATAAACTTCATATTTTAGCTGAAATAAAAACCTGGAGCTAGTTTTTATACCAAGAGGATTGCAGATACTTCAGGGAATAGGGCAGGGAGTTCAAAATTACTCTGGACATTTTCAGTTATTTTTTTTTAAAGACGGGAAATATAACTTTGTAAAGAATCATCTAGAAAGGTCATTATATCACAGAAATGGAAATACATTACATGACACACAGGAAGACTCAATCTCATCATGATAATAAGATACCTTCATCTATATGTATGCCTGCCAGCTAGAGACAGCATCAATTAATCTTTTCTTTTTTCCATGAACCTTAATTTCCAGTCTCTCGGGCTAATCAATTTTTAAATACATGAAACCAGAATAAAAGGAGACATTTAAACTGTTTCAGTTGTTTAAAAAATTCAAGGGCCAATCTATAACTCACTAATAGGTATAAGATCATAAACTGAGACGAGTCTTGTGTGTGACTCAATCATGACCAAACTCTAATATGCTGTAAGGTAGCTAGTGTTTAAAATGTGGAAAAATATGTAGTCTCCAAGAAAGCTAAGAAGTTCCCACATGCCAATATCCGTGCTGTAGAAATGGGTTGCTATGTCTTTAATCATCATAAATATTTATAATAAGGCCCTGTCCTCAGGCTTTAACATCAGGTTTAAAATCGTCTTCTTGGTAACTAATTGCTGAAATTACTCATTTGTCAAAAATGTATATAATGCTTAGAAATGAACTATTAGTTAAGAGTTAACATTTGTTTCAGAATGCCATATTAACAACAGATACATTCTGCAGGCAATTTAAGTAGCAGCACGGTTTGGGAAATTTAGTTAATACTGACTAATTTTCTTGAGCTTATTCCAGCACTTACCAGGAATGCCACACAGAAACAATAAAACTTCCACAAATTTTTCACTTAAAATTAGTACCAAATGAACTTAAAATATTTCAGATGCTCCTGCAGAGTTGGAGGGCACAGGGCAGTCCAGATGCCCCTTCTTTTTCTCTGTTCTCCCACAACACATTATGCTTGTGGTACCTGAAATTCTGCCCAAATCAAACAAAGAAAAATCCCCTCAATTCAAAAGTGACTTATCAACTATATTATTGGCATGTATGTTTATGGGGGTGGCAAGTGTGACATTGTGTGTTTGAGAGCTTGCTCTCTCCTTACACCACGGTGGTCCTAGACATGGAACTCAGGTGCCTGGGCTTGGTAGCAAGTGCTTTTGCCCATGGAGCCATTTCCCTATCCTGACGTTGACATTTTATAACAAACAAATATGGAAGAAGTAAAAACAAAGAGAGAATGTAAATTTAAGATAAATGTCTAAAACATTTCTACACATTGTCAAGCTGCAAACCGAGAAATCTGTATGCAAAAGAATTTCACTTCCCTTTTTTTAACCATAATACATACAGAGCACTATTTTCTGATCATTTGATGACATCTGACATGTTGAGCCAGACACTGAGCATTAGATGAGTTAAAAAGACACAGCCTTCCAGCAATACTTTGGTTTAAATGTTTTACTGTTATTATTACGTGCAAATTGTATGTGAATGTGAGAACATGTTCGTTATAGCAGGGGTGTGGAAGACAAAGTTTGGAGTGTGTGCTGCCCTTCCATTCCAGGATCCTGGGATTCTAAGTAGGTTAACAAGCCTGTGCCCGACAAGTTCTTTGATTCACTGACCCATCTTAACAGTCCAGGACATACTCTTTAAAGATAATAACATTTCACCTCATTTTCAAATCTTCTAAAAATGTAGAATTCTTTTAGTGTCTTGGTTTTAGTTCAAATGATTTCCTTTTAATCAATCTCCAACACAGCATTATGAACAGTTGTTAATTTAGTAAATATTATTATTATGTTCTTCATTTTGCGTTCATAGACTTAAGTGACAATAAATTATCACCACATGAAAGAATATGTTAATACATCGAACAGAAATACCAATGGGACATCTGTCACCATGCCATTGTCAGACATCTTTGAGACTAATTTCACGTGCAGTGTAAATCCTAACTGTAACCCTGGAGGAGTGACTTGTCTCTTAGCAAACAGTGAGGAAAAGCCAACATATAAATAGGTGAGTGGCCTCCCAAGGAAATGCAGCTGTCAGCATCCATGGTCTGCATGTCAGATGCCAGAACACAGGGCATTCAAACTCACTGTGTTCAGTTTCTAATGTTTTGTAACTTCAGAGAAGAGAACACTATTATCTTCAATATAAAAATGGGAATAAACCTATATGACCAATTGTTAATAAAGTCATAATACAGCTACCAACAGTAATTTAATGTATTAATTTTGTACCACAGGGAAATAAACATTCAACACAGAACTAAGGTCCTTTAACAAATGTCTCAATCTCAGTTGCTGTGATGTTTATTTTCTGTGAAATGAGGGATCCAAATGGATCACATCTCTGTGGTGCTAGCACTATCCTGGGCAGGACTACAGTTTACCCTCACTCTTCACCTGATGGTCGGGATGTAGTGCCAGGTTGCAAATAATTTTGCAAAAATTTCAAACTGTTACTCCACCAGCACCCACCATCTTCGTTTGCTGGTGTGGTTCTTCCTTCCTTCCTTTTTTTTTTTTCTATTTGAAACTGATATTTTATTTTAGCACAATGTTGAAAATGTTGAAAACATTAATTATACAAATCAATAAGCCTCTGCATTTTAGTCAGTTTTTTCTCATCTTTTGCTTTTCATGAAAACATCCTTTAAACCAAGATTAAAAACTCTAGAAGAGTAGAATATAGTAAACATCTAAAGAAAAAACAAAGTATATATTCTTTTTTGCTAAAACTTGAGCAAATACTCTCAGCTTATATATCACAAACACTCCTTTAACTCAGTTACTGAAATTATCATGTAAATTATTGTATAAAAGATATTATGCAAAAGTGACCAGAAAGTACAGAAAACAATCTAAATGCTTTAATAGTAAAACTATTTAACATTGAAACACTATTAATTCCACCAACTAAAATAACAACTAATTCTTTTTAATTTGATGTCCTACATACATAAGATTTAAAAAAAAACATTCAAATGATCATAGAGATGTTCGTCTTGAACTCAAAACTCCACATGAAGAATGTGAATCCTTGGTCCTCACATCCCCTTTCCTACCTTCACATTCTCTGGATGGAGTCCTCCGGGGTGCTTGTCCATGTACTGACATAAATCAGTGTGCTGGAAAAAAAGTGGAAATGTATTAATATCCCTCTGGCTATAAAAATGGATCAATATTTTTCTACTTCAAAGTTACCATTACCTCCTAGACAAAACAAATAGAGGACAAATGAATGGATTTTTTAGTGTATGCAATTGCATGCTCCACCACTCCCCATTTTAACCACAATAGAACCACCTTCATCTTTAGGTTTATGTCAAACATGTATGCATTAAAACAAATACATGTTTATAGTTTGTTGAGTGTCAATTTCCTCACTGACTATATATCCTGAGGCATAACAAAACTCTAATCCCAAGTTTTTCACAAATGAATTTAAGTTCTTATTTACTTTATGTGAGTTGAAAACACTCGAAACCACGACAGTGAAATTAACAACTGGAATTTTCACATGTATACATACAAATATTTTTTAGTCTTCAAGAACTGACTATATTTAAATACAAATTATAAATTAACAAAAACATAGTCAAAGTAAAACTTTAAAAAGAGAAATTGTGCCTTAAAGCACTAAGATAATAAGCAGTTATGTCTCAAGTATGAGACGTTAGCATGCCAATAACCATGCCTCTCTCTACCTTACTCGTCTTTATATGGGGAACAGCACAAAGCTTTCTCAAAGCACCAATTTTCTCAACAGTAAGGCATCACCTAACTGACAAGACAAAATGTGTGCTCAAGTGATTCTGTGTCCGTTTGGCTTGGGCGACTGAGGGTCTGCAGGTTTCATAAAGCATTCAAGGATCTTGCTGTAATCATCATATCCACAATTCAGATTTGTGGCTGGAATTTGAGTGGACATCAGACGGCAACCGCTTATGACCCACGGCAGAGTAGCCTCGCCCTTCATGCTGAGCTTCTGTTGCCCGTGTGATGCTCTGCACTTAGGTTAGTCACCGAGGAGATGGAAAGAATGAAGTGGCTGTGGACGGGAGAGCCGAGCACCACAGCAGAAGGCAGATCATCCTGTCACGGCACCCTGTAAGGACCACCAGTTTCAGCACGGGGCAGAATGTCCTCCAGACAACCCAGAAAGCCCGCTGGAGAAATCAGTTCTGAGAAAGCTGAGCCCATCCAAAGACAGATGACAGTGGGCAGAGGAGCAAGTCAATACGCGTTCTTACATCTAGAACCATCTAAAACCATCTTCCATCTCGAACCACACAGGGGGTCAAGGATCAGCCAAACTCCATGCTATTGGAACTATTTAATTTGGAAATTATGATCTATGAGATCCAGACAGCCGACACACAGAGGACATAAACATACAGAGTCATACATACATATAAGATAAGCTCATTAAAACAAACTCAAAATATAATTACAGTGGGTCCGTGGGGCTTTTCTGGAATAACTATATGAAAGTTTTATTTCAGGCATTTAAGACACTGAGGGATTCATCTTGATCTAAAGCTGAAGGTTTTTATTATTTACTTTCTCATTCTTTCAAATGTAGCTAAGCTAACATCAACTTCAGAAAGGAGCAAATTAAGTACTTAGGAATATTTGCATTTTGAAGAACAAGTAAAACTGTATAGGAAAACTTTTAACCTATCAGGTTATGCATACAGTGTGTATGCATGTGTGTGTGCATGTGTGTGGTATAAGATCCATAGGATAAGAATGATACCAAAGTGGCTTAATATTTAACCCACGACAAGCAGAGTGATGCACAGAAGATGCGTCCAGTCACAGTGACGGCGCCTGCTGTGATTGGATGCAGAAAAGATGCGTCCAGTCACACTGCCAGTGCCTCCTGTGCTTGGGACACACAGAAGATATGTCCAGTCACACCGATGGTGCCTGCTGTGGTTGGGACGCACAGAAGATGCGTCCAGTCACACCGACGGTGCCTGCTGTGGTTGGATGCACAGAAGATACGTCCAGTCACACTGACGGTGCCTGCTGTGGTTTGATGCAGAAAAGATGCGTCCAGTCACACTGCCAGTGCCTGCTGTGGATGGATGCACAGAAGATACGTCCAGTCACACTGACAGCACCTGCTGTGGTTGGGCGTGATTTCAGAGTTCTTTTTCACCAAAGGACTCGTGTGTTAGAAGTTTGCTTCAAAGGACATGGTGCTAGGCTGTTGAGGTTTCAGAGAGGTGGAGGCGAGGGAGAGGTCATGAAGCTATTGTGACTGTGTCACTGGAAGGGATAAAAATAGCTCTTGAAGGGCCCTGAGTAGATCTGCAAAAGAGATTTGGGGTTGTTTTTTTTTGTTGTTTTTTTTTTTCCATTTTGTTTGAGATAGGATCTCACCATGTAGCCTACACTGGATTTGAGTTAGAAATTCTCTAAAGTGATAGAATTACAAACATATGCCATCGTATCTGGGTGATAGCAAGCTGATATAGGAGACTGAATTCCTTACGGCTTTCAGCCTTGTTCTGTGATCTTTCTTCTCAAATACACACCACTCTGGTCCCATCTGTCAGGATGGAATCGAGTCAGAGGAGTCCTAACCAGAGCCGCACTGTGCTATTATACTTGTCGTCCCTGAAAGAATGAGATGAAAAGCCTGTTTTCTGAGTAACACAATGAAGTGAATCAATCAACCTTGGAAAATCTGACTTCTTTTAAAGGAGAAGATTTGGCCAAGATATAATCAACACCGAGAATCAGAAAAGGGAGACCTCCGTGTGATGCCATTCTGTGAAGTTCCTACTTCATTAAGACATGACCAACGTGAGGCAAGCTTGGACTACACAGATGGCATTCTATGGTATTCCTACTCCGCTAAGACATGACCAACGTGAGGCAAGCTTGGACTATACAGATGGCATTCTATGGTATTCCTACTCCGCTAAGACATGACCAACGTGAGGCAAGCTTGGACTATACAGCAAGACCGTCTCTGAACATGATGTGTTCAGAAAGAAAGGAGAAACATGATGTGTCAAAGATGCAAGATTTTAAAATACAGTATGGCTGTAGCACAACCGACCAACTACTACAAACATCATTTATTCATATATTTCACATCTAGATAACAATTAACTTCTTTTTTCTAAAACCAGTAAATTACTACCTCTCATTCTGTAAGAAAAGAGAACTAGCCGGGTGATGGTGCACTCCTTTAATCTCAGCACACGCAGATCTCTGTGAGTTCAAGACCAGCCTGGTCTACCAGAGTAGGACAGGCTTAAAAACTTTAGGGAAACCCTTTGTGTATGTGGAGGGGGGACTGAGAGAAATGAGAACTAAAGAGCTATACCCTGCCCTACTGCCAAAAAAAAAAAAGTAAATTCAGGTGACTTTGGTGCAGAGTCCTTCAGACTTGAAAGTAAGATAAGCAAATTATTACAAAACACAGAAACTTCCTGCTTTCCAACCAGTCTCTAAAAAGTGGGGTCAATCCAGACAGAGGCACAGGAGGGGAACTAACCCTGACAGTCACAGACACACTGCAATCCCACAAATTATCATACCAGGTAGCAGGACTCAATTCTGAGCTGACAGACCAACAAAGCAAGCTCAAACAGGAAAAACACTAGAAATGAAGGAAGAGCTAAGTATCTGCTAATCTGATCCAAGATCAGCAAGGAAAGGGGTGGGGTGTTGGTGGTGCTAGAAAACTCTTAGGACATTGCATACAGGACACATGGTGATTCTGTATTAAAAAATATAACAAAGAGTTTGCTCTAATATTGTTTAACTGTTGTGGAATTTTGATGACTTCTCAATTGTTTTCATCTGCTCAAAAATAAAGTATTTGTGAATCTTGTTTAAAATGAAAAAAAAAAGACAGGAGAAATAAAACATAGTCAAAATGAAGCAAAAAGTCCTGATTCTCAGGGAATGCAGGTGACCTGTTTATGTCTGCCCTGTAACCAGCATCATAAACTGCAGGAGAGGTTTTTCCAGATACGAGTTCTTAGGAAATGAGATCTTTTTAAGCCAAGCCTTTAAACTTATTTTATACTTTAAACAATATATCTTTGGTATGTTGACAAAGCCTTTAAACGATTAAGTCCATATTTCCTTACACATAGGACACAGAAACCCGGTCTGTGGGCATGTGTGCATGGACATCACCCCCCCCACACACACACACACACAGAACTGTGGGAGCCATGTCACCTTGTACAGGCCACACAGCCTCTCACGGTCACATCCCCTTCCTCTGTGTGACGACGTGATCAGCACACCTGCCTCAGACTTCTGTTTGTGAAAACAGTGAGCAAACACCCACACTGGTTCCAGAATGCCAGTGCACAATAGGTAATATTAGTGATGAGGATGGTCATGAAGTTCTGTCTTGTGTTTAAATTAGGGAGGGACATTTGGAAGGATTGAAACAAAACATGAGAATAAACATCTAGTGAGAAGGAAAAAAAGCTACGCTCACGGGGTAGCCTTTCGCGGTTACGTGTGACGCTGGCCTGCACACACGTTCTTTCACACTATACCACTCTCTGTGTGGTAGCCTTTTGCGGTTACTTGTGACGCTGGTCTGCACACACGTCCTCTTCCACACTATCCTGCTCTCCGTGCTCAAGCACTCCGAGTGACCCAGTGTATACACTATGGGTCTTAGATTGTTCTGAGTGATCAGGACCAAGAAACTCAAGAATCTTGGGTCCGTGAGGGGCATGCGGGACTGACAGACCAGACTCTGCTGTCCAGTACAGTGTTCGTGTTTCACAGACAGTTCTACCGACACTAAGAGCTGTTTATTTCCCCCTTCCTATTTCCCATGATTCCTTCCCATTACTGTAGTCTACACCTCCCCCCCTGTTTCTAAGTGGAGCGTTCTGCCTAGGGCTGAATCAGATGTAGCAAAATTACAGATTTCATTAAATCTTCCTTTAACTCCTTTCGTCAGCTCTGGGTCGTGTGGCCTTTATGTTTTGGACTGCTGTGGAAATCAGGGGCTTGATAATGACATCACCAGTTGCTCCTTAGTGCATCCATCTTTCCCTTGAATCAGAACTCAGATTTGAGCAGGAGTTTCTGTGGCCAGTGCAAACCGACACTCTCAGATCCTCCGGCCTGCTCTCTGGCAATGTCTTCCAAATTTAAGGGGCACTTGGAGCACAGCTCCCTTGCTGACTGTCCATCAAGAACTCAGCCCTCTACAGTCTCCGGAGCTGTCTGCACTGGGATCTCTTCTTCCCTGCCCTCGCTCTCCCTCTCCCCAGTCACGTTCGCCACATCACGGCTGCTCAACTTCACGACAATGCCATTCAGAAGCACGACAGATGCTTCTGTCTGACAGGTCTATCTTTGATGCCTAGGAACTTCAGATCAATCTTCAAGGGAGTGGGTGGTTCCAAGTGTGGTGAGATTGATAGACCACAAAGAAAAACAGAGGAAGTGAAGAGTTTGGCTCTAAGGATCTAGTCCCCACCTAGCTATCTTTTCCTCCCTTACTGCTGACTGCTCCGGGAACATTTCTAGGGGAAGGAATCTGAGACAAGAGCTGAAATGAGAACACAATGAAGACTAAATGTTCACAACAAAAGCATCTGTAAGATACGCAATCTGCAGGTCATCCTGATAGAATTTCTCATGGCTGGATCAAACTAGAAGGCAGGAGAGAATTTGTGCTTTATAAAATGCAAGGTATGGAGAGACCACAGAAAATGAAAGGGCTTCACCCCATGAACTCTCTGGCAAAGTAGAGTCTTGGTCAATTTAAGCCACATGTAGACTTTCAAGTCACAATGACTGCCATCAGTCATATGCTGGTCAGTCATGAGGCCTAGCTCACAAGACAAGTCTCTGCTAGACTACAACACTCCACAGTCTGTTTTTTTCCAGGTTCCATCACTTTGTCTTTTTTAATCTGGCCTGGCTCAGGGGCCAGAAAACAATGCACGCTCACAGAACACTGCTGAGAAAGCTAGTGGAACTCTGGCAGCCTCAGATGCGAAGATTTGCCCATTCTCCACTGGCAGAAATTATTCTCTTCAACTGTGAAGCTTGGCCCAGCATTCATTATGGATTTGTGGATCTTTTTATTCTAGCTTACTCTTCATGAATTCAGGTTTCAGTGATTGGCTCCAAATAATCAAAGTTCCTACTCAAAAGTCCTCAAGTGCTTCAGGGTAATTTTGCTTTTGAATGTCCTGGACTTACTGAAGGGACTTCCCTCGTTAGATGAACAAAGCCCCTTCCCAAGTGTACATGTCTGTTTCTGTTCACTTGCAATCTTAAGTATTTGTCAGCAAATTCGGGCGCTCACTGGAAGCACTGCCAAAAGACGGGACTGAAAATAGCACAGTCCTAATTTTAAGCATCTAGGCTAAAAATAAAGATCCCGGAGAGGATAACCAACAGAACCCATCATTTTGAAATTACATTAAGAAAAGCTCCCATAGCATTTACACTGTTGATTTAACTTTCCATTTGACAGAGAGAGGAAAGTCAGCATACTCACACTTAGTAAAATTCTATAACAGTGAGAAGAAAAACAATCTGGGTCGTAAGCATAAGAATATGGAGGAATTAAAGGGGTTAAAAACTAATTCAGAATTTCTGTGTTCTGAATGCATGGATTAATTCTGTGTTTAATCAGCAAAGCTCAGTTATAACTCTATTATGAAATTAATGACATATAACATGAACAAAAATTCATTGAAGTACATAGGAACTAATGGCTAAGATAGATAAACTATAAGATAAACTATAGATAAAATATAAGGCCCTCTTCTCCCTCACTAACCTTGGAGTGTTTGAAAACCTTATTCCACAACCAAGTTTGAGTCTAGGCACCTTCTCCTCATCCAGGCAAGAGAACCATTATAGCAAACCTCTAAATGGTGATCTTGATTATACGAGATCGAGACACTGCAAATAAACACACTGTAATTTTCTAAAGGAAAAGAGCTATTATTCACTTTTCAGTGGTATCTCATGTGGTCCCAAGTTTAAAGCAATCACAATAATTCCAAGTGTGCAAAAGCTGGTAATTGTAATGACTGACTAAGGGCACCCTTAACACTGTGCCATGTCTAGGACATGAAACCCTATAACTTTTCCCAAACCGTGATGATTAATTATCATTGTCAGTTGATTAGAATAGAATCCCCAGTGAGACCCGTAGCCAGACACAGCTAGGAGGGTGTTTCCAGAGACCTATGCTGAAAGTGGGTGGCATCCCTTGGGATGATGTTCTAACTAAATAAAAATGGTAAAAAAGAGGAAGCCAGATGAACACTACCATCTATCTCTCTGCTTTTTGACAGGAGAGGCAATATGACCATCCAGCTCACAGCCCGCTTCCAGGAATTGTATCTCTACAACTGGGTTGCAAAATAAATCCTTCCCTCCCTTAAGTTACTTCCGAACAGATATTTGGTACCAGCGATAGGAAAAGAACAAGATAGATTACAATTTTTTGCCATGCCATCCGAAGGTCAGAGTGAAATTAAAACAGTACTTTCACAATGGCTATGAACTTTGGAAGACTATGTAACCTTTTAAATCTATCTAACCTTAGTCTACAGCCTCACACAACTCTCCAGGGAACTGTCACTGCTCCACAGGAGCGAAGAAAACTGATAGAACGGAACACTCGTTTCTTCCACAGCAATCAGAAGCATTTTCCTCAAGGCAAAAATCTCAATTTTAAACAGCCCAGAGTGCTGCAAGAATTAAAACACCAAATTACTGAGTAGTTAGGCTCAAACTGCTCTTACCTGCAGCCCGCAGGTTTAAATTGACTGAAAGTCTTTTTCCCTGTGAAGTTCAACAGCACTCTCTTATTTCAGTCCTAAATCACAGCTAATCAAATCATAATGCTGCAAGTTCCAAAACAGAAGAATCATTCACTAATGAAGAGAAATAAAAAGAAAGCTTAACCCACAGCACTGAAGACAAAATCAGAGGCATCCAGGCATCTAACGAAGGGAGCTTGCGCCCACTATGTACAAGAAAGGACTTCTATTTGTAAACTGTGGTGCCAGGTCAACTCTAACCAGCAATCATCTGTTACTCAGGCTATAGCACTAATGCATTATAACTCCCCGCCGTCCTCAACAAAACAATCATGTGTAAATGAGTACAGAGGCAGCGCCTCTTTCCTCTGAGGTTCTCATTATAACTGAAGTATTGTGCTTCTGGTGACATTACAAGAGAAAACATGGCCTTCCAATCTATATATCCTGATATAAGCAAAGATATTGTTCTCAAATATGTCACTATTTCTGCACAAACTTATTTCAAATGTCACAAAGTCTATTTTCAGACTCTTTTATTTTTATCTGTTTTAAAAACCACACAGGAAATGTTTGAAATTCTCTCAATAAACCACACACATACTCCCTAGGGAGGGTAAAAGTCATTAGGACAAAAGCAGATTATGCTACACAAAAATTCTTCAATAATAACCAGTGTGGAACAGTTTACTTCTAATTGAATTACACATTTCTTTTTAATCATTTCACATTTTCTCCTCCTTTGTGGTAATAAGAAGCCTATGTGTGACTGTCCATAATTCTGCCTAACTGCTTTCAGCTGTCATTTCTGTCCAAGATGCACGAGCAGCCTGCGGCGGGTGCGCGAACAGAATTCCCCACCACATTCCCAGCATGCAAAACCAGCAACCTTGAATGTCCCTTCCATTAAAACAAAATACTGACTATTTGACTTCTGGGAATAACATCATGCAGAAAAGTATTAGCCATTTTTCTCTCACAAAAGGAATGCAGATTGCATGCTCCAATAGTTTGTATCTTCAGCAGCTCCAATATTGCTAAAGCTAATTCGTCAACTCAAATGCATTTGTATCTACAGGAGAGTTTGGGAACTTTCAAAGGGAAACCATCTTCTTCTTTGAAATTAAACACACTCAATGTACAGCTTGGAGACGGCTCAGGAAATCTGGGGAAAGTGTACGAAACTGTACTGAATGTGCTCTCCTAAGCCAAGGGACGAAAAGGCTGCCCAGTGTGTGGATCAGCGGTGATGCAGCATACCACTCACCAGCCTGAGTCACATCAGAGGAGGGAATGGGATCAGCCTAAATAATCCCTTTCTAAAAATGGTCATGGTACTTTGAGACAAGGTTGAGTTTGTAAAAATAAATAAATACATACATACATACATACACAAGATAATGGAAAATACTAAACATTGAATTACTATAAAAATTTAAGAAACAAAAAGAAGTTAAAATTATTTACTCTTTTCTTTTTCTCAGTGTATCCTAAAACTAATTACTTTTAAAATTAAAGATTATAAACACGTGAAGCTCACTGAGGTATAGTTGATTCTCTGAGCTATGCATCTCTTCCCAGACCAGCTCCCGTGTGAGAGCTGTCAAAGCTCACATAGAAGAAAAGGGAGAGAGTTCAGTGGATAAAATGCTGGCCAGGTAAGCATGTCGACTTGAGTTTAAATCACCAGCACCCACATAAAAAAGTCAGGTAAGCTTGGAAGCCTATCTCTAGTACCAAATGGGAAGCGGTCTCGGGTCCTGGAGCAGGCCGGCTGTGTGGACTAGCTGCACTGGCTACCTCTGTGTTTGGTGAGAGATACTGACTCACGGAAGCAAGCAGAGGGAGACACACTGGCCTCCAAATAAAATATTCACGTATGTTGCACATGGGTTCCCACACAGATGCGCTCACACATGGAAACACATGTACACACACATACACGTGCAAAACAAACGGATCTGGAGTAGTACTCAAGACTGTCTTAATTCTGAACACACTCTCTGGATCTACCCTCTTGGAAATATGGAAGATCATAAAATTATGGAGTGAAAGTGACAACAAGCAAGTGGGATTTGAAACAGAGAGAAAACAGGGGGTGGCGAGAAGAGACCAAGGCCAGAAAGAGAAGACAGTGGTAAACAATGTGGCTAGTCTGGAATTATTTTGGTTTGGATGTGTTGCTGTTGGGGGTTTGGGGGGACAAGCCACCACATTGTTGTCACGCTGGCTTGGAACTCTCCATATAGTTCAGGCGTTTCACTCTGCCAAGCGCCAAAGCGACAGCACCTAGCTACCACGCCCAGCATGGATAGCTCGAAGGCTACAAGAGTGAGCAGAAGAAGATCTCCATTGGCTTGCTCTGAGGGAGGACAGCACTCACACGGGAGCTTGTCATACAGAGGCAGGTAGCTTAGAAAATGAACGGCAGTGCAGAGAGCTTCAAGAGGGTATAATTTCTAATTTTAAAAATACTAATTTTAGGACACGTTATGAGAAAAGGAAAGGATTAAGCAATTACATTTTGCTGTTCTGGTTTTTGTTCTGTTTTGTTTTTGCTTTCTGTATCAATCTTCCAGGGCATTATAAACAAGTAAAAGATCATAAAACTCCCAAAGATGAGTAAGACATCTTCACTACAAAGGAATTTGCTAACAACTATGGGAGATACAAATGAAAGCACAAGCTCTTCCTCTGCACAACTGAAGGGAAACATGCATAAGCTCACTCACACACTTCCTCTGCTTGTCACACTTCCGGGAAGCTTTCCCAAGGCAGCAGAGAAGGGCACATTAGAAGCAATGTTATTAAAATTTTCCCAAATACTGGAGAGTTCTTAGTCTAGTTATGAAGCCTGATTATCTGGGGAAGAAAGCCCATGGGCCGCAAACTCCAAAATAGGATTGACCGAAACTCTCTTGAATGAGAGGTTTCTAGGAAAAAAATGAAGTCAAAAATGCATTTTCCTGCCGGAGTAACACACGATGCACAATGACGCATGTTAGAAAAAGCTTTTCAGGAAGTCAAGTCTGCAGATGTCTGTTATGGCCACGGTGGAGGGAGTAACACACGCTGCCCTGTGGTGCACGTGAACCATGTGAACTTTTAGGAGGTGCAGGGAGTAACACACGCTGCCCCTGTGGTGTACGTGAAGCATATGAACTTTTAGGAGGTGCAGGAGTAACTCACGCTGCCCCTGTGGTGTATGTGAAGCATGTGTACTTTTAGGAGGTGGAGGAAGTAACTCATGCTGCCCTGTGGTGTATGTGAAGCATGTGTACTTTTAGGAGGTGGAGGGAGTAACTCATGCTGCCCTGTGGTGTATGTGAAGCATGTGTACTTTTAGGCAAAGATCACGTTTTTGTTCTTCGTTTTGCTTTATGTTGCATGAGGCAGAGTCTCGCTGTATAGCCCAGGATAGCCTAAATATAGTGAAACCATGATTTCCTTCTTTTTTACTTAAAGTTTAGATCCTTGCAACACTGCCGACAATAAAACCCTTCCCAGGCACGAGACATACTTAGCAGGAATACTTGGTGTTTTAAATATGAACCTGGAGGTGGCTAGAAGCACTGACCAATGCTATTGCATGCCATAATAAGATTTAACTTCTGATGCCAACATCTAGTCATGGAATTGGCGCTCATGATACCACTTCCTTTTCTTGATGGGTGCAATTTGTCAAAAAAAAAAAGTTTGTTGAAAAAAATTTCATGGAAAAGAATAAAACTTCACTGCTGAGTTACAGAAGAATTCATATTGTCCTTTCCTGATTCCAGGGTGCACACACTTGAAATTTTGCCTCTGCCAATTTTTAAAATACAGCACCAGCATCCAAACTTGAATCAGTTATACCAAAAATAATCTCAGACAGTCACTCTGGAGAGTTTTGAGTAAACGGGCTCTAATGAATTAGTGGGTTTGGTGCACAATCACTGGACTCATCAACTGGAACTGGCTATAATTTCTACCAAGGAGATGAGCAGAAGACACGTTTGGCAAAGGAAGTGACCACGAACACAGTGAACACTTGGTACCACCCAGGATATAAAAGCCCGTGAAAATAAAGCCGAGTTATGACCCCCAGTGATAAAATGAGGTTACTGAAAGTTAAAACGGCAGAAACAGTGAGTACTAAAATGTCTGAAGATGATCATCGCTCAAATTAATTTTATTAGGAATTTCACAATTATGCAAAATCTGAAACATGGAATGCACAGGATGTGTTCATTTAAAATTAGGAATGTACACTACACAAACATATTTACTGATCTGGAATCTATGTGTTTAAACAATCCAAAAGTACAGGTAACACACAATAAGAATATATATACAATGTACGTGCATAAACATTCACAGGTTACATGCGTGTAAGAACGGATCACGTGTCTTCAGAGACAACACCTGGTAGCACTGTAACTCTGGGGTGAGGGATGTGTGGTGTGAAGTATGTTAGTAAGGAGGATTGGCCAAGCTATACAAAAGTGAGAGGCTCTAACTCATTAGCTAAGCAAGGGGCGTGCCGTGTCCAAGTTAGATAGAAAATGCGTATACTCTTCCTGAAAAGAGTAATATAATATTGATAACAGACAAATCCTACTCAATATTTTGTTCACTAGTGATATGATAAAACATAGAAAGGATATTAATACATATAATGTGTGTGTATATATATATTTATATTTGAATTATATTTCTTAAAAATTAAAAAACTATGATAAAAAATCAGTAAGTTTAAAAGAATGCCACATTATATTCATTTTTTTCAAAATTAATTTTTCTTCAAAATCTTGCTATATTTGGACTTTCCGGTACTGTGTCATATATTTGGATCCTTAAATCAGAATTCCATATACTAATTTTATCTTAAAAGGGTATCACACCCTTTGAAAAGTGAAGGGTTAAAATCTATTTGTAAATTAGCATTTCTACTTCTTCAGCATGGAGAGGTTCTTTGGAAAGGAGAAGAATACTAAGTTCATTATATAGTTTGGAATAAAGTATATTCAGAACAAAATAATATATAAGGAAAAATGGAACCAAAATAAAAGAGCAAGAATGGACCTGGATAAAGGAAGCCAACTATACTGGTGGCCAAGGCATCGGGGTGCACCAACAGAGTCAGGGCTTTAATCCCTCATGATCCCTCATGATCCCCAGTCTCCAAAGGGGAACAGTGTGACCATCAAAGTGGGTGATCAGCAGCTGGGACAGTCTTGGAGGTGGTAACAGCTCCAAGAATTATTTCCAGCAGCTAGACCAAGTGCTTACTTAAAAGAGGTATGGTTACCTTTTCTCTGTGTCTGTCATACTCTCTGAGGTAGCTTAGTGAAAAGATACTGTATTCTGAAACACATATGCATACACACACACATGTGCACACACATTCACACTGCCGTTCTCTGCTGTGTTGAAATGAAACTGGAAATCACCTGCTGGAAATGTTAGGATTCAGCACGTAAAATGAGAATCTTGTTGCAGCCCTCGGGATGAAAAGCTGCCCATTTACCTGTTACAGACGCTATTATCGAAAACAAGAAAGATCAAGTGGCCTTTGACCCCTTTACAATCTGCCTGTCAACTCACAGTACTGTTCAGTGGGTTGAGCTCTGATTTGTTTTTATAAATGAAGATTACTGGTCTTTTGTTTTCTTCTAATAAATACTCCATGAATAATTACTCTCTCCCCCATGGCTCTTGCCATCTGACTTTGTGTTATCAGCAGATTTCGATGGCTTCCTTCAACATAGTCTCAAATTTCTAACTGGATTACAACACTATCTATCCTCACTGCTTCTACACTTTAGCACAGAAAACCACAAATAGAAGACGTGGTAGAAAAGAAAATCGACTTGAGCTATAGACGCCACTGAAACAGAGAAGACTAACTGGGGCTCCACGCTAGAAAGCAGGTCACAGATCAAGGAAAAATGAAAAAATCCCACATATGGAAAGTCTTCACTCAGCAAATAGTTGCCGTGACTCATTAGCTTTTTGGTTCCTGAATTACGAAATGGAGACGAAGAACGGGCATCTGTTGAGGACTGAACACTGGAGTGGGCGTCAGCTGGAAAAGAGTAAATTACTCGGTGAACCTGGATGTAACTCGAAATACTGAAGCCAGAAAGAAGTTGTTAGGTATATAAATGATGGAAAATCAAAAGGCTATATATTTTGAATAATTGTTTTAAATTCAGACGACCAGCTGCTTCTATACAGCATGAACGCATACTGCTGTGTACACTGCCGCCATACAACCATTAAGACAAGTCATAACAAACACCAATTAGCAAAGATAAATATGTCTACTGATAGGAAAAATCCTAATAAAGACACACTTTGGATTTTGTTTATGCCTCTAAATTTTTAAGGATTTGATGGTAATGTAATCACTGTTAATCTGAGTATCTTCATTCCTGTGACCTTTGTCACATCTGATAAACTATTAATAATTGATGAACAGGAAAATGGTACACGCTTCACAGCATTAGTATGAACAAAACTAACCAATTACGCAGTGATTTATATAATCACAAGCTTTTTTTTTCTGTGTTTTTTTGTTTTTTTTTATTTTTAAATTTGTTTATTTATTAAAGATATCTGTCTCTTCCCCGCCACCGCCTCCCATTTCCCTCCCCCTCCCCCAATTAAGGAACCCCCACCTCCATCCAGGTCTAGTAAGTTGAGCATCCAAACTGCCTAGGCTCCCACAAAGCCAGTGCATGCAGTAGGATCAGAAACCCATTGCCATTGTTCTTGAGTTCTCAGTAGTCCTCATTGTCCGCTATGTTCAGAGAGTCCGGTTTTATCCCAGGCTTTTCCAGACCCAGGCCAGCTGGTCTTGGTGAGTTCCCAGTAGAACATCCCCATTGTCTCAGTGTGTGGGTGCACCCCTCGCGGTCCTGAGTTCCTTGCTCGTGCTCTCTCTCCTTCTGCTCCTGATTTGGACCTTGAGATTTCAGTCCTGTGCTCCAATGTGGGTCTCTGTCTCTGTTTCCTTTCATCTCTTGCTGAAGGTTAATATTCAGGAGGATGCCTATATGTTTGTCTTTGGGTTCTCATTATTTAGCTTCTCTAGGATCACTACTTATAGCCATATAATAATCAAATCACAAGCTTTTATAAGATTCCAAGATAACAACGACAAACAGAACATGTACCTACTTTATACTCTGCCAAATCCACACAGCACCACATTTTAGATGCCCCAAAACAAACTGCAGCTAGAAGAGCACAGCAAAATACAGAGAAACAAGTATCACTGTCAGTGAGGAAAGTCTAGAAGCAAGAGTTGACACACAGAAGTATCAGCAGGTAGTGACACCGAGACACAAAAAGTCTACACATGGAGGTGGCTAGAAGTCCTCAGCAGCTCCTTAATCCTGAGATCCCCTTCCCACCTCCTTTAACACAGACAGGGTATGGAGACTGAGAAGTCAAACTAAGATCAGGTATCATCCAAAGAAGGATAACTAAGTGTAGTCCAATCACCTACCTATTTTCACAATATTCTTTTTATTTATTTATTTATTTATTAAAGATTTCTGCCTCTTCCCCGCCACCGCCTCCCCTTTCCCTCCCCCTCCCCTGATCAAGTCCCCCTCCCTCATCAGCTCGAAGAGCAATCAGGGTTCCCTGACCTGTGGAAAGTCCAAGGACCGCCCACCTCCATCCAGGTCTAGTAAGGTGAGCATCCAAACTGCCTAGGCTCCCACAAAGCCAGTACGTGCAGTAGGATCAAAAACCCATTGCCTTTGTTCTTGAGTTCTCAGTAGTCCTCATTGTCCGCTATGTTCAGCAAGTCCGGTTTTAGCGAGGCCCTATCATACACAATATTCTTCATGGGCATTCCGTATTCACACTCTCTGTGACCAGCTATAGTGAATAGCCACACCCCAAGACTACACGGAAAGCATAAATTTTACTCCATAGTTTAAAAAAAGATAGGAACACAAAGTTGAGGGGGTAAAGAAAGGTAGTAGATCACACATGAATTGGAGGAGGGGTGTATGAAAGTGATCAAAATATAGTGTGTGACATTCTCAAAGAATTAATGTAAAAAAAAAATACAGAACACTGGGAATCTAATAGCACTGTGGGGAAGACAGGCAGCAACGTCCAGAGCTTCACTATAAAAGGGAACACTTCATTATTTTGCTGAAGTTTGGGGTCTACCAGAGACCCACACACTCAGAGAACTCAGTCGGCCTGTTTCTATATCTAGTATCTGACCAAAGTCTTTAAAATTAAACATAGCAGCCACAACAAACTACAAGAAAAAATAAGTAACATAAGGCAAATAGTTTCACTAGTATTGAATAGTACTGTTAGTATTTTCAGCAGATAAAACATTCTGCACTTTGAGAAAAGGATTCATAAATGGGATATTTTGAGATAAGATATACCAGAAATTCATACAATTCAAAACAAGAAGGTTTAAGTACAATACGTAAAACATAAAAATGAGAAAATGTTCATTAATCCTGAGCTCAGGGAAAAGAGAAGCAATAAATAAATAAATAAATAAATTAAATTAAAAAAAACGGCAAAGAAAATAAAGATTGAAAAACAACCAAAAAGTCAGATATTTAAATTATACAGAGAAAGAATACAGAGAAGATGAAAGGGAGAATATCATATAAAATAATCTGTGAAAATTGCTTATAACAAAGTCTCGCATTTAAAGATGTTAAACTCATTATTATTCCAATGCAAATTCAGTGATGACTTCTGAACAGTCAGAAGGTAGACAACAAGCAGCGGCGGGGAGTGCGGTAAATCTGTAGTCATGAGCCATATGCTTCATATTTAAAATGGAGATCAACTTCATAAAACTGTTCAGTAGTCTCTCTGCAAGTTAAAGAGAAAACAGACACCACAAGCACAACACAATACACACAAACACACACAGAGACACACAAAAAGTTATGGAATTAAGAAGGAAAAGAATTGAGAAGACTTGAGATCCCACCATGAAAAGATGGACCCAGTGAGATGCACTGTGGTATCTTTTTTGCTTCCACATAAAACTTCAGAGCAATCAACATGAAGGGAAGTCCTGAAACAAAAATAATAGCTCTTTTTTGGGGTGGGGGATTTAGAAAGATTTCCAAACCCTGGCATTGACTGAACCTGGAGAGATGAGAATCTGGGTTACCAGCTGGAGAGCCCTGCTCTCTAGGCCCTAGCCCCTGCAGGCATATTCCATGCCCCACCCCCACTCACCGAAACCCCAGAGACATGAGAGCAGCCTCCCCACAACCCAATCATTCCTCACCACATCTATGAGCACCTGAACTTTGGCCCTGACTGCACCAGGATAGGTGAGTTCTGGGTTCCCGGCTGCAGTGCCCTGCTTTCTAGGTCCTAGCCCTTGCAGGCATACACCATGCCCCACCCACACTCCTGGAAGCCCCATAGACCTGGAAGCAGCCTTCCCATGCCCCAAACATCTCCCACTGCATCTGTGGCCATTGGAGCCACGGCCCCTTCTACACCAGGAGAAACAACCACCAGAGTGTTGGCACTGCCTGTATCTGGAGGAGCCCCAGAGCCACATCAGTGACCACCAGAGGTGCAGCCCCATCTGTGCCTGGTGGAAGAGCAACCACTAACCAGAGGCCCCATCTGCACAATGGGAGGGAGACGAACCCCCTGAAGCACAGGTCCTACCTGCACCATCAGTGACCACCAGAAGTGCAGCCCCATCTGTGCCTGGAGGAAGAGCAACCACTAACCCAGAGGCCCCATCTGCACAATGGGAGGGAGACGAACCCCCTGAAGCACAGGTCCTACCTGCACCCATTTGAGGAAGAAGGGGGTAGAGACAGAGTAAGAACACGCTCAACAACATAAAGAGCAATATGGCGCCACCAGAAACTAGTGGTTCTACACAATCAGGGCCTGAAGATTCCAACGCAAATGAAGTAGAAGTAAACGACCTTAAAAATAGATACAATGAAGTTGACAGAGGCACTTAAAAGAGGAAATGAAAATTCCCTTAAATAAAAAAAGGCAAAGAAAGCCAAGGAAAAACAAACAGGAGAAGGAAATGGTTCAAGACATGAAAACTGAAATAGAGGCAATAAAGAAAACAGAACGGAGAGGATTCTGGAAGTGGAAATCTGGGTAAATGATCAGGAACTACAGATGTAAGCATAACCAACAGAAAGAAAGAGATGAAAGAGAGAATTCCAGGCAATGGAGATAGGATACAGGAAATAGATGGATTAGACAAAAAAAAAATGTTAAATCCAACAAATTCTTACACAAAATATACAGGAAATATGAAACAGCAAGAACATACAAAACTCAAGAATAATAAGGATAGTGTGTGTGCTGCTGGGGTTATATTTAGGAGGTGGTCTCCCGTGCCAATGTGTTCAAGTGTACTTCCCACTTTCTCTTCTATGAGGTTCAGTGTAGTTGCTTTTATGTTGAGGTCTTTGATCCATTTGGACTTGAGTTTTGTGCATGGTGATAGATATGGATCTATTTTCATTCTCCTACATGTTGATATCCAGTTATGCCAGCACCATTTGTTGAAGATTCTTTCTTTTCTCCCATTTTATATTATTTGTTACTTTGTGTTCGTAAGTGTGTGATTGATATCTGTGTCTTTAATTCCATTGGTCCTTCTGTCTGTTCTTATGCCAATACCAGGCTGTTTGCAGTACTGTAGCTCTATAGTAGAGTTGGGAGTCAGAGATTGTGATGCCTCCAGAAGTTCCTTTATTTTACAGGATTGTTTTGGCTATCCTGGGGTTTTTGTTTTTCCATATGACATTGAGTATTTTTATTTCAAGTTTGTAAAGAATTGTGCTGGGATTTTGATGGAGACTGTATTGAATCTGTAGATTGCTTTCGGTAAGATTGCCATTTTTACTATGTTGATCCTACCTATCCAAATCCTACCTATCCAAAGCATGGGAGATCTTTCCATTTTCTGATATCTTCTTCCACTTCTTTCTTCAAAGACTAAAAGTTCTTGTCATACAGGCCTTTCACCTGTTTGGTTGGAGTTACCCCAAGATATATTATGTTATTTGTGGCTATTATGAACGGTGATTTCTATCTCAGACTGCTTATCATATTTATAGAAGGCTACTGATTTTTTTTAGTTAATCTTGTATCCTGCCACATTGCTGAAGGTGTCTTTCAGTTGTAAAAGTTCCCTGGCAGGATTTTCAGATCACTTATGTATACTATCATATAATCTGCACATACTGAAAGTGTAACTTCTTCCTCTCCAACTTGTATTCCCTTTGCTCTCCTTCTGAGGGGAAGGATGTGACTAAGTTTGCACTCCTCCATTGATGGTGGGAGTGCAAACTTGCATAGACACTTTGGAAATCAGTATGGCAATTTCTCAGAATATTGGAGATCAATCTGCCTCAAGACCCAGAAATACCACTCTTGGGGCATACACACAAAGGATGGTCAATCATACCACAAAGACATTTGCTCAACTATGTTCATAGCAGCATTATTCATGATAGCCAGAAACTGGAAACAACCTAGAAGTCCCTCAACCACAGAATGGATAAAAAAAATGTGGTACATCAAAAAAAAATAGAGTTCTACTCAGCAGAAAAAAAATGACATCTTGAAATTTTCAGGAAAATAGTTGGACCTAGAATAAACCAATCTGGGCATCCTAATTGGTAACCCAGATCCAGAAAGACAAACACAGTATGTACTCACTCATAAGTGGACATTAGAAATAAAGCAACGGAGAACCAGCCAACAGTCCACAGCCCCAGAGAAGACAGGAAATAAGGAGAACCATAAGAGGGACATATATGGATACTCCAAAGAAGGGGAAGTAGACTACATCTCCTTAGTAAACTGGCAGTGGGGGTGGTGTGTGGAAGGGGAGCAGGGAGGAGAACATGAGGGATTAGAAAGGTAGAGCTGGGTGAAGGATAGAGAGGGAGAGCAAGGAAAGAGGTACCTTGAAAGTGGGAGCCATTATGGGGCTAGCAAGAAACCAGGCACAGGGAAATGTAAACAGAAATTGCAATTTTGTTTCCGGGACACACAGACTTGAATAAACACACAAGCTATATTAATCACAACACCATTTGGCTGACAGCGCAAGCATATTTCTAGCAAGCTCTTACATCTTACCCCATTTCTAGGAATCTACATATCACCATAAGGCTGTGGTTTACCAGTAAGGTTCCAGCATGTTTCTCCTTCTGCAGTGACACGGCATCTCCTTGACTCCGCCTACTCTATCTATTTCTGTTCAGATTTCTCGCCTGTCTATACTCTACCTTGCCATATGCTAAAGTGACTTCTTTATTAACCAGTGATAATAAATCATATTGATAGCATACAAGGGGGAATCCCAAATCAGGGAAATTCCCATGAAACCACAAGGATGAACCCAGCTAAAAATATAAGCAATAGTGAAGAGGGTACCTTAACTCTCCTTCCCCTCTAATAAAATTGAGGGCTATCTCAATTGTCATTATAGAACCTTCATTCAGTAACTGACGGAAGCCGATGCAGAGATTCACAGCTAATCACTGGACAGAACTAGATTCCAGCCATAGAGAGGGAGGAGTGATATTATGAGCAAAGAGACCAAGACCATGATGGTGATACCCACAGAAACAGCCGACCCAAGCAAGTGAGAGCTCACTGACTCTGTTCCTACCACCGGGGAACCTGCATAACACTGAACTTTGCCCTCTGAATGTGGGTGACAGTTTGTAGGGTCATTAGCAGCGGAACCAGTATTTATCCCTAGTGCGTGAACTGTCTCTTTGGAGCCCATTCCCTACAGAGGTATCTTCCTCAGGCTAGATACAGTGGGGAGGGCCTTGGTCCTGCCTCAAGTGATGTGACAGACCTTGTTGACTCCCCATGGGAGGCCTCACCCTCTCTGAGAAGTGGATGTGGGGTAGGGAGAAAGTGGAGAGAGAGGAAGGACAGGAGGAGGATGGAACTGGGATTGGTATGTAAAATAACATTGTTTTGAAAATTAAAAAAAAATTAAAAAGAGACACAGGCTAACAGATTGGATACGAAAATAGAATTCATCCTTCTGCTGTATACAAGAAACAGGCCTGAACTTCATAGACAAATATTATCTCAGAATAAAGGGTAGGGAAAAGACTTTCCAATCAAATAACCCAAGAAACAAGCTGGTGTAGCTATCCTAATATCTAGCAAAATAGACTTCAAATTAAAATTAATAAAAAGAGATGAAAAAGGACATTTCATATTTATCATAGGAAAAATTCATCAAGATGAAGTCTCAATGCTGAACATCTATGCCCCAAATACAAGGGCACCCATATTTGTAAAAGAAACATTGCTACAGCTTAAATCACACATTAAACCCCACACCCTAATAGTGGGAGACTTCAACACCCCACTGTCACCACTGGACAGGGACTGCCAGACAGAAACTTAACAGAGAAATAAAGGAACTAACAGATACTATGATTCAAATGGGTTTAACAGACATCTATAGAACATTCCACCTGAACACAAAAGAATATACCTTCTTCTTAGCATCTCATAAAACTTTCTCTATTATCAACAACATACTCAGTAACAAAGCGAACCTCAACAGATAAAAAACAGACTTGAATAACCCCTCTATCCTATCAGATCACCATGGCTTAAAGTTCTAATTCAACAACACTGAGTACAGAAAGTCCACAAACTAGTGGAAATTGAATAATGCTCAAGTGAATCACCTCTAGTTCAAGAAAGAAATAAAGAAATAAAGACCTCCTAGAATTCAACAAAAATGAATGCACAACACACCTAAACTATGGGGCACTGTGAAAGCAGCGCTGAAGAAGGTTCATAGCACTAAGTGCCTACATAAAGAAAGTGAGGGGATCTCACACTAGGGACTTAACAGCACACCTGAAAGCTTTAGAACAAAAAGAAGTAAAAATACCCAGGAGGGGCAGATGCCAGGAAATAATCTAGTTGAGGGCTGAATGCAATAGAATAGAAACAAAGAAAACAATACAAACAGTCAAGAATTGGTTCTCAGAGAAGATCAACAACATAGAAAAACCTATATCTAAACTAACCAAACGGGAGAAAGAGAAAATACAAATTATATTCAGAAATGAAAATCAGAAATGAAAAGGGAGACATAACAACAGACACTGAGAAAATCCAGAGAATTGCCACAGCTCGTACTTTAAAACCTTGTACTCCACAAAAATTGGAAAATTTTAAGTAAATGGAATTTTTCTAGATAGATAACACATACCAAAACTAAATCAAGAACAGACAAACAATTTAAATAGATCTATAATCCCTAAAGAAATAGAAGCAGTCATCAAAATTCTCCCAACCAAAAAAAAGCCCAGGGTTAGATGGTTTCAGCACAGAATTCTACAAATTTCAAATAGCTAATACAAATACTCCTCAAAGTGTCCCACACAATAGAAATAAAAGGGACACTGACAAACTCTTTTTATAAGGTTACAATTACCCTGCTATCAAAACCACTCAAAGACATTACTAAGAAAGAGAATTACAGACCAATCTCCCTCATGAACATTGATGTAATAATACTCAATAAAATACTGGCAAACCGTATCCAAGAACACATCAGAAAAAGCATCCACCATGACTATGTAGGCTTCATATCAGAGATGCAGGGATGGTTCAACATATGAAAATATGTCAATGTAATCCACCATATAAACAAATGGATAAAAAAACACATGATCATCTCATTATCATTTATCAAGACCTTTGATAAAGGTCTTGGAGAGATCAGGGATACAAGGAACATCCCTAAACATAATAAAGGCAAAATACAGCAAGCCAACATCAAACTAAATGAAGAGAAATTCAAAGCGATTCCCCCAAAGTCAGGAACAAGACAAGGCTGTCCACTCTCTCCATATCTATTCAATATAGTTCTTGAGGTCCTAGCTAGAGCAATAAGACAACAAAAGGAGATCATTGGAAGGAAAGAGGTTGAAATTTTACTATTTATAGATAATATGATAGTATACATAAGTAACCTGAAAAATTCTACCAGAAAACTTCTACAGCTGAAAAACACCTTCAGTAAGACCTGTATGACAAGAACTTTAAGTCTTTGGGGAAAGAAATTAAACAATATATCAGAAAATCGAAGGATCTCTCATGCTCTTGGATAGGTAGGATCAACACACTAAAAATGGCAATCTTATCAAAAGCAATGTATACATTCAATGCAAACCCCATTAAAATCCCAGCACAATTCTTCACAAACTTGAAATAAAAATACTCAATATCATATGGAAAAACAAAAATCCCAGGATAGCCAAAACAATCCTGTAAAATAAAGGAACTTCCGGAAGCATCACCATCCCTGACCTCAAGCTCTACGAAGGAGTTATAGTAATAAAAACAGCTTGGTATTGGAAAAAAAAACTAGACAGATTGACCAGTGGAACAGAATCAAAGACTCTAATATTAATCACCACACCTATGAGTACCTGATTTTTGCCAAAGAAGCCAAAATTATATAATGGGAAAAAAGAAAGAATGTTCAACCAATGGTGCTGGCATAACCAGATGTAGACATGTATAAGAATGCAAATAGAACCCTATCTACGGCCATGCACAAAACTCAAGTCCAAATGGATCAAATACCTCAACAAAATCCAACCACACTGAACCTCATCAAAGAGAAAGTGGGAAAGCATTGGCACAGATCACTTCCTGAATATAACCCCAGTGACACAGATACTGAGAGCAACAAGTAATAAATGGGACTTTCTGAAACTGAGAAGTTTCTGTAAGACAAAGTACACAGTCAACAAGACAAAACGGCAGCCTATAGGATGGGAAAAGATCTTCACCAACCCCACATTTGACAGAGGGATGGTCTCCAAAATATACAAAGAAGCCAAGAAACTAGATATCAAAGTACCAAATAATCCAATTTTTTAAAAGTGGGATACAGATCTAAACAGAGAATTTTCAACAGAGGAATCTCAAATGGCTTAAAGGCACTCTAAGGAAATGCTCAGCATACCTGGTCATCAAGGAAATGCAGATCAAAACAATTCTGAGATTCCATCATACACCTGTCAGATTGGCTAAGATCAAAAACACTAATGACAGCTTATGTTGGAGAGGAGTAAAGGGAACAGCTGTCCATTGCTGGTGGGAATGCAAACTTGTACATCCAGTTTGGAAGTCAGCAAGATAGCTTCTCAGAAAACTAGGAATCAATCCACCTTAAGACCCAGAAATACTATTCTTGGGTATATACCTAAAGGATGCACACTCATACCACAAGGACCACAAGGAGTTAATATTCAACTATGTTCATAATTGTCAGAATCTGGAAAGAACCAAGATGCCCCTCAACTGAAGAATGGATAAAGAAAGTGTGGTACATCTACACAACAGCAGTTAAACACAATGACATCTTGAAATATGCAGGCAAATGGACGGAACTTGAATAAGCCATCCTGAGTGAGGCGACCCAGACCCAGAAAGACAACCATGCACGTACACACTATGTATCACTAATAAGTGAATATTAGACATAAAGCAAAGGATAATCAGACTATAGTCCACAACCCCAGAGAAGACAAGAAACAAGGAGCACCCTAAGAGAGACATACATGGATGCCCCAGAAAGGGGAAATAGACAAGATCTCCTGAGTGAATTGGGAGCATGGGGGGTGTGGAAGGGGACTGGACAAGGAGAGGAGGAGGAGGGACCAGAAATGTTGAGCTGTGAAGATGCTAGAGAAGGAGAGAGACATCTTAATAGAGGGAGTCTGTACAGGCGTAGTAGGAATCCTGGCACTAGGAAAATTCCCAGGACGGTGGCCTCAACTAAGAATCTAAGCAATAGTGGAGAGGGAGCCTTAACTGCCCTTCTGTGTAATAAGATTGATAACTACCTTAATTGCCATCACAGAACCTTCATCCAGTAACTGAAGGAAGCAGATGTGGAAATCCACAGCTAAGCACTGGGCCAAATTCCTGGAGCCCAGTCGTTGAGAGGGAGGAGTGATATTATGAGCAAAGGAGCCAAGACCATGATGGAAATACTCACAGAAACAGCTGACCTGAGCTAGTGAGAGCCCACTGACTCTAGACTGGCCACTGGGAAACTTGCATAGGACAGAACTAGGCCCTCTGAATGTGGGTGACATTTGTGTGGCTTAGGCAGTTTGGGGGGCTCAGAGGGGAACCAGTATTTATCCCTAGTGCATGAACTGGCTTTTTGGAGTCCATTCCTTATAGAGCGTTACCTCTCTCAGTCTAGATACAGTGGGGAGGGCCTTGGTTCTGGCTCAAGTAATATGAGAGACTTTGTTGACTCCCACTCTGAGAAGTATGTATATACCCTCTCTGAGAAGTAGACAGGAGAAGAGTAGGGTAGGAGGAGCAAGAGGAGGGGAGAGAGAGGAAACTGAGATTGGTATGTAAAATAAAAAAAGATTGCTTTATAAAATAAAAAGGAGAAATAATGGCAAATAAGTAACACAGAGCACTCTGCTGCAATGTGAATGGAATATTATTCCCGACCAGAATCATCACACCCAGCAAGCACGAGTGCTGAACTATATGCAAAGACTTCCCCATGAATGAAATTATTCCTAACCAGAATCACCCACCCAGGTGTCAACCAAGCGCGAGTGCTGAACTATATGCAAACACCTTCCTGTGCTTGTCCCTGCACGGGATCAGAATTTATGTTCCCCAAGTAAACACAAAATGGATAGGGTGACTCTCCAGACGAAGCAAAGGCCAGGGGCATACCAGGAAACCAGAGACTTGTCATCTCTATGCTCTGAAAAGTTCTAAAGCAATAAAAAACCTTAAAATCAGTAGAGAATTATTTCCAGGGAGAGGCAGCGTGAACAAGAGAGAGAAAGAAGCTCAATCATAGGATGTTATCTGCCTCAGCAACAAAGACATAATGACAAATACCATAAAAACTGAACACTAATATAATCAAAATTACAACAGTGCTATTGGGAATGAAAGAACTGGAGGCCGGCGGTGGCCAGAAGTCTACTTTTAAGTGAAGGGGTAAAAGAGCAAAAAGGACAAAACTCTGTAGTTATATAAATAACACTCTGTTATTAAGGACAAAGCAATAGCTGATCCCAAAGATAAATACCCAACCAGAGACAGTAAGAGGGGGGGAGAGATATGGCTCCGCTGTTAAAAGCCCATGTTGCTCTTGCCGAAGACCCAGGGTCAATTCTCAGCGCCCACATGGCAGCTCACAAGCATCTACAACTCCAGTTTCAAGGGGTCCAGCACCCTCTTCCCACCTCTGTGGGCACTGTACACACACTACACCTACACACTCATGCACATAAATACCTTCAGTAACAATTTTCAAAAAAGATATTTAAGACACAGTAAAAAGAAGTTTAATAGTATGTTTAGGAAGAGCAGAATTTGTTTTAATGTAAAAGATACGCAGTGAATACCTCTGCCTTTCTAAAGAAGTAAAACTGAAGGACTCTAATCTCCATGCGAGTTGACAATGATACCACCTCAAATACATGGCTGATACTGATAGTGGCAAATACACACCTTACCACAGCAAAAAAAAAATGCACACTAATTTAAAATGCCATGTGACCTGAGCTAAATATTCACATTTAAAAAAAAAAACAACGAAATAACAACTTTTAAACAAGAGGACCTAGGCATTCTGACACATGCCTTTAATCCCAGTACTTGGCAAGTGGGGTAGAGGATCAGCAGCTGAAGAGACTGTGTGTCAACACACACATAAGTGTGCACACACAGAGAGGCGTGTGCACAACAGATGCACACAAATACATCCACATGCACACACATGTACACACACAGATGCATGCACATGAATACATGCACACATTGGCATGAATGCATGCACACATTCACACACACAAAAGAATGCATGCACGCACAATAAACAAAATGAAAGTAGTACACACTAAAATGATACAAATTTCTCAAGTTGCTGTGAGAATTTTGGAATGTTACCTCCACTCCATTTTGTGGGCTACATAGAAATGTGCACATTCCCCACTTAGAATTTGACAATGATGCTTTCTACAAGCATTTACTGACCTAATCAGCCTGAATTCAAAGGTGAGTGGAATCATGGATTACCTTCATCCTGATCTTAGGAACATTCATAAAATTAAAAATCTTGCATTTATAAGTAAAGCCGTGTCTAGTTCCTCCGAACTCATCAGCTTTGATAGTTTTATTCTACTTAATGTGTCGCTTTCCTGCCTCCCACACCTCCTAACAAGCCCACTCATGTAATATTGTTATTTTCTTAAGAAATATAACAGCATTTCTGGTGAGGAAAAGAAATTAAAACTGCCTTCCTTTCCCAAGAAACCCTCTTTTTTTATATTATAGCTCTTATCTTCCACGTGATTTCTGGACTACTAAGTGCCTGTGCTTTTAATGATAGGATTATAAAATAAAAGGAGAATTTAAAATGAAAACAAACCAAATCCAAAGAGGCAGAATGTATCCAAACAAAATGGTTTGAGATACAGTGGAATATGCATAGAACTGTTTGTAGATAATCAGGCATTCTCTTAAGCAAGTTAAAGATGAGACTCACTTTCATCTTAGACTATAAAACTAAAATCCTGAACGAGGACTGGGGTATGCAATCCGGCTCGCAACCACATGACAAGACACCACAGCGCAGAATATAAGTGTGATACAAGAACAAAGAAAAAGACACTGCCATCCCAGCATCCTACATGACAGTGACCAAACAGCTGAAATGAGTGAAGAAACCGCACGCCTTATTAGATGAAAACAGTCACCAGGGAAAGGAGAGAAGAGGAGCTAATTGACTTTGTTTTCACCAATTAGAGAAAACAGGGAGTTCATAAGAGAGCACTGATTGGAAGCTAGCCTGGTTCCTTTTCATTTCTTCAATTTCTCCTTGAGGTTCAGAACCCTTGGTTTCCCACTGTCTGCCGTCAGTCAGTCACAAAGCCTGCATCTGCTCCTCCACATCTGACACTCCCATCTGAATGGCAGCTTTCCCGTGCAGAATGTGTAATCACTAAACACAACTAGTTCTTCATATATAAAATAAAAACATCACTAAAACTTTCGATAAAGGAAAGCCTTTGAGTCCAAGCCAGCTTCCCACTGTTTTCACCAAGTTGCAAGGTGGCCATAGTCCCATCACACACGTAGAAGTGTGGCTGCCGTTTTAAACTCCAGCGGCTTCTCAACTACGTCACCAGTGTAAAATCACCAGGCTTCCTACAGACAGACATGTACGTAGTTCGTTCTTTTGTGTGTACGCTTTCTTGTAGTTGTTGTGGTTGTTGTTTAGAAGTCCTGGCTATGCAGTCCAAGTGGCCTTAAATATGTAATCCTTTTGTATCATCCTCCCAAGTGTTGGGATCACAAGAGTGTACTATCATGCTGGGGTTAGGGCTATTTATCTGTATCTCTAGACTCAAGAGGGAAGGGCCTGTCAAGACAGCCCACTTACGCCAGAGGACAAATGAGTCAATTAATGATCAAGTGAATGACCATAAAATTTTTAGTTTGTTTACAAGAAAATGATGCCAAATGAGACAGATTTACGTAATGGTTGCAAAACTTGGTCCTTTGTGATCTAACTTGAGGATACCTGGACTAACACTAAACCCGGCCTGCTTTGTGAATTCTGATGGGAAACGGGACCTGTCCATCCTCACACAGACTCAACCGATGGCAGGACACAGCTACAGGAAAGAGCAGGAAGCACGTGAATGAATCCAGTTTTCTTTATGAGCAAAACAGGGGGATCTTATGGGAACTCCAGTGTTCCGGGAGGGACCATGACTTCCATGTACTAAGACACTCAAATAACATTTTGGTGCAATGCACACAGCACAGGCTAGGAACACCTTCCCCACACACATACAGACGCGCTGAATTTCAGCTGTGTTCTAGGCATCCTGATGAATAAACACATTTAGCAATAAAGTGTTCCTTGCACTCTAAGAGATGCCAGGTTTAGTTTACTAGTAACACAGAGCACTGGAATGCTACAACAGGCCTCCTGGAAGTCTCGTCCTTGGCCTCTGCAGCCTCTCTCGAGCACAGGCACCGCTTCCCTCTCCTCTCTGCGTTGCTCTTCTCTCTGACGGCTGCCACCCTGCCACCTTCTTAGCCGACCTGCGTCAGCCCTGCTTTGCTCCAATTTCTGTCAACACACACACTCTGCACTGCTACTGTGGGCTCCTGTCACATCTCCGTGCCAGCTCACACGGGAGCAAGGAAATTACCAGTCTTGTTTTACACGAATCATTTTGGCGTAAATGGGCTTGCACTGTCTTCTTCTATATTCAGCTAAACTGCCCTGTAGGAAACAGCCAAAGAGATTGTTTCACACAGAATGTACCTTGAAGGCTGGACTCGTCATTTCACAGGCTACTTTCTGACCCTTGATGACATCACTCTAACTGTTAATTATGGGTGCCGCGTATGCAAACGCAGGTGGTAGAGCACATCATTACCACTTCTTCATAGAATCCCTAACTATGACATGCGGAGAGAGAGGTGAAGGGCACTGTCCTCTAGCACTCCCCAGCTGACTTCCTGGCTCATGCCAATGCATTCATCAATGGGTTTGGGGGAAACTGCTGAGGCAGACATAAACAGATAAGCATGGTGACCTGAGAGGCAGACTTCATGGCCATTCTGTTAGTTCAGATCTCATTAGAGCTCTTGGAACGATCGCATCAAATCCTAGGACAATCAAATAACACTTAATGAGAATGAAGAGTCTCAAAATTTAATATTGAACTATAGTTTGGAATTCTGCCAATATTCTGTGTTATGCTGTATATCTATAGATGTAGAGCTCTATCTTAAATCACATTTTTTTTAAAACTAGATTCACGCTCAACTACTTACAATTTAGAGGATTTCACAAAAGTCACCAAGGGAAGATATGTGAGAGTGCCCCCTGCAGTTCACCTCACATTCTTACCTGTAACTGAGTAATGCAGCTGACGCAGTGACTGCTTATGAGACGGTGGGGACCACGGGGAGCAGGCACTACACTGGAATGTGCACTGCATGCTGGGAAAACCGCCGCTGTGCTTTGTGAATTTATGTATGTATGTATGTATGTATGTATGTATGTATTTAGATAGGGTTTTACTATATAGTGCTGACTGTTTGAAACTCACAGAGATCTCTGCCTATGTCACCCAGAGTGCTAAAATTAAGCGCCTGCGCCACTAAGACCAGCCTATTCTGTGAATCTTGAAGATAAGCAGGATCTGTCTGCCATCACGAAACACTGAATGCACAGTCCTGTGGGCTCCAGTACAGCCAAACCATGACATGTGACTTCACTTCAGCCAACTACACCGAAACAATTCTGGCTCATCTTTGGATGGCAAGAGCCCACAGACGCGTGAGGCTGCAGAGGCTATTTTGACATCATTAGTAGAGTGGCTACTCCATTATCCCAGGAAAGCCATACACGCAACTGAGTGTGTTTTCAACACTTCCGATGGCAGCAGGTGCTCAGAGCACACTTCCCAGCTATAATTCTTGCTCTAAGCCTGACTGGCCAGAGTCACCTGATTTTTCTTGTTTTTAAAGCCCGGTTATCAGGCTGCCGGCCACAATAACCCTGCAGGACTTTCATGTCTGAATCAGCCAAGAAGAAGGAGATCCATTTTGCAATAGGGAACTCTGATCGGCACATTTGTTTTGAACAGAGAGTCTTTAATTGCTCGGACACAACTATGGATCTGTAGCCATGCCAGTGTTTGAAGCTGCTATGCCTGCTTATGTAGCATGTTTGCTTGGGTAGAAAAAAAAGTTTAGATGTGAGAAATACAGCTGGAATGTAGATCAGCTAGGTGGGAAAATGAAATATGAGTTAAATGATGATTTATGAGTTAAAGTGATGAAAATTTTGTCTCTGCTGTTTCTGTCTCTGTTTCTCTGTCTCTCTCTGTCCCTCCCTGTATCTCTCTCTCTCCCCGTGTGTGAGTGTGAGTGTGTGTGTAGGGGCGGGGTGGGTGTGTGTGTGTACAAAAACATTTAACAATTTCAGATGCCCCAGATAGCCTGGTGTGCCTGGGAGAATTAATCACTGCCCTCATAAACCTTGGCTCATTTAGAAATCAGGCTGGGTTTCCGACAAGAGAGTGTCCTCAGCATTGTGACCACTGACGCGGGAGTGTCCCAGTGTCCAGGTCATGGATCTCTGTTCTGGAGTCTACATTAATTCATAACTGAGCCATACTTAGTGATTAATGCTTGAAAAAGTAAGCCAAGACTTAGCGTGTTAAAGTAACAACCATTATAATAACACAATTTAATTGGACAACATTTATGGAGTGTTTTATAAAACTAATAGAGCCATGGTATTTTTGGTGATCTTTCAATCATTTTATATGATTTTTGGTTGCACTGTCTTTTTCTCATGAGGCACAATCTTACAGTTTTAAGTTTTAAAATACATTCCATATTAGTTTGGATCATAGCAGGAGAAATAAAATGACCACATCAATTTTTGTTGGGATCAGCTATGAATTTCTAGGTTTTCCTCCTGTCACTTTTTGAGCAGTAACTCACAGACTAACATTTGCATATATTCCACCTACGCATTTTGAAGACTCATGATCCGCACATGCCCATGTTACCATCACCACACTCAAAGCAACAAAGTTAGTAGACATGGACATCTCCTACATAATTGTATCCTTTTGCCTATGTTTATTCATGTTTTGGTGGCATGAATAGTTGAGGGAATGTCTGGTCTTCTACCAAACTCCTATATGCACAATATCATACATTAATCTCTATAACTTATATGTCTTGTAAAATCAAAAGTTTGTCCACGTCTGATAACTTCATTCAATTTTTTGGTTTATTTATTTTTGACAGGGTCTTACTAAGTGGCCCAGAATGGCCTAGAACTCTCAGTGTAGACCAGGTCTACATGATAGAGAGATCTGCCTGCCTCTACTTCCCGAGTGTCGGGATTAAAGGCATTTGCTACCATGCTTGGCTTTTGCTTCTTTTTGTATGTCATTAAATATGCAATGAAAAATGATGTTCCAGATGGCTTGCTCTTTTGCAATTTAAAGCAAAACAAAATGATTATGAAATTAATGGCAACATACATTTCTATAATTGTGTTTACTATTAATATTCTTATTCCCACTTATGGAATATGTCTTACATTTTTCATCATACTGTTAAATACAACGTGGCACTCATTTGTCTTCGACAAAACCCAGTGAGCATAAAAACTCAATTGCTTAAGGTTTCTGTTTAAGTAGAAGAACAATTTTGTTAGCCTTGTCACAACTAAATGTATTCTGGAGTCAATGATTCCAAATGCTATCATATTTCTCTTTCAAGATTAAACCCATACCTGAAATACAGAGCGCTGCCCCAGTGTCTTAGACCATTAGGAAGCAGCTTCCTTCCCAAGCCTGCTTGTCTTTTCCGGATTAGAGGTGACCCTTAGCATCTCCATCTATGAGATGGAAGCAGCTCTGGAAGCATACTTAGCAGAGGCCCCTGTGACCTGCCACTGAGACGCAAGCCACCTGGGGAGCCCAAGGCCAACAAACTCCAGCTTCCAAGCTTCCAGATCATTACATAAGCACACAGGGAAAGTTGGTAAGAATTCAGATTCACAATGTTTTAACTTTCCAAGGTATTTGAGAGGATCAACAAAGTTCTATTAGCCACTGGATTGCTGCGCTAATTAGCTCCAAAGTCATTTCCTTGAGGATTTTCCCATATCACTGACATTCTCTCACTTATTTCACTATTCTGGCCTTCAGAAGGCTTTCAGAAACCTAAAATGTCACTTGTGGGAATAGAAGAACTAGGATTAGGGTCCTCTATCAAAGAAAGGGGGAGAAATGCATTATATTGCATGGGCATTGCCATAAATAAGAACCATCTGTGTAGTGAAGCTCATGGGTGCACCTCAGAAAGACACTGAAAACAATTGTAATAAAAAAAAGATGTAGCAGTGCCCAAAAAAACTGTCAAACTCTCTTGTTTTAACTTTACATCTAGAGTTTAAGAGTGTGGCATATTGATTATTTTCCCTTATACTATATAACTATGTCCTTTCATAAAATTTTATTTGTTTTCTTGGTTGTTTGTTTTGGTGGTGGCCAAGATTGATCCCACGGTCTTTTACAACTAGGCATGAACTTGTGCTGGTTTGAAAGACTAATGCCCCTGCAGGCTCACATTAGCCTACTAGGCATGAACTTGTGCTGGTTTGAATGACTAATGCCCCCGCAGGCTCACATATTGGACCGCTTGGACCCCAGCTGACTGCACTGACTGGGAAGGTTATGGAGCACTGTGGCCTGGATGAAGAAAGAGCATCAATGACGCCAGGCTTCGGGAGTTCACACTCTCACCACTACTCCAGTTTGCCTTCAGCTTTGTGCTTTACAGTTCACGCTATTAGCCCTTAGCTTCCTGCTCCTGCCTCGAGGCTTGCTGCTTGCTGCCGTGCCTCCCCAGCTAAAAATGGGATTCTAATATAAAAGCAAAGACACACTAGAGTCTAAAAAAAAAAAAAAAACAAAAACAAAAAACCAACTCTCTTGCTTCACCCCAGGACAGATTCACCCCTTCTGGAAGCTTACGTGAAAATAAACCCTTCCACGCATTGTTTTAAGGCATTCTATCTACCGCAGCAACAGAGATCTAACGATGGAGCCGCATTTCTCCATTCCACTCCCTGTGGGCATAGGATCTCGCCAGCTTCACCAGGCTGGCCTTCAGTTTTCTCTCTAGCCAGGCAGGCTTTGTATTTATTATGACTCTCCTGCCTCAGTCTCTTGAGAAGGAGCAGCGAGAAGTAACGTGGAACAGCAAAATCAATGCTGCTCATAAACTAAGTTTGATATCATCAACTTTAAAATAAGGTAATATCATCAAAAAGCTTGAGAATGTTTAGATTGCAATGTTTGATGCTGATTTCAGAGTACACTAAGAAACACAACCACAACCTGATGTGTGCATATGATTATGTGTACACATTAACTTAATTAGCACATACATATGTCTGTGCTTAACTTCACATCAGGGGACTGTACACAGAAATCAACATAAGGTCCGTTAATATAGGTGTCCCAAACTTGTTTATTTTTTTCTAATTTAATTGCCCAATTTGAGGAAGGGAATAAGTACATCTATAAACGCTCTCTCTGTAAAGCATTGTGGAAGACAGTACAAATAGAAAAATCTAGATTTCATTGAAACATGTAAATCAGACATACTAGAGAACATGAATGGAGAGTTACCAGCCCAAGTCAGCTCGATACATTATTGACTCCAGCTCATGGAGGAGACAAAAGAAATCATATTTGTATTGACGTGTGAATCTGCTCCCATTCTTGGTAGCACGTAATATATGCAACTCGCTAGCTCTAGCTACCCTTGTTACACATCACCATATCATTCAAATGTATCAATCATTTATATGTAAATACACAGGATGAATGGCTTCTTCGGGAGACAACAATTTTCGAATGATAAACAGACACAGGCAGACATTAGGAAGATAGAAAATGCTTCAAATATTCATCCTTTTATACTTTTAAGGAAAGATGGGAATTATTTAAATAAAACCCTAATTATAAAAAAAGAGACCTTAAGACAGTCAAAATCCCAGTAGCTGTTCTTCACAACAAAAAGTTGGCACCGGTGTCATTTGTATCTTATAAATTACATGCTCTCAGATCCATCTGTGAAGACGGGGATGCTAATTATCATGGTTACATTTCATGATTCCAGAGCTAGAGGCTGAGACGGCGCTCCACAGACACCATATGTTTTAGTGAGGGAAATGAAGAAAGATTAATTACCAGTTGAAGTTCAGGTCTTCCCGCAGTGACACCCTCAACACAAGAAGATTGTTACATGGTATGCTATACAAATTGGAAGCTTTAGTTAATAACTGAAATAACTAAGGAGGAAAGACTTGAAACCTCAATTTCAAGTATCTGGATCCCTCCCCAACTCCTGCCAATATATCTCTATATATTTATAGACAGAAATAGATATATATCTTAAGGATGCTTTTGCGAAACTACGTTACAAATTCCAAGGAAAATGCAACTTGACAATTTTCTGGACGTTCTTTTAAGAGACATGCTCAAAAATCTCTCGCAGGGCCACGATTTTACGCAAAACAATGTCACGTGTCCCCCGAAAGCCCACTCATCTCGGGATGGCCATTAAAACATCAAACGCTATTACTGTAAGATTTTGATTCGTACTTAGCTAGACGGCACTCTGATTCCACTTACCACGTACTCAAAGACAAGCGTCAGCGTCTCCTTGGTGTGGATGATGTCATGGAGCAACACGATGTTTGCGTGCTTCAAGCCTTTCAACAGCGACGCTGCAAGACAAAGTGGGCAGAGAAACAAGGGACCATTAGTAAGGCATGTCACATTACCGGTGCGCTCACTGCCAGATGAGACTCATCCACTTCCCACGCTCTACGCCAATATGACAGCTATTGAGAGGGCAATGTTAATGAAATGAACAACTAAAATTGTGGCGTGATGAAATTATCTTTTAAGTTCTGTAGTTGTTTTATTTTTTTTTTACATTTATTTACTTTGTGTGTTTGTTAATGTCCTAACTTAGGTTTGTGCTGTCATCCTGACAGCCCACGGTTATCTGAGGGAGTCTCATGAAGGAGGCTACTTCAGTCAAGCTGGAGTGTGCGAATGTCTATGGAGCATTTTCTTGACTGCTAACTGACACGGGAGGGCCCGGCCTGTGGCTAGCAGCACCATTCCTTATGCAAGTGTAGCTGGGCTCGGTAGAAAAGCCATGCGAGCAGAAGGCAGGGACAGGACGGTAAGCAGCATTTCTCCACCATGTCTTCTTCACGTTCCTAGCTTGCTGGGGTTTCTGCTCTGGTTTCTGTCTGTTATTGACTATTGCCCATATGATGTAAGGAACAGAATGTGCTTTGGGGCATAGTGCTCGTCACAGCAATGGGAGGAAAGCTAGTGTGCATGCACCTGTGCACATATGCGTATGCGGAGGTCAGAGGTCTTCTTGCAGGAGTCAGTACTCTTCCCCGCCTGTTGCCAGGCTGGATGGCATGCACCTTCTATCTACTGCACCATCTCGGCAGCCCTGCTTCAAGCTCCGAAGTGCTGATGCTCACTGCATATACCCTTAGATTCTTTGTGAATTGACCCTTTTATGGCTGTGTATCGTTTGGTTGCTGGAAGTATCTGATGCTCTGCCCTTAACCTTGTGTGGCCCGTCCAGCTTGAATGAAATTACTGACATGGTGGATCCTTTTTCGTCCGTCTTACCAATTCTGGCATAATGAGTAAAGGTTTACCCACAGCATATGTTTTTAAATGCCATTCTGCCGATGTCTGATTTTCACTTGATGGGGTTAGGCCACTTACATTAACTGTAGATATTAAATGTATGGTTGCCTACCATTTACATTTCCCTCGAACACCCTGCAATTTAGTTTTCATTTATTTTGGTATTTTTTTTTTTAATCTTCTATGTTTCTCGGGAGTTCAACTAACACACACTTTACTTCATTTTCTCCTTTCTTCTTCCTCGCTTTCTGCTGAGCTTGGTATTTTCAATCCAACAAGGCTTTCTGTTTGTTTCGTATATTCAAAGGGCTGAAGAAAAAATATTTAATTCCTATCACAGTCTTCTGTATGGTTTTCTTTAGTTTTATGGTGGGTTTCTGGTGTGACCCATTAGATAAAGTGCACAGATTTTTTCTCTTCTTGTGTTTTAAGATGCAGACTCCTTTGTTCTTCCCTTGCTCACTAAATGGACTGGAGGCCTTGTTTGAGAGTCCTCTCTCTCAACACTTTTATCCCCCTTCATACAATTGGTGTCGAGCTGAGAGGTGAGTGTCCTCTTCCATCCCGCATGATCTTTCTTATTTCCCTATCCTTCCTTCTTTGTTTTCAGCATCATTCGAGTGGACTGGCCTTTCTTTAGACGGCGTCAGCTCCACAGAGGTGACGCTTTGCTGGGCCAGCACTCCTCTCTGTAAACAGTGCTGCCATGCACACTGACTCTAGCTTCCTTCTTCCCCAGCATTATCCTGAGCTTCAAAAAAACCCAACATCTCTGTCCCTTTTCAGTTTCTTAACCTTCTCTTCGGCCTCCCCAGCACTGGTCTCCGTACCCGCAAGCTTGCTATGGTTTTCTATTGATCCTGAAGGCACGAATCACCTGTGCTTTAGGGGAGTGTCTGTGCGATGAATCAAGAGCAGGCTACCAACCTCCTGCTCCACAACACAAAGGACATTTCTTCTATTGGAGCATCCCTATTGTACACAAGGCGGCACACGAAAGGAACTCACATTGACTAGCTGCCAGTCATTTCTAGGAGCGGTGTACACTCAACTTCTGGGCTATGTCTCTAGCCCTGATTCCTACATTCTCTCATGGACTTAGAAACATGTAAAAATAAATGCACTATTTAGATTTAACAAGCAATGATTTGTAAATATACTGATGATTTTGACCTTGTAGTTCCTTTAAAAATTTGTGAATAAGGCCATAGTCTGAAATTATAAGAAATTCAAATATATCATTATTGTTCATCCTAGTAATTTATAATCTGTCTTTTAACTATTCAACTCTCTCGTCAGCTTTGAACCATTAAAGCCCTAATAAATTGCTAGGACTCAGCTATTAATCTGTAGAACAAATACACATTTGTTGGTTGTCTTCTGCAGCTTTTTTTTTTTTTTCTGAGTTTTGAGGCTGACTTCAGGAGAGGCTTTTATCTCGGATCACAGCAGGGTATTTGGAACTGATGGCCAGGACAATGCTTAACACCTACTATTCCACACAGGAGGACCTCCAAAGGAAACAAACGAAGGTCCTACGGAAATCACAATGAACCAAAGGACCCTGGCTCTGTGAGGCGGGTTTCGGAAATATATTATATCACATTGTTTGTAATCTTGTCCAATTTCATTTTTCAGTGCTCTCCTATGCTGTCAAGTTTAGTGATGACCCATCTGGATGGAGAAAACTCTGAAACAGAACTGAGGCTTTGACTGCATCAGGAATCCCATGCTCACCCGATCTCTGGCTTGGCTTGTTCTTCCCCACGTCCCCCATTATTGCCTTTCTTTTACCACTTCTTCCTCCAAAAGCCTTTCTTATTTCTCAAAATAATAGCTTCACACCCACTATGTATTATGTACTGTGCTTTTTTCACGATTTCAGCAACAACAAATGCCTGCTAATTCTCATCTGGGGTAAAGCTTTTATTTTCCTTGAAAAACTCTAATGCCACAGAAATAAATATTTCTGTCATTTGACCAGTGTCATCTGATGTTTAAAAGCCTCCAAATACCTTTTAAATAGGTCTCAATTTTGACAGTGTGTAGATTCCAGATTATGTTTGTGTCTGCTTTCTCAACATACTGGCAGCGAAGTAAGTATCGCTATTTGAAAGTGCTCTTTTTGAGATTAACGTAATGAATCTGTAACTGGGAAGGGACAGAGCCACAATATCCAAAGGTGATGACAGACAAATGGCATTTGACGGTGGTGACGGTGGAAAACGGCCAGCAATCTACCAACACGAGGACAGGTGATAGACACGACCTGCTTTGTGGCTGCCAAGCCAGCAGCCACTCTTGCAGCAGGTGCCCGATGTTGTAGTTCCGGCTGCCATCAAGGCAAATAAGTCTCACGGGTGCCAAGCCAATCCAACGCACCAGTGAGTTCTGGAGCCAGGCTCTCCTTCTCCACAGCGAACAGTCAAAATAACACCCTTGTAGACTTAACTATATCCTAAGTATACCATGTGTTATTTTCTCAGTTTGCAAACAAATCGAATCCTGCAACATTTGCACGGGTTACTCAGTAGACTTCCTTTCTGCACAAAGCTTAATCAACAATCCAGCAACACTTCAAAATCCGTTCACCAGGGAGGTTTGAAATGACGTCATTGTGTATGATACAAAATGTTGAATTAGGATTGAAGGTGAAAATCATAGTTTTGGGGCTCTGATGTCACAACAGTATGACGGAAAGTCTAAAAGGCAACTGTGGGATGCAGGGAACTCCACCATCGAGGTGCCAACTTCCCACACGGCATCAGTCAGTCACACTGGGGACCTCCCACTCTGAGAACACAGAGGGTGTCCACTCTGATTGAAAGGGGGTGAATTTTATCTAAAATTCAATCTCATCATGATAAAAAGAGAATCTGAACCAATACATGAAATTAAAGTAGGTTGGTTTGATTAAATCTCCAGTGTAACAGATAAAAACTGTTTATAACGAGGAAAGGAACCCGTCTTTAGAATATGAGAATGCCTGCTTCTCCTCGGGAAGAAAAGACTGAAGACACAAAACACATCTCTGTAACTTCAGCATTGGAAAAGAAATAGGGCATTTTCCATTTCCTGTCATCTTTTCTGTGTTCTTACCAGTGGTACCTGATTTTTCCCCAAAATAATAAATATCGATAAACCCTATCTCATTCTATAAAGAACAGATAAGAGATTTTTTCAGCTTGCACTCCGAAACTCATTCTTTTTTTACTATAAACAGTAACAACTTTCAACTGAGAACTCCTATCTTACTTGCTGATGGACTCTGACTATTTTCTAAATTAAGATACCGAGAATGGGAAAATCCTAAGGATGAACTGGAGGAGTCGAGGGGGAAGAGATGACTCATTGTTTTCTTGAGTCTGTGGTGGGGACTTGGTTTACACGGAATGAGAGCAAACACGTACCTGAAGACTGATGGATGGCTCCCGACACTCTGCCCGCATTTTATAACGCGTGCTGCCTACCTGGATACAAGCTTGAAAAATAATGATACGTGCCACAGTTCCCCTCATTTCTGGTTCTTCCCTTAGTGATATCCAATATTGCCCAGTATTACACAAATACATATTACACAATAAATACACAACAAGAAAGAGAGAAAGAACCTCAGGCTAATAAAAAGTATGATTATAGCTTCAAACCTATATTCGTCTTTTATGTGTGTGGGGGGGTGGTGTGTTTGTGTACCAGCTTACACGATGGGTATGCATATGTGTGTGGAGGCCAAAGGTCAACACTGAGTGTCTTCCTTGGTTCTCCTTATTTTTTGAGGCAGGGTCTCTCACTGAACCAGGAATTTGCCATTTTGGTCAGATTGGCTGGACAGCCTCAGATACCCTTCTGTCTCTGTGCACTGGGACAACCGGCACACTAAATTGCTAGATTTTCTTTCTTTCTTTCTTTCTTTCTTTCTTTCTTTCTTTCTTTCTTTCTTTCTTTCCTTTTTCTTTCTTTCTTTCTTTTTTTCCTTTTTCTTTCTTTTTTCCTTCCTTCCTTCCTTCCTTCCTTCCTTCCTTCCTTCCTTCCTTCCTTCCTTCCATGGCTCTGGGGGAATTTGACTCAACACTTCAGAGTAAGTCGTCTCCCCAGGCTGCTCTTTGCAGTTTCTATATACATACCCCCAGAGTTATGTAGGAGAGAAGTCATAGCTCATCCAAAACATGAGGCTAAAGTAAATATGGCATCATATAGACATAAATCCCACACAGGCCCAAGAATAATGTTTTTGTGGCACAGATGTCCTTCAAGTGTGAAAAAGTAAAGCTAGGTTAGGAATACTTTAATACTACCTGCCTTTGCCTCCAAAGTATACATACTGTTTTATTTGTTTCTTAGCCTTGTTTTCCGGTAGGCACAAGGGCAAGATTCAATCCCCTTGCATATTTCAACTGCTCAGCCTCTCTGAGTTCTCCAATGACACAAATGTGGAGCACGCTATTGGAATTTGCAGCTTCCATCTACCCCTTTGACATCAATAACCCACTTATCCAGCCCTTGACTACTGCAAAGGTCAGACATCTAGAAATGACTTCCACACTGCAGCACACACACAATACCGAAGACTTCCTATAACGCTTCGAAGAACAGACCCCTCTATTGGTGTGGCTTAACCACCAAAACTGCCACAATATGAAGCGTGGTTCAACCCACCGAAGCCTAACTGATTCAAAGTGACTAAGAAATCTTCACAAATGCCTTGCTGCCTTTTCCACCATTAATATTCAAATCAACCAAGCTGCCATGAAAGAGCAAAGCACTGGCTACAAAAAAAAAAAAAAAAAAGGAAAGTACTCATCGAACCAATTTTCTAACTGAGAAGAAAGAATTTAATTTTCTACACCCACTTTTCTGTATCATTTCACTTGCTTGTGACAAAGAAGCATTATTTTCATATTTAAAATGTTTCTGAAAATGTCTTTATTTTCAACAGACTGACTAAAATAAGAAGCATTCAGATGCTTAACTGCACGATTAACAGGGAACTACAGAGCAATTACCAAAAGGAAGCCCCATAACTGCATAACAGCTGTCCTGTGTCCTGCATCACGTCTGTCCTGTGTCCTGCATCACGTCTGTCCTGTGTCCTGCATCACGTCTGTCCTGTGTTCTGCATCACGTCTGTCCTGTGTCCTGCATCACGTCTGTCCTGTGTCCTGCATCACGTCTGTCCTGCATCACGTCTGTCCTGCATCATGTTTGTCCTGTGTCCTGCGTCACGTCTGTCCTGTGTCCTGCATCACGTCTGTCCTCTGTCCTGCATCACATCTGTCCTGTGTCCTGCATCACGTCTGTCCTGCATCACGTCTGTCCTGTGTCCTGCATCACGTCTGTCCTGTGTCCTGCATCACGTCTGTCCTGCATCACGTCTGTCCTGTGTCCTGCATCACGTCTGTCCTGTGTCCTGCATCACGTCTGTCCTGTGTCCTGCATCACGTCTGTCCTGTGTCCTGCATCACGTCTGTCCTGTGTCCTGCATCACATCTGTCCTGCATCACGTCTGTCCTCTGTCCTGCATCACGTCTGTCCTGCATCACGTCTGTCCTGCATCACGTCTGTCCTGTGTCCTGCATCACGTCTGTCCTGTGTCCTGCATCACGTCTGTCCTGTGTCCTGCATCACGTCTGTCCTGTGTCCTGCATCACGTCTGTCCTGTGTCCTGCATCACATCTGTCCTGCATCACGTCTGTCCTGTGTCCTGCATCACGTCTGTCCTGTGTCCTGCATCACGTCTGTCCTGTGTCCTGCTTCACGTCTGTCCTGTGTCCTGCATCACGTCTGTCCTGTGTCCTGCATCACGTCTGTCCTGTGTCTTGCATCACGTCTGTCCTGTGTCCTGCATCACGTCTGTCCTGTGTCCTGCATCACGTCTGTCCTGTGTCCTGCATCACGTCTGTCCTGTGTCCTGCTTCACGTCTGTCCTGTGTCCTGCATCACGTCTGTCCTGTGTCCTGCATCACGTCTGTCCTGTGTCCTGCATCACGTCTGTCCTGTGTCCTGCATCACGTCTGTCCTGTGTCCTGCATCACGTCTGTCCTGCATCACGTCTGTCCTGTGTCCTGCATCACGTCTGTCCTGTGTCCTGCATCACGTCTGTCCTGCATCACGTCTGTCCTGTGTCCTGCATCACGTCTGTCCTGTGTCCTGCATCACGTCTGTCCTGTGTCCTGCATCACGTCTGTCCTGTGTCCTGCATCACGTCTGTCCTGTGTCCTGCATCACATCTGTCCTGCATCACGTCTGTCCTCTGTCCTGCATCACGTCTGTCCTGCATCACGTCTGTCCTGCATCACGTCTGTCCTGTGTCCTGCATCACGTCTGTCCTGTGTCCTGCATCACGTCTGTCCTGTGTCCTGCATCACGTCTGTCCTGTGTCCTGCATCACGTCTGTCCTGTGTCCTGCATCACATCTGTCCTGCATCACGTCTGTCCTGTGTCCTGCATCACGTCTGTCCTGTGTCCTGCATCACGTCTGTCCTGTGTCCTGCTTCACGTCTGTCCTGTGTCCTGCATCACGTCTGTCCTGTGTCCTGCATCACGTCTGTCCTGTGTCTTGCATCACGTCTGTCCTGTGTCCTGCATCACGTCTGTCCTGTGTCCTGCATCACGTCTGTCCTGTGTCCTGCATCACGTCTGTCCTGTGTCCTGCATCACGTCTGTCCTGTGTCCTGCGTCACGTCTGTCCTGTGTCCTGCGTCATGTCTGTCCTGTGTCCTGCATCACGTCTGTCCTGCATCACATCTGCCCTCTGTCCTGCATCACATCTGTCCTGCATCACATCTGTCCTGTGTCCTGCATCACATCTGTCCTGTGTCCTGCATCACGTCTGTCCTGTGTCCTGCATCACATCTGTCCTGCATCACGTCTGTCCTGTGTCCTGCATCACATCTGTCCTGTGTCCTGCATCACGTCTGTCCTGTGTCCTGCATTACGTCTGTCCTGTGTCCTGCATCACGTCTGTCCTGTGTCCTGCATCACATCTGTCCTGTGTCCTGCATCACGTCTGTCCTGCATCACATCTGTCCTGCATCACGTCTGTCCTGTGTCCTGCATCACGTCTGTCCTGTGTCCTGCATCACGTCTGTCCTGTGTCCAGCATCACGTCTGTCCTGTGTCCTGCGTCACGTCTGTCCTGTGTCCAGCATCACGTCTGTCCTGCATCACGTCTGTCCTGCATCACGTCTGTCCTGTGTCCTGCGTCACGTCTGTCCTGTGTCCAGCATCACGTCTGTCCTGTGTCCTGCATCACGTCTGTCCTGTGTCCTGCATCACGTCTGTCCTGTGTCCTGCGTCATGTCTCTCCTCTTTCCTTCTCATCCCCTATGCTGAAGAACTGGCAAAAGCAGTGAAAAAGGGGCCCCACTCTTGCTCTTCTAACTCAAGAACTCTGAGGATCCCTAAGAAACTCAACTTCTTTCTCATATCACACAAATGGCTGGAAGTAGTCCTTTTCTAAAGACTTGACTTTCATGAAGATAACATTAATCCTAAGCCATCTCAGCTCCTGGTCTAGACCACAGTCAGTTCAGCCTATAAATCTCCCATCCACTGGCCCACCACAGTCCGGTTGATCTTGTTCCCATTTGCCACAAGAACGACTCTCTCAAAGGCAGGCAGCACATGAATGTGGAGCATGTGGTTCTTCCCAAAGATGAACACGTCACAGGGAACTCTGCAGAAACTGCAGCGCACAGCCAAGGGGTGGGAACAATGGCGACCGTGCTCTGGACCCCGGCTTCTGAGCAAAAGAGACTTTGGGAATAGAGATTCTAGAAGCTTGCTTTGTTTTCAAGACAAATGTTTCTCTGTAGCTTTGGAGCCTGTCCTGGAACTTGCTCTGTAGCCCAGGCTGGCCTCAAACTCACAGAGATCCTCCTGCCTCTGCCTCCTTTGTGCTGGGATTAAAGGTGTGAGCGCCACCACTGCTCACTGGCTTTTATCTGGCTATAAAAGCTATTTTAATTATTTCATGCTTTTTTATACAATTTTTACAAATACAGTGAGAACCATGAAAAGCATGTCAGAAGGAGGCAGTGTGTCTCCTATGTCCTCTGACTGAGAATAAACATTTATATCATATATGATATTATTATTGGCCAAGAATTAAATCAACCTCTTTTATATAAAACTATATCAATAGCTTCAGATGGCTAATATTAATTGTCAAGTTGATACCTATGAGGGCTGTTCGTGGGCACACGTGTGATTGTCTAATTCACCTCTAGAAATTACAGTGAGGGGAGATCTTCATTACTCTAACAGACGTGAGAACTGTGAACTGTATGAGCTGGAAGGGGCCAGCCGAGCACCGGCATGGACTCAGTCACTGCTTTCTGCTCTTGACTGGGGATGGAACGACTAGCTCTGCCATGCTCCTGCCGCAGCACTTCCCCGCACTGAGGCCAGATGGCTTGGAACTGGCGACCAAAACGAACTGGATCTCCCTTAGACTGCTTTTGTCAGGGCATTTTATCACGGCGAGGAAAGAAACTAAGAAGCAGTTAATATTCTTTCAAACAAGCAGATGTCAGTTCAAGGCCAAGGCCTCCTTTGTTGTGGCTGTGTGTCCTAATGCCTTAGGGAATGCATGTGAGAGAGCCAAGAGATGCATGGCTAAACACACACACACACACACGGGGGGGGGAAGGGGGGAACAGACACAATATCAGACTCAAATAAAAGTTAAACTCCTAAGCTAGAAGGTAAAAAAAAATTCTTGGCTCTACACTTTTAATAGTATTTTGGCATACAGTTTTGTTACGTTGAGTTCAAAAAGGCAAAAAGTCAATGCACAGGACCTCTATGTGAATAAAACATTAGTAAGGTCGTGGATGTATGGCCTTTGAATCACACCACAATTTCAAAGTCAGGGAAACTGGAAGGTGGGCTGTCAAATGCCAGAGGAGCATCACTTTGAGAAACAGATACCTCACTGTCTGGAGAAAGTACCAATAGATCAGCAGCCAGGCAGGAGAAGCGGGGACAACAGAAACCAAATGCTGATTTTGGTTGAGGCCACCCTGGGATTTCAAGTATGCTAAGCATTTCATTTGACTGGATAACACTCCCACGGGAAGAAGTTACACACGATAGCAAAGTTCAGGTCAAAGCGTACTGTCCTGGAGTACACAACTCATAAACCATTTACTTCCCCGCCGTCCGGCCACCATCACTGCTAGCACAGACACTGGCAAGACCTAGGTGTGGACAGGCCACACTCACCTAATCCCCCAACTAACCCCAGTGACTCACTGCAAGGTCACTAGCATGCAGAACCTAACCAGGTTCCCCTGACATATACCCACACCCTCCTTTTCAGTGACCACAGATAACCAGCTGCAGATGATGCAACACTTGGCCCATTCTCACTGTACCCGGATGTTCAAGTTCTTTACAAAACATCTAATGAGAGCAATAACAGCTTCGGCTGCCCTCCAACCGTGCTGGGAAAGACTGCAGAATGCCAGGTTCTCCTTGCTTGCATTTCTCTCTTCCTAATGCAACATTCAGAGGCTGCATCAATAAAAAAAAAAATTCTTGTTTATGTCAAGTCACAGAGAGCAAAATCTTATTTAATGACTTTGGGGAGATGCTTCTCCTGACTTATTCTGAGAAGAATTCTCTAAATCTCCTTACCACTAGCAAATCTACTTGGTTACCAACAATAACAGCCACTTTAAAAGCTTGCATTTGGGGCTTCTAGTTTCTCACTAAAAGCCATTTTCTTCTCATCAGGAGCTGCCAAAGCTGGTGTTAGATTTCACAGAAGCACTCCACAGATGCCTAGCTGAAGACATTTGGAGGTATGATTTACTAGAAGCACATGAGTAAAAAGATGAGCTGCACGTTATATATTTTATGACCTGAGTTCACAACGTAAGTTCAGTTTGAGAGAATAGCTTAAGAGAATAGCAGCTTTTCAAGAAATCAGACACACAAAAACAGGTTTATCTGCTACAAATTAAAATTTTTTTAAAAATTTTTCATCTCTGTCTCTATCATTGGCAACAGAAGAATTGAAGGTGTATCTGGTTCCCAGGTCAAAACAATCCTACTGTGTACTGTGTGTCTCAATTACAGTGAAGAAAGCGGGGCTATCTCAGAGTCTGTGCTTAGTGGCTGGGACCAACCACACTACCTGCCTTCGCATACAGGAAAGACAGCTCCTGACAAACATGGCAAGCGTCATTCGTTCACATCCCCACCACCTGTACAAATACATCTAGCTTCCATGGACTTGCATTTCCCTTTCTAGAAAGTGTCATCATGTCTCATGTATTAAGTTCGCCCATAATTTAGCTTCTACAAAACAGACTGAATCACCGAATTAATAGGTGAATGGCACCTTCCAGATTTCTGATTGAAAGTTATAAATACTGAGGCTGGGAAATGAGGCCACAGCCATCAAACTCCAGCCTTCTCTGTCCTGATGTGGTACAATCAATGGTGCTTTTGGAATCCAATTAAGTATTATCTGTTTCTCTGTCTTCACTTTCCTAACTCTGTTCCATGATTTTCTCCTGTGGCCTTGGATTCCCTTTATGTTCAGGTTTTTCCAGGTGCTGGGGCAGAAGATCCTCACGCTAAGATGCCGAGAAAGATATCAACTATATCTTGATGGTTGTGAGAACTTCTCTTGTGTCACTTCCACTGTGGCAAAGACTTTTTCAGAGATAACAATAAGAAAAGAAGAACACTAAAGGGAAAATTGCTGTTCAAACCAGCTTTTAAAAATTGCTTTTATCTGATCAAATTCCCTTCTCCTTGTAAAGCCTTTCAATAGCATCTCAGCAGAGCACCGAAGAGGCACAACAGGCACTTACTGGAGCTCTCCTTACCCTCCCTCAGTTCTGAGAGAAGAGGAAGGAACCCCATCTTTCAGGTAGACTTCTAACTGGAAGACAATGCATGTCCTTTTGCCGCTAAATCATTTAAGGGAAAGACCTGCAGGACTCGCAGGAAAAAAACGTGCTATTGCACACAAGGCGGTGCAATTGTCTCATTGTGCCTTTGTTGTTCTCAAGGCTGCAAACATACTGATCATAAACCTGGAGCTTAGAAAGGAAGTCTGATCACCTCTGCCAGCCTTTTCTAACCTCCAAAACGGAAAGATGAGCAAACTCCAGAAACAGATGGCTTTCCACCTGGAAGGTCTAGGAAAATAATCTACCTTTATTTTAAGGCAGAATAGACCTAGAATGGGCATTTACGAGGCCTACTTTCTGAGTCTATAGCCGCCAGTTCTCTTTACCATCTGCTAGGAGCCAAGACAACAGAAACCAAAAGGAAGCCTGCAGACTATCTGACGCAAGCCCTTCCCTTGGGGACTAAAACATCCTTCATTTCTCACTTAAATGCCAAGAAGTTATTCTGCTGGAGTCAAGGTTTCTATAGAGCCGATTATACTCTGATTTCTGTGGGTCACCCCTCTCTAGGCTCCAGGATTCACAGGCAATTAACTACTCAAGTGCTTTGCTAATTTTTCAAAATCCTTCTGAACTTTATAGAGCCTATTATTGCTTTGTTGTATGCGTGAGAGTAAGGGCACTCCATGGAGCAATGGGAACTTTTTAACTATAAATCTAAAATCACAATGCAGGATGTCTATAAAAATACAATAGAAACCCTACCATTTCCTAAGCAAAATGCTCGAGGTGCTGTATTGATAGGATATAACGGGAAAACTTACACTAGATTACATAAATCAAATCAAGAACGTCATTACCTGGGGCAGAAACAACACAAAAGCCATCCGGTTCAATCAAGGCCATTCAACTCCAGTGCACAATAAGTTTATAAAGGTTTTACTCCCTTAGTTCTGGGGCTGTAGCTCAATGGGAAAGTACTTGACTCCTGAGCATGGGCCCAGGAGTCAGAGCTTGGAACAGTCCCACCTCCCACATACGTACAAAAAGATTTCTCTCCCTCCGATCAGGAAGTAAGCTTTGGTTTACTGGGCAGAAAATTGCCTGTAGGCTGCCCTTAAGGCCTTTACACACTGGGGTGTCACCTCTCATTTCTCAGTAAAGAGCTTCTGCCCCAGACATTTTTGCCCTGGGTCTGAGTCCAGAGGACCCACTGCAACCACAACACTGAACAGGCTAATCCCTTTCCAGGATGCATTTTCTTCAATAATACCGCAACATCTGATGTTTCTGCTAAGGACCATATCTTAAGATTCCAAGATTCCAAGGCATTTTGGTATCTTTCCCATGGACAATATTAACCTACTGAGCCAGACAGAGTTAATTCTCAGTGGCATAGTAAATAACACCATCAACTAATTCAAACAGTTAAATTAACCCAGTCTACGAGTTTGAATATATTTGGCCTCCATACTCACAATGGGTGGCACTCTTAGGAGGTGTGGCCTCTTTGGAGGAAGTGTGTCTTGATGGGCGCTAGATGACACAAACCTTTAATCCAGACCTTGAGGCTGGAGCGCACACCTTTAATCTGGGTCAAACATTCTGGAGGCAATGTGTCACTGTTGGGGTAGGCTTTCTGGTTCCCTACACTCAGGATACCACAAGGGGGACGGTCAGTTGACTTGCTGTTATCTGCAGGTTATAAACACTCAGCTATTTCTCCAGCACCATGCCTGTCTGCATGCGGCCATGTACCCCGCAATGATGGACTGAATCTCTGAACTGTAAGTGAGCCACCACAATTGAACTACTTCCTTTATAAGTGTCGTCATGGTGTCTTTTCACAGAAATAAGAAACCTAACCAAGACATAGCCATTAGTCAACTTTCTGATAAAGCCCAAAACTGATCTAAAGAAGATGAATCAATCTGTTTAAAATTGAAAGCGTGTTTCCCTATGCGCCAAGTTCATGAGTCACACTGAGCCATATGCAATTCTTGAAGGGAGACTCGCAGAACGGTGAGCTGAAATGTTAGATGACTAGTCCTGCTGGAGCAAGTTCCTTGTTGTGTGCCTGACTCAAAGGACGCACACAGATGGCATTAGCTTCCGTTCTCTCCAACAAAAGCCGCAATGGCACAAAAATCATTGCTGTCCCTATGCAAGATCTGTAGGGCACACGGAGAAATGCCAGGCTCTTCTTCATTTGCATGTTCAGATCCTTATTTAACACCAACTCCAAGAGAAAGACTGATACAGAGTTTCAGGAAGGAGGGCTCCGGGTTTTAACATGATCTTCTCATTACCCAGAGTGCTCATTACCAGTTATTACCACCCACTGTGAATTGGGCACCAACTGTGCAAGCAAGGACTGCTGTCTGTATATGTGTATGGATGCATGTATGTGCGTGTATGAACACACATGTGTGAGTGCACATGGGTGTGTGTTTAAAGTGGACACACATGTATGCATGTGTGTAAGGGCATATACAGACACATGTGTGGATGTGGGTTAATGTATGCATATATAAATATACATGTTTATGTATGTGTGTGTAAATAGAAACACATGTATGGGTATGTGCACAGACAAACACGTAGATATGTGCAGGTATGGATAATCACATGAATGCTCAGCTTCTGGATTTTTCCTGATAAACTCTGGTGATTCTGAGGAAGCAGCATCCTTTTGTTTTAGAAACCATTTCTAGTGATTTTTTTTTTTTTTTGCCTTCTCTAATCTGTGCTACTTGTACCTAACCCCCTTCCTTCTTGGCTTCAGTTGCCCAAGCTGTGGTATCACACTTTTCTGGAACACAGTATCACAGGCATCTTTTCCGCAGTACTCTAATAAATGGCTTTTTCCACACGAAAGTCACTTCCTTCAAGCCCTTCACACACTGGGAAGGATTTGTGGGGATCCTTTGACAGGAACCGAGACTACGGAACTGACGCAGGGCAATGGCGCAAGCACAAGCAAGCGCAATGCAAACTCACAACGAATGAGCAAAATTGGCCAAAACAACCTGTCAGCGGAAGCAAAAGCACGGTGACTAATGACGTGAGCTCCTAGCCAATCGCAACACGCCAGCGGCGGCTGCCAGTTTCAAAAGAACAAACCAAAAATGTTCCTGCGGAAGTTTACTTTCCCTAACCCCATAAAACCCCGACATTTTAACAATAAAGAACTTTGAGCTTTTGCCCTGGAATCTCTCGGAGTCTGTATCGCTGCCCCCTTGTCTCCTCAACCCCTGCCCCCTGGGAAATGGGGGTTGCACAACAGGCAGCAACCTGAAGCCGGGTGTCTAACATTATCGACAACATGCCAAACGACAGCATCATAGGATATAAATAGTATCTTTTTGGAAAATACAGAGAAATAATGTAATAAGGTGACTAATACATAAGAAACAGTCACGCCACTCTTTTGGACACAAAGTCTCACTGTGTATCTCCAGTTGACCATGACTATGTAAACCAGGCTGGCCCTGAATGCACAGACTTCTGCGGGCCTCTCCCTCCCTAGTTCTGGGATTAAAAGTGTCCATCACAGGACAGGGAACCCTGATTATTTTTCGGGCTGAGGGCGGGGGACTTAATTGGGGGTGGGGGAGGGAAATGGGAGGCGGTGGCGGGGAAGAGACAGAAATCTTTAATAAATAAATAAATTAAAAAAAAAAAGTGTCCATCACAGTTTTGTAAGTTTTAGGCACTGTCGCTGAAGGCTAAGAACCTTCCTTGCTCAGGCTTTCTCTCATCCAAGAGGACAGAACTTACACAGCAAGGACATACAAAGGGTACGTGCGCACAAATAAAACAGCCAGGGCCCAGCAGATGGTGGGAACCCCACGAAAAGTCATCTCCTCTGTCCTATCAATGAGTAGAGCTATCAGGAACATAAGAAAGACATGGCAAACTTTGAAGTCTTAAGGGAGGTTTGATAGTGATGTACCAAAACAGAGCCAGGACAAAGGAATGCCTGCTGGTATTTAACAGTGTAGAGGAATGGCTGCTGTCAAGAAATCAGTTCCACATTCTACACAGACCGAGGAGAAAGAAGTTCAAGTCCAAAACCATAAATGACAAGAAGAAAAATGCTTTCTCCTGGTTTGACAGGCGCATGCTCTATACTTTGCGAAATCATTCAAACCCCAGTGCTGTGGATAACGAACACATGTGGATAAAATAAAAACAACCACATGTAGGCGGCCACAATTCATCCTCCAGTCCTCGCTGCCCCTGTATTTCCCTAAAGACATCGACGCCACTACAGACGTGATGCAAATGCCACAACTCCAGCAGCAGCTTGACGCCCAGATGCTACTTCCGAAGTCTCTGCGAAGGCAGCCAAGTAGCACATTCTGTTACCACCGCAAACTTAACAACTGACTGTGTGATTTCCACTTGAAAATTAATAGACTTTTGACTTTAGAGCAGTATAATGCTTAATTTTGAAAGCTTCAGAAAGTTAGGCTACTTCCCATACTATTTTGTTCCACTTTCTCTTTTCTGTTCCCCCTTACTGCATTACTGGACCATGATGTGGGATGCCCCTCTGTATGCTGTGAATAGATTTGATTATCCTCTGTTAATAAGGAGGCTGCTTTGGCCTATGGCAGGACAGAATATAGCGAGGTGGGAAATCCAAGCAGAGAGACAAGGAGAAGGAAGGCAGAGTCGGGGAAGACACCCACTAGCAACCACCGAGGAAGCAAGACAAGTAGAAAATGAGGTAAGGTCACATCCATGTAGAAATACATAAATTAATGGAAATGCATTAGTTTACATGTAGAGGTGGTCAGTAAGAAGACGGGGCCATCGGCCAAACAGTCTGGAATTAATATTAAGCCTCAGAGTGTTATTCGGGACTGGTGGGCGGGGCGAAAGCTCCAGTTCCAGGGCATTTGCTACAGTTGGTGAACTAATGAGTGAGTGAATCATTTTACTGCAGTCCATAGCTAATGTTCACTGCAAAGCTGTACACCGCGTAGGCTGTGACAATCACGAGCTGCAAACCATTCCAGTTTAACAGTAATTTAATGTCTTAAAAATCCTCAGCAGCTTTTCTTTTAGACAGAAATAGTGGGTACTGATCTATTTGTGAAAAAAAAATATATATACTTACTCAGAATCAGTTTACCATTCTTAAAGGTAAAAACAAGAGATACAAAGGAAAGTGTATTCTAATCCAGCTGACAGGAAACCACAGTTCAGCCTCTGGCCCAGTGTTATTTTCCTATTACCAAGACCACAGTGGCTGTAAGCTGATGGCTGTGTGTGTGTGTGTGTGTGTGTGTGTGTGTGTGTGTGTGTGTGTGTATGAGCGCATGAATGTGTGTGTATGTTCATGCGCATTGCATGTCTACACGGGTGTATGTCTCTCTGTGTGTGCATATGCATCTATGCATGTGTCTGTGTTGTTTCTGTGTGTAGGTATGTATGTATATGGGCTTTCTGGTACCTTTATTGATGTGAACTTTGAGAGGGAGCTGATAAAAAAGTAGACTCCCCAGGATTTCCACAAACACACTGTTTGCCTGCACTTTTTGATGGGGACTAATTCTTCTGTATATGAACATTCACACGTCTGTCTCATCTTTTACTGAAAAAGTTCAATTATCTGATAGCAGAAAATGCACCAACATCCAAGTTAATAAAACATGAGGAGAGTAAGGAGATTGTGCCCTGGATGAAGTAGAATTTAAGCAACTCTTCCAGAGCATCCACAAGACCCAGTCCTGACACCTCAACGTTTCCGAGTTCCCACACGCCAACTCTACCCAGCAAAGCAATGGATTAGGGAGAGCACCACTGCACACACAAGGAAATACCCAGTGTCACACTTAGTTTTAAGATCAAGTCAAATCCCGGTTGTTCTATATAAGGAAAACTGACACAGAATCATATGCTTTGACCTTTATGAACTAACTTTCCCAGCATCATACCTCCATGGACAAGAAGAGTTCTGCTCATCACCTACTTCTACAAAATCATTCTGCCAATCTCCTCAACTGGTTTAAAGTGAACTGGGGCTCAAAAGGCTGGCCAGCAGTTCCTGGTGGCAGCCACAAGCCCCTCTCAGAAGGCAAACATACTTGACCTGACCTGTGAAGTAGGTTATTTCCATGCTTTCAGCCTCCCAACTCAAAGTTCAAATGGCAATTGGCTCATTTCAACCCATGTTCTATCTACCTTTCCAGACATCTCCATCCTAGGCATACTGTAAATGCTGACCTGAATGTTCTAGTGACCAACCTGTGTCAGGACCTAGCTGTGCTAAGAAGCAATGTCAAAAAGAAAACAGAGCTGCACTAAACAAAAGGACTTAGTAACAATTCTACCTATCTTCTGAATGAGAACTACGCATACAATTCCAGGGCTCGGCTCTCTTCTCCCACTGCTGGGCTCAAGAGTCAAGTAGGTCTCTGATGGAGGTGGGTCATCTGTCTATCTATTGCTTTCATTGGTTTATTAATAAAGAAACTGATTGGCTCTCTGATAGGGTAGAATTTAGATAGGCGGAGTAAACAGAACAGAATGCTGGGAGAAAGAAGCTGGGTCAATGAGTCGCCATAATTCTCCTACTCCAGACAGACGCAGGTTAAGATCTTTCCTGGTAAGCCAGCTCGTGGTGCTACACAGAATATTAGAAATGGGCTAGATCAATATGTAAGAGCTAGCCAATAAGAGGTTAAAACTAATGGGCCAAGCAGTGTTTAAAAGAATACAGTTTTCATGTAATTATTTCGGGTATAAAGCTAGCCGTACGGGCAGCTGGGTGCCAGGAACATAGCCCACCGCTCATATCACAACATGTCTCTGCCTCTTCCTCTCTTTCTCTTTTCGTGTCTCTCTCTCCCTTTCTCTTTTTCTCTCTTTTCTCCCCCATTCTTTTTATCGAATTAAAATCCTCACTTAAAAAATTGATTGCTCATAAAATTAATATTTATACAACCAACAGTTCATATTGGAACAGAAAGACAAGCATAGTCATCAATAATGCCACTCAGAAGTTTGAGAATATAACTAAAAACACAATTATTTGCTCCTTCCTTGTAATATGTGGCTTCCACGAGCTGTTCTACAACTTATGAGCCATAAATTTACCGTGTTTCTGGATCTTGAAAAAAACCACACAGCAGCAAGAGGGAACATTAAAATACTGTAGGTTGGGCAGAGAGAGGAAAGGACTTTCAAGATTAAGCGGTGACTAGAGATCTAAGCTGCTGGGATTTCCACACTGAAAAATCATAACGGGACTGGACAGACAGATGGCTCAACATTTAAGTTCACTGGATGCTCTACCAGAGAACCAGGGTTCAATTTCCAGCCCCTACATCGGGACTTACAAACCATGTGTAACTCAAGTGCCAGGGCATATGATGCCCTCTTGTGATCTCCATAGACTCAAGAAAACACTTGGCATGTAGACACACATGTTGGCAACATATCATCCATATGTAAGTAAATAAAATAATTATTTTTTTTAAAAATAGAAAATATATAACTGCTTATTCTAACTAATGAATTACTCTGTATGAATCAAGATACACAAACCAAACAGTGAAAAAAACATAAGGCTATGAGTACAATCTCAGTTCTTCACTATTTACTAAATAAGCATAAATAACCCAATTAACTAACCTCTAGAACTTCATGTGGGTCTTCACCTCTTAAGTAAATGGTAAAGAAAAGTCTTGATATTTTTAACATTCAAACTTTCTACAAGACTTTCTCAATGGCCATGAACAAATTTGTTGTCTCAAAGGAAATTTTAATTCATCCATGTTATATAGTTTGCACCATAAAAACAGCAAGTATATGATATACATTTTTTTCCAGTAATACAATCTCTTCCCTCACTACCACACTCTGGCCCGCCTTGAAAATGACTATTCGACAATGTTCAATAAGTCTTGTAGCATTAATGTTTTATGGAATTAAGGACTATCTGACTGAGAACAGATGGTACATGCATATTCTTCTGAATCTGTCTGCCCAAGTAACCTTGGCCAGGGTAAACAGAAGCCAAACAGGCAGAACCAGCAGTAAGAGTCAATGAAGGAAAAAGACCAGGCTTGACGAAGCTTCTGAACCTATCTACAATACTGTGGCAGGCTACTCCAGCCTCCGCTCCTCCTTCTGCCCACACAGTTCACACAGCAATTACAGCAGTTAATGTTAATTGTCAGTTGACAGAACCCAGGATCACCTATGAGGTGGCCCTGAGCATGCCTGTGAGGAATTATCTTTGAGTACATTGATGGAGGAAGGAAGACCAGCCTACTGTGGGTAGTGCCATTCCCTAGGCAGGAAGCTCACTGTGGGTGGGGCCATTCCCTAGGCAGGAAGCTCACTGTGGGTGGGGCCATCCCCTAGGCAGGAAGCTCACTGTGGGTGGGGCCATCCCCTAGGCAGGAAGCTCACTGTGTGTGCTGCCATCCCCTAGGCAGGAATCTTAGACATAAAACCGAGAACATTTGGTCCGGCAAAATTAAACATTCTTTTTGTGGTTAGAGGAAACAGACACCACAAACACCACAACACACACACACACACACACATACACACACGCTGAACTAGCATTATATCACAACTGTGACTTGACAAGGGGTTAAATATGAAGAAGAAAGCAAGAAGTACTATAGAAAGTACTTGCAGAGTGACAGATCATTTCCATTTCTCTGAGTTTACAGCTGGCAGAACCAGCGCATCTCCATCCACACTGGTTTGTGCAGTCCTCGCCCACAGCGGGGACACTTGTGGTCACTCTCGGACCTTCCTTCTCATTTGCTTGTCCTCAGCCCTGCAGAGCCTTCCTCAGAACTGAACCGTTCTTAAGCATTTCCTATCGGAATCTTAAGAGTCTGTCTTGGCTTCAAGGTCTTCAGGCTCTGCATTCTCAGCAACCCTTCAGCATCCCCCCCCCCCCCGTAGTCCTCCCAGGATTCCCAATGCTCATTGTTCCTTTGGTTACCTGCTGATTTGTACGCTGCCTTCTCTAGCATGGCACGCCTCTCAATCTGTCCGTCAATTCTGTCTTTCGAATACGTCGGAGGTGTCCGTCTCCATTTCTTCAGTGCCTTCATCCTCATTTCTTCATCCTCAGATTATCCTGTCCCTTTACCCTTGCCAGTCGCTGCTGCCGCGCCCTTGCCCCATCACCCTGCTAAATGTTGGTACCAGCTGACAGAACCCACTGACAGTTCTCTGGATTTTCCCCTCTATCTGGGCTACTCTCAGACTACACATGCAGCAGCCGGACAGGGAGAACTGGATGGATGATACAGGTCTTCAAAAGAATCTTTCATTTTCCCAAGATGTGCCCCAGAACTGTTACTAAAAATGCCTCCTGCTTCCCTAGAGGCTCACAAAGGACTGCCAGAAGCTGACCTGGATTCCCACTGTTCTTCCCCCACATCAGTCCCACGGGCAGTCCCAGTGCTGGGGCCCTAAAACCGAACTGACACCATTCACTTCCCCGTTTCCATAGGATTACTCTAATTCAAAGCGCCAACAAGTCTTCCTGGTTTACTAAAAACCAAAATGCAAAAAAAAAAAAGCCTTTTAAAATATAAATCAGATTATAATATTGTTTCGCAAACAGACAACTCCCCCCAGTTTCCTCCTGGTTACTCCAAAGGCATCTTTTAGCATTAAATGGAGCTGTGAGGCTTCCACAGGAAGATCCACCTTTCACGAGGCTCCCTACTTCAGTCTCCATGCCTCCTGCTTCACTTCCTTTCCACTAGGCATCGGGGAATGAGTGCAGTCTGAATGCCTGCTGTAGCTCCACTGCTGTAACAGACTGCATTTATGAGATAATCGCAGCATTATTCTCACAGACCACCTATTAGCAATGTTGATTAAAATCCCCTTCAAAGTAATGTCCAGGAATTATGTATGCTAGAAGGGGAAAAAGATAGAGAAAAATGTCCTATAATGGAGTCCATCTTTTAGATCACTAACTTATAGAAAGTCCCTATAATCAAGTTTCTAAAGGCCACTGATATTTGCAATTATAATCATGTATGAGGACAAGATCTAACTTATTTCACCACTACCAGGGCATCTTGATAGCAGCGAGAACAGTGTACCAACATGGTAATTAGGGAAGCTGGTTTATGCAGGTTTGAACTGTAACAAGGGCTATGAGGACTTCCATACAATACCCAGATTTAGTCCTGAAAGAATTTGGTAAGGAACTCTATCTAGTTCATTTTACAGGATGGCTTTACCAAGACAGTGAAAAATAACTAGGCCAAAGTGTCTGGGTTTCTTTTTAGGCCCTTCCTGAAAGCTCTTATCACCTGTGAGCAAGGAGACTCCAGAGAAACCACACTAATGACTGGCACACTCAGACGAACCCTGCTGCACTAGCGCTCCTTCTGATGCTTACCCAGCAATAAATCCAAGTTTCAACCATGTGCTATCTCATCTAGATTACCCCACATTTAGATCTCATGTACACATACACACACGCGCGCGCACACACATAACCCCCCACACACACACACGGGTACGTGCACACCCACACACACACCCCAATACATTGTCTAATCATGCCTTTCGTGTTCATTTTCATTTTCTACCTATATGAAAGAGTTTTGAAGGAAGAAACTTAAAACTGTTTGTACCTAATAGAGGAATGTTCTCAAACATGCAAACATTCTCAGAATCCCTGAGAAGCTTGAAAAATGAGATCCCTGAATCTCAGACACAAGGAATCTTTGTCATCATTGTTATCTAGCATGTACATTCAGGAATCCTCCCAACACTGTCTGCTCTCTCAGCTCCTTTTCATGTGGCTATGCTAAAATCCCCTGACCACAGCAACTTAAGGGAGAACGAGTCTATTTGGCTCACAGTTCACAATTCCAGTCCATCATGGCAGGGAGATCACAGCACAGGAGCAGCTGAACTCATTGTGCCCGCGGCAAAGAAGCAGGGAGAAATGAATGTATGAGCTCAACGCCCTTTATCACATAGTCCAGGACCTGAGCTCAGGAAATGTCACCCCTAGTGAAAGAGCCTTGCCAACTCAATTAATGCAATCAAAATAATTTCCCCCACAGCCCAAACTCCCCAAGAATTCCAGGTCCCGCCAAGCTAACAATTAACAGCATCATCAACTCTGAGGACTCTGGTATTGCCAATATGGTCCCGAGAGGCAAGCCCAGAGCCCAGTGTTCTTCATATCGTATGAATCATTTGGCAAATGATTCTTCAATGCTAGCAAAGAAGTGGTTTCCAATGACAACAAGCAGTTCCAAAGCACCCATTTTTAAAGAACATGAAGTGATTTAAAATAAACATGGATCACGTGACACTATGTGATGGAACTAATACCATATCAGGTGATTCTGAATACTGAAATCCCACTGTTCTGCTTCTTCTGGAGATAAAGGCATGGGCAAGCAGAAGCACCAGCAGGGTTAGAGATAAGGACAGGGCTAGGGAGGTGAGATGCATGCATGACACTCTTGGGTTCAGGGGATGTAACTTGGCAACAGTGCCTTTACCCAGGGAAGACCTGACCGACGCCACAAGTTTAAGAATTCCCTTTAATCTGAGTTCATTTCCACACATGCTAACGGTAATGGTGTAAGTGCTTCATGCCCTGAATTAGCTCTTCATACATAGGGCTTATTTCATCCTAAACGACACTTCAATTTGGAGCAGTGGGTTTTTTTTGACTGATATTTTTAAATGTGATCTTACTTAGGGGGTTTTCAGATCTATTCCTCTTGAACATACTTATCTTCCTTTAAATACTGTGAACTTTACTATAAATTATACTGTACATGAAATGGTTTATAAACGGCAGTGTTTAGTGTCAGTTCTTTGCCAGAGATGACAAGTTACTTTAGCAACTCTAAGCCTTCCAATCATTTCAAGTACTCCATCTTCTTCTTGGCTTTACGCTTACATTAACTGTCTTCTGGTTTTCCTTGACATAAAAATGCAAGAAAACTCAAGTCAACAAGCTAAGGGCGTGATTTTAGCTCAGCTGTCCTGGTGTAAATTACAACAGATCCCACTGGCCACGCCATCAATGGGGCTAGGGAGATGAAGGCTCAGTTACCCAGATGCAGAAAGCACGATGCAGGGAATCTAAGACCAGGATTTGAAATGTGACACAGAGATCCACACTGCAAACTGCTCACCATTTATTCAATAAGTATTTATTGGGACTTTGTATGGCTGAGACACTATAATGCAGCTGTATTATAATATACAAATATATGACAATGTGCAAAGGCCTCTGCCCTTCCACTGAGCTTTCACTGTGAATAGGAGCCATGAGTTCCTCCACTCAGCACGTACATCTGCCACATACGCTGCTGAACACAGGAGCCAAAGTCATTGCAATGCACTTGGGACAATCAATAAATTAAAATGTAGAGTACCAGCAATCGGGACACAGTTTTCTATTGACGACACCACAGAGTGGCAGGGAGGGGACAAAAGGGAGCATAACTCAGAAACGATGGTCAGAGAATACCTTTGAGGAGGCGAACCTTGACAGAGGTGTAATAACATCTGTGAGAGGGGCATACTGTCACGTGACGGCAGAAAGGAGAAAGATGTCCAAAGGTACTGAGGTGGGAACTGAGCTGAGCTCAGTGATCCAAAAACAATACCGAGGACAGTCTGGCTACAGACACACACTGGTGGAATATGAAGCCAGAGAGAAGCCTGTGACCTAGGAATACAGGCAACGATTTTCTAATTGAGGCCCTTATGATTGCAGCCACTGGAGAGACAATATTGATAGAATAACATTCTGACCTATGTTTCAAGAATAACAGCTGTCATAAAGCAGAAAGACTACAAAGAAGAAACAATCAAGAACTACTTAACTATTGAGCCCAAACTAGTGGTGACAGCAGCCACGAATCAGGTTAAGATGTTGACAGATTCCTAGGGTGAAGCCAAAAGAATGCAAGGACAGACTAGACGTAGGAGCTGAAAGGGGCCAGTCAGCTAACGACCCAACCCTAAAGCTGTTCTCCAGAGGGAAACGTTATCGAAAGGCTATATTTCTATCTGAAAGTCACTCTGGCCCTTACAAGATTCACTCATTTACAACACAGATGTTACACAAGAACTCATATGTTCTAAAAAGTCATGATTTGTCATTCCTTAATGCAAGAAGCTCACAGTCACTGCTCTTCCAGTGAGTCATTAAAACTAGCAGGCGATTTCCACGGAAAGTCAGTTAGACATATGTCAGAGATATAATAAAGAGTGGGAATTCAAAATTACTGTATTGCATTAGCATGAGGAGCTCCGATCTTCTATGTGAAAATCCTGTGTACAGGAAACACTGTTCCATGTATGGGAAATAGTTTCCTGTTAGCTGTCCGCCACCTGTCGCTTTTACAATCAGCTAACCCGCCTCTTCCCTAAGAACCCCTGAGCCTTGGGAGGAAGGAATAATTATAGATGTCCCATTTAGGGCTCAGCACTATGCAGTCTCTTATTTTCTGCATCTTTAACAATAGTGGGTCTCTGTGTTAATCAACATCTACTGCAATAAACAAATAAATAAAATGACAAGAATAGAAAGACTTGACCAGAGTTGAAAGATGTAATGATCGCTGGGTAAAAGATAAAGCATTAGAAGTCAATTTAATACTGTGTCCACCCAGCAGAGTAACAGTAGCAGGTTCTGCCCTAGGATATATGCCCTATGGAGCTACAAGCTCTTGGCCCCTAATGTGGTGTCATGTATAAGAAGTGAGCACAGGGACCTGCTCTTAGCTGAGTTGCTACTGGCAACTGACCGCTGCTGGAAGACACACACACACAGACACAGACACAGACACAGACACACACACACACACACACACACACACACACCTCATAGTTGAATGGGAAAGGAAAGGGCATAAGATCTGGGAAGCATCAGAGGAGTGGGGTGAATAATGATCAAAATACATTGTACAAAATACTCAAAGAACTCATTTTAAAAGTGGAAACAAAGAGTTCTGACCTCACCATCAGGAAGAGAAATAGGAAAACAAGAAAGCTTTCAAGGAAAAGGTGGAGGGACTGGCTGAAGCGGGCTAAATTCACCTGACTTAAAGGGAAAAGGAGAGACTTTCAAGCAGAAACCTGGCTGTATGACCTTAGTGACAATGGCAACATCAAATGATCCCTCACCAATCCAAAAGGACAATGCCACTGGGCACACATGGCAGCCTCCCAACTGGTCCTGACTTTCTAGCTGTGTAAGTCTCCAAACTCACTTCATAAAACAAGGCCACCACTCCTGGTAAGGGTCCCTCTGGATCACTACGGGTATCAGGACACTGTGAATGTTTAGTTTTAAACAGCAACATCACAATCCAAATCAAAACCATATTTTAAACCATTGATGGTAAGTTTCAGAATCAGTGTATGTCTTATTTAGGGACTCTATTGGCATGAAGAGACACCATGACCATGGCAACTCTTATAAAGGAAATCATTTAATTGGGGTGGCTTGCAGTTCAGAGGTTCAGTCCTATTATCATCACGATGGGGCATGGCAACAGGCAAGCTGTTGTGTGATATTTTGTGTTCTGACAAACAAAGCTTGCCTGGAGATCAGAGGGCAGAGCTAGCAGTGACTAGTTAACCATAGAAGCTTGGCGGTGGTGGCACAAGCCATTAATCCCAGCACTCAGGAGGTGAAAGAAAGGAAGTGATAATGCCAGGCAGAGACAGGATCTGGTCCCTATTGGACTGAAGAAGGTCACAGGTAGGAAGCACAGCTGCTCCAGGTACTCTGATCTTCCAGGCTTTAAACCCATTATCTGACTCCTGGTTTTTATTGATTAAGATTATTTAGACTAATACGTCAGCAAGCAGACATGGTGCTAGAGAAGAAGATGAAAATTCTACATCTCTGATCTGCAGGCAACAGGAAGTGGTACTGGGCATGGCTTAAACATTTATGAGACGTCAACGCCTACCCCTATAGTGACCCACTTCCTCCAACCAGACCATACCTACTTCAACAAAGCCACACCTCTCAATAGCACCATTCCCTATGAGGTTATGGTGGCCGATTACATTCAAACTACCGCAATGTATACTCACAGGGAAAAAATTTAGTAGTTAGTTGATGGTGTGTTTATTATAAGTTTCGTATGTCAAAAGCTATACTTACAATTTTAATTTATGTTAAATTCATATAAATGAAAACATATGAGAGAATTTTAATAGGTTCCCACCAATACTGAAATGCTCCAGATGAGCTACATTTAAAATACACGTCTTAATAGGTTTATAAGGAGAGGTTAAATATTTGCAGAAGTACTGGTTATAAAATCACAACATCTGAATGCTTAAAAAGAACCAAGCATATTAAATTTACCAAGACATTTAAAATGTTTCTAGAGAACTGGAAAGAATTCGGTGGTGAAGAACGCTTGCCACTCTTCCAGAAGACCCTATATAGGGTCCCTGTACCCACGCCAGGTGGCTCACAACCTCCAATATAATCCTCCAGGAATTTTCAGGATCTGACTCTCTTCTGACCTCTGTGGTCACCTGTACACACTTGACATGCACACACAGAGAGAGAAACACAGGGACAAGTACACAAATCATGTAACTAAAAGAAATCATTTCTTACAAAGTTTTTGTAACTATTGATTTAAGGACGTTTGAGATAGGACCTAAGTATTAGTTGCTGCTTCTCTAGGCTGCTCTGCTAATATTATAGGAAAATGTCTGTCCAGGGCTGGTGGGGTGGCACACAGGGCCAAGCTTGACAAACTGACTTCAATCTTCCGGATCCACATGGTGGAAGGAGGGAACCCCCTTCTACAAGCTGTCCTCTGTCCTCCACACATGTACCACTGCATACCTGTGTGCACGAGCACGCGCGCGCACACACACACACACACACACACATAAAAATAAACAAATAAACACAGAGTTACTTTGTAAAATGTTCTTCCAGGTTCTGCCTGACTCTTCTAACACTTTTTTATATATTCAATAGTCACTAATCTGCCATTCCACAAAAGTAGTAGGGTGCGCACAGGTGTTGTTTGGGCTTTATCCTAACATATATACTCAATGACTACCTCATTTCTTTTTTTTGTTTGTTTGTTTGTTTTTGTTTTTCAAGACAGGGTTTCTCTGTGGTTTTGGAGCCTGTCCTGGAACTAGCTCTTGTAGACCAGGCTGGTCTCGAACTCACAGAGATCCGCCTGCCTCTGCCTCCCGAGTGCTGGGATTAAAGGCGTGCGCCACCACCGCCCGGCTTGACTACCTCATTTCAATGACAGTTAGAAGAAAGTAGGTCCCTGTTATGGCTTGGATGGGGAATACACCCTAGAGATTCCTACACTGAAGGCTTATTTTCAGTGAGTGGCACTGGGAAGTACTGGGGGAGTACTTCACCTTTAGGAGGTGAAGACTTATTGAAAGAAAGAGGTCACTGGGCTGTGCCTTTCAGGGGTGTTATTTGTCCCTCTGCCCTCCCTGTCAGTCCTGTCCACTGCTACGTTGTCACAAGGTGAGCAACTTTCAGCCACCACGCCTTTCTACTGTGATGTTTCTGTTTCACCGCAAGCCCTAAACATCAGTCAACCATGAGCGAAGATAAAAGTGTCATCCTTGATATTCTCTCCCTTAAGTTCATGTGACAGTGACAAAGCTGAACACAGCACCAAATGAATCAATACCTTATGTTCATTCAGAAACTTATGTAAGAATGTGCATAGCAATGGCTGAAGACTCCGGAGTTAACAGTGCTTGCCACCATTGCAGAGGACCTGGGTTTGGCTTCCAGCACACATGTAGTAGTGCCTAATAGTCTGTAACTCCAATCATGGCCTCTACAGAAACCAATGTGGTGTATTTTTTTTTTACACATGTGCAAGCAAGACATGCAAAATAGAAATAAATAATATCTTTAAAAAATAAGAATATCCTTAGCCACTTTGTTCAGAACTGCCTAAACTTAAAGAAACTTTGGAGCACACAAGCAGGTAATTTATGACATGCTCATAAAATGCAATCCTATTTCATCTTAAATGAGCTGCAACGCTACAAAATTACATGCATGACCTTTGACTACACTATTGCTGAGTGGAGAAGCAGTTAGTTACACAAAGGCTCGCCACTCTGGCTCTACCCATACCATATGCTGGGAAAAGAAAATCAGAGAGAGAGCAAATAAGATCAATAGTTGGCGGAGGTTGATTAAATGTAGGAGGTTAAGTAAATATGAAGATTCAAAGCTGTGAAACACTGTGTTAGATACTGTCATGACGGACATATGACATCATTTCCACAAAGAGCAGAATGAACCCTAATATAGACAATGGTTTCAAGTAATAATTCCATACCAATATTTCCTCATCACTTGTAACAAGAGTACCACACTCACACTCAAGGCTGGCAACAGAGAAACTCCACGGCAAAGGAAAGAGGTTTGTGGGAACTGTGGGCTTTGAACACATTTTTCTATAACATTTAAATCAGTCACAAATAGTTTTAATTTTTAAAACATGTGTAACTGCAATATGGACATTTGTTGAATGTTAAAGTTTAGAAATAATGAGAAATTTAAAACTTTAAAAGTAACCCTTAAATAATAATCTCACTTTGGTCTGGCTTTCCTACCAATACTTTTTCTACAGAGACAGACAAGCAGCCAGAACACTGCGTTCTTAGAGAGTAACACAAAAACAGTCAAGTTTCATTGAAGAATTCAAAGGGAACAGATTAATAGCCTACAAGGCGTTCTTTGTGGCTGCTAATTATAGCACTTACACGCTTCCCCTAAGTTGCTGGAAGCTGAACTCAGACTCTCAGGCGTAAGTCACTCTGGAAGCTGGAATTAATTAGCATTCTTACTCCATCTCTCTGGGAGGAATTCTTGACAGATAACTGTAATTGCAAAAGCAGTTTCTGAAATTTCTATGCGGATGACTAATCAAGTCTTTAATTTAAAAAACAAAACTGCTAGGAGTTTTGACTGGGAGAGGGATAAACGCTCTAGGTGGTCATTTTTGCATCCATATGTCATCGAAGAGTCCTTCCCAAAGCGTGAGTCATAGCATCGGTAAACAATGACAGACTCGTGCCACAGGGATTATGTCAGACCTAGTTAGTCATCTTAGTCAAAGAATCTATTAAAAACAATTGCCAAGTCCCTGGTATTCAGGCTCCTTCAACTAGAAAAAGAGAGTGAGAGAGAGAAATTGTATCTGTTACAATTTGCATACAAGACAATCTTTCTCTAAAATAACATTATCCCAAAAAGAGTTTAGCTAAAAACAATCACTTCTGCTGGGTGTGATGATAGCCTTGGCAACAACCCCAGGATTAAGAAGGCTGAAGCAGGGGCCTCATGAATTTGAGGCCAGTCTAAATTATGTAGCAAAATCATGCTTCAAAAAACAATTTTTTTTTAAGTAAAAGATAAACATAATCACTTCTGGGGTATGGTTTATATGTAGACGTCTCCATTTCTTCACAGCAAGTCACGCGGGAGCAAAGGTTACAGAGTCTCCTGGCTCCGAAGCTATTTGAGTTTAGTTTTTAGAAAGAGTCATTCTGTGCTGTTAGTTGTGCTCAGGGGCATCTTCTTAAATAGAAAGCATTGCAAATGACTGCACTGAGCCTGTTGTCTCCATCACTTACAGAAGAGTTCTCCTGGGAGGCTCTCTGGCCTTCAACGTCGCAATGAGCCAGTTGCTCGCACAGGGATCAACACTCCACAGACATAGAGCAGGTCTTGGAAACAGAAGGAATGAAGTCTCTCGCCCCTACTGTATTGCTAAATTCAAACCCCCATCAGCTGTGTGCATGAGGTTTAGTGATGGATACAATCCCATTCCTCATGAGGAGACCTCCTGTGATTCACATGTTAATTTGTTCATGAATCCTGAGCTGAAGTCAGAAAGTTGGCCTGTACAACCAAAGGTAACCTTTCACTATTTCCTGAAGATAATTTAATTGCTTCTTAGAGCCAAAAAGAACATCAACTGTAAAATCTACCAAAACAACTTAATCAGCAAATATATGAAATATTGCCTTACTGGGCAATTTAATCCTTGTGTGGCCACGTCATTTGAAAGTATCATAGTCTATTTTTATTACATTTAAACACAATTATAATGGTTTTATATCACAATCATAATGGATATTAACAGACGACTAACAAAACGAGTTCACTTTTTAGGAAGTAGAGAACTTCACAAGCCCAGCCTGTCAGTAGAACTGTTCATCAAGAGCACGAAAAGAAAAGAGCAGTTTCCCGAACTCCCTTCTTGTGAAGCAGACAGAAGGCCAACTCTGTGCTACTGCACAGCACAGCATTTTAAGCCAGTTCTCACTCCACACCCCCATCCCTTACACTACACAGTGGGCCCTTTTAGTACAGGATGCCATTCTCTTGGGCAATAGAACCGAGTTAGGCTCATTGATTCACGGCTCCCCGAAGAACAGTTGCTTTCAAAACTACTTTGGCTCCATCCGCTACCAACACCATTCCAAGGATGATGCAGTTGGCCCCAAGGGCTTTGGACAGAGACACCTACCCACTGTTTCAGGAATTATGTGGCCCCGGGCAAGTTATACCCTTCCCTAGAAGCTTTGTCTTCCTCGTAAATCCTGGGGATACGCCAGTAGATACAGGTCACAAGGCAGCTATGTAGACCTGCTGGGATAATGAATCTCAAGTAGGAAATCAACACCTGGCTTATCATCTTTGAGAAAGCAATATTGTATATTACCCTTATGCTTAATTTCCAAAAACTCAGATAGAGGCATGCCTCTATTTGCCAGTAAACATCCATTCTAGACACAGATCTCAAGAATCGTTGCTTGCTATAGGGGGCCTCTGAATTTATGAAAGGTTTTGAACTATCTGCCAACACACTAACATTTTTAGTTATTTTACTAAATTTTGCTTTTGATGAGCAAGAACTGTTTCCTATTTATTTTCACTTCCCAAAGAAACAAAAAGCATTTGCTAAGTGGCATCTGTGTCATGACACTGTATGTTTGAAATGACAGTCGGGTAGGCATGTGAGTCCCAAGCTCACATTACCACAGCAGTGACCAAAATTGGGCATGAAACTTCTCCGGTCTTCCCAAGAACCTCACACAGGAAAGACACACTATAACCGCTTATGAGAGGACAAGATACGTACCCTGTCCAATGTTCAAGTCCTACTAAGTGATGGGACCCAGACTAGAAACAAGCCCAGGTTAACGCGACACTCCATTTGTGTGAGTGTACAGATGCCCACACCCAAACCGAACTCTACTGTGTCTAGAAGCAATGGCATCATAAAAATACATATCTGACCCGAACAAAGTAGAGGAAAACAGAGTAAGAACTGTTCTTCTGCCTCAATATAAATCTACATGTCCCATCTACTAGATCTTCTGGAGGATCTAATGAGATTTTATTTTTTTTAACTAAACATTAAAGTCTGTGAGTCTATGCCACATTCACTTGGCAGAAAAAAAAACCAGACTCTATAGTCTCCAAGTTCTCCCCCAGAATCACCATGAGGAAGGTGATAAAGGGTGCCCAAGTTTATGATCATTGTACCAGCCTGAAAGACATGCTCTGGAGAGGATCAGTACACGGAGCTCTGTTCACAGAAGGGCTCGGCCTATAAAGCAGAGAGATCATTTCTAACTATTTTTATCACAGTATATCACACACACACAAAGAGAAAGAGAGACATTGGGGTGGGTAAAAATCACAAAGAAATACCAACAAGCTTACATTCATGTAAATTCCACCTGATGAGATCGAGATTTCTAGCGGTCTAGAAATCCATACATAACCCTTTCTAAATATTATTCTTGAGTTACCATTATACTGACTTAAACACTGGAGAAGAGGGACAGTCCAGACAGAGAACATCAGAAACAAAGGCCTGAAGCAAAGATATAGGTAAGTGGCTACAAGGCAACAGAAGAGGACCACTGGGTAAGTTTGAGTGTTAACATTCTCCTAAAAATGTGGGTAACAGGGAACTACCTTTGATTCCAACAGGAAAGCAACATGATGATGGTGGTAGTAGATGGGACTGGGATGGAGGCAGTATCAGTAGCAGCATCTCCATTCCTCAGCTGTGTCACAGCTGTGCTGTTTGGTAGGAACAGCTTCTGACTCTAGACACAGCCTCCTCCCACTCCAGGTTTTCTCAGACCCAGGCACTTGAGGTGGAAAATGGTAGGAATTAATATATGGGTTACAGAGCAAAGACAACCATGAAGCAGGTCAACTGGAGGGCCTTTGAACTATCAACTCAAAGCCACCCAGGAGAACAAGGGTTGGTGTCATCACCTGGCCTTTTGTCTACTCGGAAGGTCTACCCCAATTTCAGAATATCTAGGATCAGCTGAGGCTTCAGGTACAACTCAGTTGTGTGTCAGCTTCTCTCCTTGCCCATCCCTTCTCACCTCATCTCCCACCAGCTCTCATTTCCCCATGACCCCCAATAAACTTGCGAGTCAATGTGTCTCGAATGTTTAAAGGGCTGATCTTAGACTATATTTTAAGAGTCTAAACCTTGAGGCGGAATGTAGGAGAAACAGAAAGAAGGAACATACAAACAAAGGGGGCCCAGAAAGTGTAGCATTAGGACTCTTCACCACTTTTATCTGGGATCATTGCAATGAAGCTCAAAAGGACACAGAGAAGTAGTTACATTGGTGACCATTCTAAAAACAAGTTGAGAGACTATCTAAGTGGAGAAAAAAAATCTGACAAGACCCTCAATAGACGGTGACAACACTAACCCTGAAGACAAAAGTGGAGACCATGGTCTGAGGCACCCAGAACAGAGGTGGCTTAGTGGCAAGGTGGAGAAATCAGGATATTCAACTAGAGTTACAACCCACTCTCTGAAATTCAGTGCTGAGAGCAAAGGCAAGGATGTGGATCTCTTCACCAGGAGACTGGGAAAATCACCACAAAGAGGTGAGGGGTGGCTCCATGGAGCTAATTTACTTGCGTAAGAGAGTGAAGTTAATCGAGGCAACAGAGTTCTGGATGGTCAGAGATGACCACATCAGAGAGGAAGGAAGAATTAAGATGGCCAACTAGCAAATAAGAATATAGGATGCCCCGCTATGATTGGGATTCCCCTCTGTATGCTGTAAATCTGTTTTATTACCATTGGTTAATAAAGAAGCTCCTTTAGCCTATCGCAGGGCAGAATGGAGTTGGGCGGGATAACTAAACCGTATGCAGGGAGAAAGGAGGCAGAGTCAGGGAGATGCCATGTAGCTGCCAAAGGAGAAAGACACTGGAGACTTACTGGTTGGCCACAGCCTCGTGGCGATACAAAAACTAATAGAAATTGGTTAATTTAAGATGTAAGAGTTGTGGCGATACAAAAACTAATAGAAATTGGTTAATTTAAGATGTAAGAGTTAGTTAGAAATATACCTGAGCCATCAGCCAAACAGTATTGTAATTAATATAGCTTCTGTGTGATTATTCGTGTCTGGGCAGCTGGGAAACATAAGCGCAGACTCAGTCTACACAGCTATCCTTTAAAGGCCACACTTATGCTCAAAATTGTTCACTGTTTATCTGAACTGGCCTCCATACTCTATCTGGTGACCCTGGGGATGGGGGAAGGGGTGTCTTCAGGAACATTTGGCCCTGGCATTAGTGGCATCCCAGGAGAAAAACAACCATAAGTGAGAATGGCAAATGGTGTCAAATTAAACAAAGTTAAAAAGAATAGAAGTTTTGAGAAGGTCATGGATTTGTACAACCTTCTAAGGAAATATCCTCATTTTTTTATTTAGAAAATCACATAAAAGATTAGGCTTTATGCTTGAATCGTGTCTCTCTTAATGTAGTGACTTCTTGCTGTTCCTTTATGAAAGTAATCTGAAAGAGAAGAATTCTGTTGCTCACCCATAGAAGGGCAAATATCAGGCATGACAAATGCTCCTCTTTCTATGGGTGAAGCCCAACAGATTGCCTCACCAAACTGGGAGTCCTCGAAATGGTGGCTTTCTAAATTAATATGTTGCATTTTAGGTAATCATTCAAGCATTTTTAAAATGGCTTCTCCCTCCTCTCTAATGACTAGATATCGATTTAATGGACTCACAGCAACTAAAAGGTTTCCCTCATGCTTATTACTGTGAAATTTATAGAAGACATCATTTTCAGCAGGGAAATGCAAAACACAGAATGCACTTATGGAGAATGAATTGTCTGAAATAAGCATTGCCCTCTCAGGGATGTACTGAAGGTACAAATGTGCACACATGCATACAGTACCATCTATTGGAAATATAAGCCTCCAGGAAAGTATGCTGGCCACACTGGGAGACACAGCCACAAAGCAAGTCATTTCAATTACATCCTTGTAATGGAAAAAGAATACATACTTTGTATGGAAAATCCAAAGGTTTGGATAGTCTGCGTTGTGAGTGTCATCCCAAGTTAGCTTTTGCAATGTATTTCATCTCGGAAGTATAAAAAGCCACATGCTGCCCTCCGATGACACATAAAGCTTATACCAACAATTCTACACATAACCTGCACAATATGACACTGTACTTATAGATTTGCCTATGTGCAAAATGGTATACACGTTTATCGAGTCACTAAAATCGCATGCCCATGTTTTTCTGATCGTGTCTTGATCTCCATGTGCACAAGCACACATCCAGTATTGCAGCAGCAAGGAAGGCTGGGATGAGAACTGTGTGTGTTTGTGAGTATAAAAATGGCCTTTTGTTCTTTGTAGGTTTGAATCATTTTTTTTGTTTCAAACATTTTTTAGATTAATATTGTACTTAAAGAAAGCAGGATATCACATTAAAGCACTGCAAATTCAATGATGATAGTTTCCCAACACTCTCCCAAATTTTCAGGTCAAAGGAAAAAAAATCAAGTTTTTAAATAATTTGTTGGTCAGAATAACTTTAACAGTGTAGGTAAATATGAAAATTATAATGGTATGGACTTGATTGCCACTTACTTTCAATAAGTTACCACCGAGGCAGAAATCTTCAGGAAACAGAAGAACTAGCTAGAAGCATGGTAGTCAAGTTGTAGTTAAACCACCAGATCTTCAATTCTGAAAACACTGAAGCATGCACTTGAAAACAGAGCTGCTGTACTGTCTTGTCTTCCATGTTCAGTGGAGTTTAGCTCTCGAATTTCTTTTGCATAAATTTTTCCACCATGAACACAGGTTCTGCCATATCAATTGACTTTATGACACAGCAAGAGTCTTAATGTTGGTTAATCCATTATTTCACTATTTATTGGTGATGAGTGACCTCCTGCCAACCAAGCCTTGGTTGCTTTCTAACACCCCTGAGCCTAGAGTGACGGCTGCATATATTAGACTGGTCCAGATGTTGTTCAGCCGACCCTGGCTGAGAGAGCACAAAGCATGCCGCCGTCAACGTCACCATTGCTTGCGATCTCACAGTAAGAAACCACGTATCCCAGCGTTCAGTCAGATAGACCTTGTAGTGAATCCACTGGCCATCACTTCCACAGACTTATAAGTCATTTGCCTTCTGCAACTCTCAAGCCATATGCAGTACTCAAAACACATTAGCATGAGGGTAGCAAAAGGAAGGACATATTCCAGATCCTGGAAGGCCAGACGACAGTGGAAATGCTATCTGCTTCTCACTGGCTTGCGCTCTCCACAGTCTGGACAATGGCATTTAGACAACAGTGTGCGCACAAGGTGTACAGCCGTGTATATCTGTAACCCCCACTCCCTGGGCCTGAGACAAAAGACATGAGAGACTGAAGACAGTCTGAGCTACACAGTGAAACCCTTGCAAAATAGACAGAAAGGGAAGGGCAGAGAAAAGAAGCCTGGTGTAACAGAACAGGCTTGTAATCGCAGTACCTAAGAGGTCAAGGTAGGAGGACTGGTCTGAGCTCAAGACTACATAATAAGAACCTGTCAGGCCGCAGGAAGAAAGGAGCAAAGGAAAGAGGGACGGAGGTCACAGACAACCACTTATTCACTATATTTAACATTTCTAAACATTAACATAGTCAGCTTAAGCAAACAAAACCATTTTTCTGCTTATCATGGAAATTGGCATAATTCTCTGAGGACAAAAAAAAAAAGCCCCAGTATACTGAAAAAATCAGTCTTTGTCTTCATCAAGAAATTTTTCTAACTATAAATACTTCTAAAAACAAATTCATCATCATTAACAGCACGCCACCCTTGCTGCTATATCCTGCTCACACTAGCCCTAAGCTACAGGCCACACACACACACACATACACGGGGGGGGGGGGGGAGTGAGGGAGAGAGATAACAGGACAACTGCCAAGTTCTTGTTGAGTGTTTCCTTTAATTCTTTTTCTTGGGTCCCATTCAAAATGCTAGGGCCTCTTAAAAAGTCCTACTATCAACCCAATGCTCTTGGGTATGCTCAGAGAACTGACTGAGATGGCAAATATCCAAAAAATATAAATATCCCAAACCAGAGTTTCCTTTAACTTTGCATTTCTGAACTTCCCATGATATTCTATAATGGTACACTTTTTCCCCCACATAAGCTATTAATTAGGATTTTTTTTATAAATTAAGATAGGAATTATTATTTGACGGTTTCATGAAGAGTTCCACTGCATTCTAAAATGTCACCAGAAAATGAGAAATGCCGAGAAATCTGAATGGCCTACTTTCTGGCGCTTCACACAAAGCTGGGCTCCCATGTGAGGAGAGCAGCACTGGGAAGAGCTGAGTCACTGCCAGGGCTGGCTCTCTGCGGGGATGACGCACAGGACTCTCAGTCCAGGTCTGGGCTGCACACATCTTGTTCATTTTAACACTTCTCCCCAGGACTCGGCTGATCTTTTGTAAGTGATAGGACCAGATTACATACACAATCCCTGGTGCTCTTCACAGCCCTCACAACTCAGGATTAAGTCCCTTCAGGGGTAGATGTCTTGAGCCCTCAGGCTGAGTAGAGTATGAATTCAGTAACTTGGAGCACGCAAGTCTTACAGTAGTTCCATCTATCAAGTCAAGATCTCTGTACTCATAATGCCCCTGAAATGAATGCATCCAACACCCAGTTCTATCTCCTTCTTCCTGAAAACGTAGTGTTTTCATGTAGATCCCAAGCATAATGGTAATAAAAAGATTAAAAGTAATCATAAAAACTAAGATGTTGATCAGAACAATGCTCAGATTCACATTCTGAAGGAAACACGGTGGACGCCAGAATAGGCAGAGTCCGCATTAGATAATTTCTGAACAACCTACATACCCACTGTCACAAGGTAGAATTCCCTCTAGGCAGGCAAACGAGTGGGGTTTGCCTGGTGTGTTGCAGGGAGAATATTTCTACTTCAGCTAGCTACTTAGCAACAAATTCCCTCTGCCCATTTCTGACCAAACCCTATGTACCCTAAGACTATGCCAGTGATTACTGCCACTCTTAATTCTGAAATAATCATGGCCCAATTTATTGCTGCCTGAATTCTATTAAATCACTGACTGGACTCTGGATTAGCTCCATTTTGATAGCAGTGGGGGAATGTTTGGCATCTGAGGAGTCAGCCACACCATAGGCGCTAAAGCACCAAGTCCTCACCAACAGGTCACAACTGAGCGCAGCTGACCAGAAAGCTTAATGGAGTCAAGGACTGCAATGGAAGCATACAAGAAATAGACAAAGCACAGAGAAACAAAAAGGAAGAAAGACAGAGGACGGCCAGGAAGAGGCGGTACTTAACGAGGTCTTACAAGAGGGTTCAAGCAGAGTTGGAGCTGGGAGGGCACAGGCCAGAAAACAGCAGGAGCAGTCATTCCTCCCTCAACACTCCTTCCTCTGGCTGCTTCTCCCCGGCAAGCCATAAGAGTTGGACCTGCAAGCGGCCACAAACAATAAGCTCCTTGGCTGTACAAGTTATATATATATATAAAATTCTTTTGCTCATATTGAGCTACTTTCTTGCACCAATCAAATAGTATGCTGTATATCTGCTCGCCAAAAGCTGACAGCACCTGGGCCTGAAGGTAGACCTGCCACCCCAGCTTCTAGAGATGCCGCTCACCCAAAAGACCCTGACTTGCTACCTACCAATGGGTTCTACCTCACTCTTCCACAAGCTTTGTGCGTGCAATTCTACAATATAATTTATAACATATGAGTTTCCTTATAATTGAATTTGGGCCTTTTATATATGTTTTAGATATCAATCCTTTATCAAATATATTATCTGGCAATATTTTCTTCCTTTTTAACTTGTCTCTTTGCTTTCCTAGATCTGTGTTCAAAGACTACACTTTAATTCATGAGCTATCTTCTACAAATTCTGCTAATCTCTAGTCTAAAAGTCACGAAAGAATTCCTGCAGGTCCGTGCTCAGAAATCCTATAGTTTTTATATTGAAACATAAAGTTTGGGTTGAGATTTGTATTTGTTGTAAAGTATTAATCTATTCTTCATTAATACATCTAATTGTCAGAGCAATAGCTTCTGACAATATCATTGTCCACTTGTCTGATTTGCTGGAAGTAAGCAGCTCATAGTACCCCGTTAAAGTCTCATCATTTTTCAAGATCAATAGTGATATTTTCTCACTGTTGTGGTAACTTCTGCCATTTTCATCATGGTTAGTTGGGTGAGTGTTTACTAATATCTCATAGCAAAGACACAGCTTTCTGTTTAACTGGTTTCTTTACTGCTTCTGACTTCCAGTCCACGGATTTCCACTGTGGTCTTTATTCTCCTTCTTTTTTTCTGGAAGATAAATTTGCTACTCTTTTTCAATAGGGTTTAAAACCTTAGATTATTTTAAAGTTGAAATCATATTTTTCTTTTCTGAAATGCATGTTTCCAGCTCAGCCTGTTCTCCCAAGTACTCATGTATCTGTGTCGACAAATTTCACTGTTTTTTGGTCTATAGATTACCCAGAATGTGTTTTGTTTAATTCCCAACTTCCCCCCAAATGGAGCTTTGTTCTGTTTTCAATGTAATAGTTCAGTAAACAGAATCCACACCCTGAAACATTTCCATCATTTTTCACGTACTTAGACTTGTCTTAAGGTTTAATCTGTGATGTACTTTTGAGAACGTTCAGTTTGCTCTTCAGGTAAATTTATACTCTACTGGAGCTGGGTGAACTATCTATTAACCACATTGGTTACCATATCATTCCTGTCTTCTATATCTTGGCTGACTTTTTCCAAATGATCTACTGATATTTGTGGAATAATATTAATTGCTGAATTGTCTATTTTTTCTATTAAGTATACAAGAATATGCTTCCTGCATATTTGAACTCTAATGTTGGGCTTCTGTGTTTCTAATAGCGAAACCATCCTCACAGGTTGACTCTCGCATCATCATAAAATGTCTCTGTCTATAGGAAAAGTACAAAGGTGTTTGTTAGAATCCATTCTAGTTTCTATCTTGCCAGATTTCCTATGGATACATATCCTTTTACATTTATCTTCTTGAGTCGATAGAACTAAAGCTCATCTCCCATAGAATATATAATGTTGCCTCTTCTCTTTCTATCCAGCGTGAAAAACTTCTCTGGACATCTTAAGTTCAGAATGTTGAGTGGTAGAGTTTTATCTCTGTCTATTGCATTTTTGCAGGAACGCTCCACGTATTTTCCTGGGTTCTCCTAAGTGCCTTCTTGCATTGGCCTTTTTCAGCATACTTTGAAATAAACCATATCATATTTTGTTGACTTTTAATCGGGATATTTTCTTAGTGATTATTCCATGAATTATAATTCACAGCTTGATTTATTGCAGTTTACTCCAGGCTAGCTTCTGCTTAATGTTTTTAAAATGTAGCTTTTTCTCTCCCTCACAGACATTAGGTCTGTGTCTAATAATGTAATCTGTATCTAGAAATGTCAGTCAATATACTAAGCAGTCTAACAGATTCTGAGATTAGAAAGAATAATATCTTTATAAAAATTGTTTATATTTACTCACAAATTACCATTTCTAATATTCTATTCTTTTTTCTACTAAAACGTGGGTCTGGTGCCACATGCACCCATCCTGACACACTTCCATGAGTATTTCACTCGGGGTTTCCTGATTTGAACAAGACTTGCCTTCTCCTCTAAAGGACAGTTTTGTTAGATGTAGAATTTTTAATTGACAGGTTTTCATTTTCTTTTCTTTTGTTTTTTTAGAATATATCTGGCAGTTTAGAGGAAAGGTCAGCTCTTGAGCTCAGTTTTCTCTGCTCTAATGACTTGCTTGTCTCTTCCTACCTTCAACATTTCCATCTGTCGTTTTCTTTAAGCAATTTTACTTTCGAAAATTTACCCGTGGGTCTCTTTGTGCTTCTTTTAATTGTAGTCTACCAACATGTTTGCAGGCATGAAATTTTATAGGAATTTTACAACCACGACTTTCCCAGTCCTTTCTCCTCTTTCCAATACATATGCTGTATCTGTTTTTTTGAAAGGACTACTAAAAAAGTCACATTATTTGGTATCTTTACTGAGTACTCACTAAACATATAAGAAAATATGACTTAATATAGAGTCTCAAGATACATAAAACACCAAATTCTGACAGTAAGCATGACAATGGCCATGAAATTAGTTCACAGTTCACCTTTTGACTGCCTCTATTATTAGATAATATACATGGTATGTAGCATAACAATGTAATGACTTCCCAAATATAAAGAAATACTAAGTATTTAAAATAATTTAATAATTTTAAAGCAATATATAGCTATGTTCACAACTATCATATGAGCAATAAATATAAAATAAGTTTATATGTATAAAAATTTATTAATACAGGTTCCTGAGCTTGCAATATTTTTTAAATTTTCCAAGAAACTTTTAGGTGAAGAATGAATTATCTTTGAACAAACACTTCAGTTAAGACCTTTGTTTTCTAGCAAATGTGTGACAAAGAAGAATTCACTTATCCCTAGGCCTCATCTTCGTCTCCGCAAGGTAGAGACGTTTGTACTGAGGTCTTAACTCAGGACTGTCGAGGGAAAGAGATGAGGCAACATGTTCAGCAGCATGGCCAGGTAAGAACTGAAGATAAACATGGGAATTTGGAGTCAAATTTAAGTATTCAGAAATTTTTCTTTCAAATGATAGTACTGGCCTCAATCTTTTACCAGCTGGAAAAACCCATAATTGTATCACCAGTGTTCTTTACACATACCCATGCTATAATGAGACATGAGTTTATTGTGCTAAAATAGCTCCTTTAAACCATTAGTAATATTCCTTTATGTCTGTCACTGCAAACATTAACATGAATTGCTGTAGAGCCTTTTACAATTGACAGGCAAAATTTTGTAAATGGAAGGGAAGAAAATTCCATGAGTCTAGACTGCGATTCTAAGTAAGTTTATGTAAATTGATCCAATTGTTATTCTTTGTAAGTCTGAGAAATGTGATGGCTGTCTGGCAGCTAATATCAACAAAAAATTGAAAGCTGTTGGATCATGTGACTTTAAAACCTATGAAAATAGTGGGTTTCTTTTATTTTGTTAAATTTGAGGATTAAAATCTTATCTTTCAATTAAGCAGCTGCTTTATTGGTTGGTTAAATTAGAAAAAGTATTATATTTCATCTTGTTTTGTCAACTGGTAATATAAGTTACGATACGATGCATTTGGATTTAAGACAATTTAAGAAGGGTTACGGAGCAACCCCACCTGAATGCACTTCTAATTGCTGAAAATTCCCTGAAGACATCTTCAGTTTTTACCTTGCCATGCTATTAAAGATGCTAAACTCATGTAACTCTCACAACAATCCTGTGCTAATATACAGATCAGAACTATCTCTAAGGTGCAGATAAGAAAGTTGGGGCTTAGTGTAAGTGTTAGTCCTTTATGACATAGTTTCCTAGTAAACAGAATTTTAAGTGGAGGCTGTTACAAAAGTGTTTCTTCAAAGATAATGCAATTTAGGAGAAAGTCCATTTCAGAAATGAAGAAATTGAAGGTACAATGAGTGCAGTATTTGCTGAGGGGCACAACCTCCATTAGGTCGAGCATTTACTGTCTGATGCAGTGGTTTTCCAAGTCTCATCTTGCTCTTTTTCTTAGCTGACTTACATTAGTCTGTACAATTCTGACTCTATGGGTTTCTGCCTCAACAGCAATGCAGAGAGGATCGGAATGCATTCAGGCATTTGGTTGTTGTATTGAGAAGATACTATGTGACAGACAGTTCACCAGACTCTGTTGTTGGTGTCTTTTAACAAAACTATCTGGAGACTGCAGTTCTTTGATTGATAAAATGAAGATGATAATGTCAACCTTCCTCAGAACAGTAACATAGACCCTGCACCTGACTAATAAGGTCTTCAGTCAGTGTGTAATTGATCTGTCATTTCAACATCGCCACTATGTATACAAACAGCATATGAATGCCAGGTTTCAAATTTAACACTTGCAAGACTGAACTCCCTAAATTTTTCCTAATCTCCATCCTTCTTCGTAGGTTCTTTCTTAGCATAGGCTCTATTATCCAGTCCATATCCCAAGAAGCAGTTTGGATGTCATCTTGAAGGTCTCCATGCCCTCTGAGCTCCTTGTCAAAACACATACTTCACCCTACATGTTTTTCCTCTTCAGAACCACACATCCATGTTCTAAAATGCACTTGGCTTTTTTTCCCCCTAAATATTTCATTACCTTCCACTCTCTCTTACATCAGCTACAACCAAAATCTAAACCAAAAACTGGGAGATGAATAAAATGAAATTCTACTTGTTCACGGGGGAGAATGCCCTGTAACTTGTCTCTTTCTCACTCTCATACTGTGAGCAGCAAACCTAAGTCCCTCAGTCAAGAGAGTCAGTATCCATGTGAAAACCAAAGCCTCCTACAAAACAACTGTCCAGTGTTGGGATCTGATGAGCAGCAAGGAAAAGGAATGGGGGAGGCACTTCATCCCCATCATGTGTCTGGGTAACTCACCACACAACAGTCCTTATCCAAACACCCAAAGGCGCCAAGCAAGACAACTGATTCTGAAATGGAAGTTGATAGTTAAGATCTCAGGACAGCTGAGGGATATTTCCAATCTGAAAGAGACCAAAACAGCTAATCCAGGAGAAAACTCATCCTTCTATCGTTAACCCTCAGAGACATCAGAGAAAGTAGCTCTTCTTGGTTCTTCTCTTGATTTTCTTAAAGTTACCATGCAAATCTTCTCTTGAATTTTTATTTCCTAGTAGTGCATTTTTATTTCCAGAAAATGTTCATGCTATGATTCCTTTTAGTTGATAGCAACATGAATTTAATGGTTACATCTTCCAAGATCTCTAAAACTGGTACTATTTCCATCTTCTTTAATAGAAGAGGAAACTGAAGTATGTAAAATTTAAGGCCTGCGCAATACTCAGGCAGGAATCCAAGCAAATTTGAATATATACAGTTAGGTTTGAGAATTCATACTAAAATACCAGATGAATATGCCTTTTGCTGGTAATCTCTATGGTGTGCTTTAGCTCCCAAATTAGTTCTTATAGGATTATTAAACTTCAAACAATCATGGCACAGATTGCAACTTTAAAATAAATCTGTTGATATAACAGCTAATTACAGAAATGCCTACACTGAGCATGGAAATGATAAATTCTAAACTTATTAAGACAGGTGAGAGACAATTTATTGTTACCTACTGCATATGATTAAATGCTGTACTAATATTGAGTAAGACATAGATAAAACTTTACTTTATGGTCCATTATTAATTCTGAAATCACTACACATGGTGACCAGTGTTGACAAACCACAGCTACGAACCCACAGCATCCTCCCCAGCCTCTCCAGCACTGCCTTCTCATTCTGCACAGAGGGAGACCATGTCTTCGGACCTCATCTTGCCCTCTCTCAATGGAGTTCTGGAAACACACTTACGAGACCATTTGTGTCAGAGAAGAGCGATGGATTGGAAAACCCTGGGCAGCAGTAAGAGGCGAGTTCTATCCGCTAGGGAATGATGGGAGATGTGCTCTGCCATCCCGGCATTTGACAAAATGACCTGGGTTATAACCAAGGATGACCACATACCAGCCCAGTCCTATACAAATGGAGAAGGTGTATGTTTATTAGACTTTCTACCTAGATAAAACAGATTCTTGTGGGGTGGACTTAAAAGTTAAGATTTAAAATATTTTATCTTAGGAATTAATGTCTGAAATCACAACTATCAATTTGAGGAACTGTCAAAATAGACCTTTATCATTTTATGTATATATACTAGTATTGGGATCAGTTCTCCCTGCTGCCAAACTCAAACTAAGAACCAAAGTCTTAATCATGCTCACTGACATGACACAACTCACCTTACAAGCCACATACCTCAAGTCATTTAGTCACGGAGAAAAAAAAATTGAATTTTTCTTTAAAAAATAACAAATAGCCAAATCACCTTAGAGAATGTTAATGAATTCATTTGTCTAACATACACACACATTTTATTAAGAGAAAATGACCAGCAAATATTATCATCACTACATATCATGTCCCTCTGATAAACTTTTGGATCAAAAAATGCAGTCCTTTCAAATGTCTCCATGAGAATAACAAGAATAAAGATCGGAGTGGGTTGAACCACATTTCCCCACATTCCTTTCTACATGGGACCTCATAGTGTGACTTTACCTAGAGACACAAGGATAAGACGCCTGTCTAGGAGCCAAGGGAAAAAAATCTTAGGACAGATCATCTCTCTCAGCTTGCAGAAAGGGTGTCATGGTATCGTGGCTTTGGCCTTCCAGCCTCCAAAACTGTAAGGCGATATCTAATCCTACGCAATGCACCATCTAAGCCTGACAGTGCTGTGATGAAAGACGAAGAAACAGTCAACACCCAGAATTCCAGACTCCAAAAGCCACTCTCTATAGATTACCCCGACTAACAGTCAGTCTCTCATTTGCACCAAAAATTCTTGGCCTCAAAAACATTGAACTACTGAAAGTTCTTGGCCTCAAAAACATTGAACTACTGAAAGTTCTTGGCCTCAAAAACATTGAACTACTGAAAGTTCTTGGCCTCAAAAACATTGAACTTGCTTTTACTTCTGCTCTTGTTCCTCCTCTGCCCTCGACTGCTGCCCTCCTGCACTGCAGGAGCTACGGCCATGCTTTTTACACTTTCTATCTTCCAGAATATCGACTCAAATGAATCTCTGTTCTAAATTGAATTAAATAAAACTAAAGATTTTATGATTGTAAGGGTCTTACTAAATGTGTTGTTTATATTCAACTGCTGGGAGCTTCATGCCCACACCATTAGAACTCAACATGTACAAACTAAATCCTCCAATGGCACAAGCCCCCCCCACTGCCACGTGACCAGCCACTGAGACCACTTCCAATGGCACAAGACCCCCCCCCCACTGCCACGTGACCAGCTACTGAGACCACCTCATGGAAACCATCCCCACTCCCGGCACTAAGAAAAGTCACTGAGTTTCTACCCCTGCTCAGTCTCTGTGCCGTTCCAGACAGCACCTTCTCCATCCAGACTCCACAGTTTATCATCAGATTTCTGCCTCCAGGTCCAGCCGACATCTTAGCACACTTCACTAGTGGAGAACCTTTCTGGGAATTCACGATACTTCAGAAGTGATTTGGCATTTATATGGCATGGCGTGTTATTCTTTGATGTATTATTTCAATCTTCTGCCTGCCACCTGGATGACAGATTCCACAGGAGTACCACCTGTATCGAATATTCCGTCTTATTTACTGACTCTAGCTTAATGATGCTCTGTAAGCCACTCAATAGCTGCTGCAGGGCGGGTGTCAAACAAGGTCACTAACCTCATTAAAATTCTATCTCCCACAGTTCACATTCCAGTAAGAACGGTAATGGGGAACGAACAGGATTATCGGCATGGTGAGCTGCATAAAGGTGGGTAAGGTAATAGCTAGCTGCAACTGTAGGCAGGATGGTTATAGAAAATTTCTCTGAGAAGAGAACATACGAGTTTGTAGTTGGTACCTAAACTGGTCAATGAAGAGTATTCTAGATAGAGGGAGAGTGTATGTGAGGGCCCTAAGATGGGGCGCTCTGGGATGGTTAAAAGAAAAGCAGAATACAGGTTTATAAAGGGATTAATTAAACATGGCTTACATAATTAGATTATAATAGTTTCAAAGTAGAGAAGAAACAATAGGATGACAAAGAAGGGGAGAGGATAATGCAAAAGTTCCTGCAGCAATCCAAGGAATCCTGAGATACAGTGAGGAGACTCAGCTGTGGACAGATGTGAGCTACCTTTAGAGATGGACCCAACAGAACCACATTTGGTTAATTCGCTGGACATGACCTTTACTCATGTATAGAGAATACTGCATGGGACGTGATGGACCAGAATCATGTTTGGATATAAGGTTTAGGTTATTTGTTATACTAGTCGTACTTGGTGGCGATAGCTTATTCTTTTTAGAGGTTGTTGAATTCAAGGGAAAATTCCAAGTAGGCAGACAGATCTATGAAGTGGACACAAAGACAAGGTCTTAACTAAATAAACACATGTGTGGAAGTCAGCAGCTTATGCCTGCTATTTAAATTTAGGGAATGAATGAAATTATCCAGGAATGGGTGCTTACTAAAGAAAAGCAGGCTCTTTTCTCTCCTTAGGTACTACAAACCGAAAAGGCAAGGCAAAGCAAAGAGAAAAACTGACCCTTCCTGGAGTCTGCCGTAGCAGGAAAGATTGTTTCAACCATGTGCAATCTACTAAAAGGTTAGAGAGAAGAACCAGAAAACAGAAGGTTTGGTATATAATAAAGAGACAATGGATACATTTTCTAAGATGTTTCAGCTAACCGGTAACGAAGAAAGCCAAACTGCAAGGAAATGAAAGGAAGAATGAGATGAGAAAATAGAACAAGCGTATACTGGCTAGTTTTCTGAAAACCTGGCACAAGCCAGAGTCATTTTGGAAGAGGGAGCCTCAACTGAGAAAATGCCCTACCGGACTGGACTCTAGCCTAGCCTGTGGTACATTGATGATTGGAGTGGAAGGGCCCAGAACATTGGAGGTGGTATCACCCCTGGGCAGGTGGTTGTGGGGTGTAAAACAAATCAAATTAGCCAACCATAAGGACCAATAAGCAGCATCAGCTCCTGCCTCCACATTTCTGCCCTCTTTGAGTTTCTTGCCTAACCTCCTTGAATGATGAACTGCGATATGGAAGTGTAATAAAACGTCCTTTCCTCCCCAAATTTATCTTTGGTCATGATGTTGTATCACAGCAATAAAAACTATATTGGGGCAAAGAGGAAGACTAGAAAGAGGAAAAGAGGGAAGAAGCATATCAACATTATCATCATCAAATGACAAACCAGGTAATGACAGAGTGTACTTAATTTGTCATAACTAGGTGGCAAAACACTGATACATCATTTGGATCAGCAGAAGATATAGCTTTGGTCCCTCTAATGGGAGAATGAACTGAGGACTTAGGTAAGGAGAATTTGCATTTTTAAAAGATGTAGAAGTGAAGCTACTAACCCTAATAGTTATGACAGAACTGAAAATTCACATGAATAAGATGACTCTCATCAATAGCAGAAACCCTCTTATGCATAAATGAAAAAGACAAAAGACAGTTCAACCTTATTTAATAAAACTAAAGCCTTATGCATAGAATCTGCTGCATTATGAGAGAACGTTTTAAAAATAGCAATGGGAAAAATATTGCAACATACCTAATACTAAAGGAATGAGACAAGCCATGCACACTAAAGGATAAGAACGATGGTGGTGTACATTGGCCCAACTTGAGGCCCACACCACAAAAGGGAGACCAAGCCTGACACTGCCTGCATGGACAGGAATCAGACACTGGACAGTCCAGAGACCTACAATAGAACCAAACACGACTCTCTCTTTCTCCCCTCCTCTCTCTCTCTGTGTGCCTCTTTCTGTCTCTGTCTCTCTCACACACACACAAGTCAATGAAATGATTACTTGTGATATTCTGCTATATCCATAGATTGCTGCCTAGCCCACTTGTCATCAGAGGGGCATCATCCAGCATCTGTTGGGAGCAGATGCAGAGAACCATAGTCAAACAACAGGCAGAGCTTAGGTAATCCCGCAGAGGAGGGAGAGGAAAGACTGCAGGAGCCAGAGAAGTCAAGGACGCCACGGAGAACAGTACCAACTAATCAGGACTCACACAAAGGCTCATAGAGACCACAGTAACAATCAGAGAGACTGGGAGGGTCTACGATAGGTCCTCTGCATATACGTTATGGTTGTATGGCTTGGTGTTTTTGTGGGTCTCCTAGCAGTGGGAATGGGGGTGTCTCTGACGCTTTCACCTGCTCTTGTGGCCTTTTCCTCCTCGTCCAGCCTTGATATGTGCCTAGTCTTAATTTCACTTGTTATTTATTCAGTGTTCAGCTGATATCTCTGGAAGGCCTCCTCTTTTCTGAAGGAAAACAGGGAGTGGATTGCGTCCAGGGGAGAGGGAATGAGGGGAAGAGTGGAGGAGTGGAGGGAGGGGAACCATGACTGAAATGTAATATATAAGAGAAGAATTAAAACAAAGCAAAAGAAAGGAGGAAAGAAAAGAAAACAAGGGACCCAAGAAAGAAGAAAGGCAAATGAGCAACAAGGTAAGGATAATCCTTCATTTTTAAGAATTTCCTTTAAAAATCATGAATCTATAATAATGCCACTCTGACATTTTGGCATTTTAGTATTTAATATTTAGTAGTGAGTTATTTAGTATTTTAGTAGTGCTGCAAACAGAATCAGACATAAAAATATTCTCCAGTTGCCTAGAGAGTCCACCATGAATTTTCCCCCCACAAATCTGAATATAAAAAGATGGTCTTATCTTGTTTAATATGACTTGGTATGATTGCAGAAGGCACTGAATGTTTTTAATTACAGTTTACACAATCAAATGAGACACTTAGCAGTGTAACTCAATCTCAGCATGTCTGGAGAGAGTACCATACTCACCGCGCCATGAAAACCACATAAATAGAGAATCAGAGAGCGGACAGAGTGCCTACCTTCCCTGATGGCCGTGAATGGTGTCCCCTCTTCCTCCTGCAGCCTGATCACCTTTAGAGCCACCAGCTTCCCGTTTACCCTGAAGGAAACCAAAGAACAAATGAAAGTGACTCTACAGAACTATACGTCTATTGTGGGTCTAATTTAGCATCCTAAAATTTCTATTCCATGCAATTCTGCATTGAGAATGTCAGTGACATACTGATTTCAGCAAGGCTGGGAGTCCTAGAATATTGTAATTATTCACATGGTAAACACACTTGCAATATGGCTAAGGTTGAACCTGATATTTCTATGATTTAGTCTTTCCCTTCCAGTGAAACTAGAGTTCAACAAAACCACTTGACAATGATTCTCAGTGTAATTAAAAGCAAAGCAGTGATAGGAATATTTTCCTTTGTTTCTCAAACTGCATCTTCACTTAGATAGGATCCTTTAATCCCAAAGGCAGAAACTTGACACACACATTCCCTTCACACACACCCCACCCTCTGCCGCCGCTCTTTAACTCTCTCTCTCTCTCTCTCTCTCTCTCTCTCTCTCTCTCTCTCTCTCTCTCTCTCTCTGTGATACTCTCATCTTCCATAACATCTTTCCCATTTTTAAAATAAGAGCTTCTGAAAACTATAATTGATCTGGTTGTATTTTATATTATGGCATATCATCAAAAATTGGATGAATAGGGGGCTGGAGAGATGGCTCAACATTTAAGAACACTGACTGTTCTTCCAGAGGACCCAGGTTCATTTCCCAGCACCCACTGTCTGTAACCCTAGTCCCAGGGGATCTGACACCCTCACACAGACATACGTGAAGACAAAACACCAATGCACACAAAAATAAAAATAAATAAATCTAAAAAATGAAGAATATACTATTACAATTTATAAAGACATACTCAAAGCAAATGGTTCTTTGAAACACATTCTGCATGTGTGTGTCAGCTCTAATCAAAGGTAACATTACACTGTGGAGACAGTTTTTATTCAGTCGGTTCTGCTACTATAACATCCAGGCATAACCGTATATTCTGATCCTCTTGATTGCTTTATTTTCTACTTTTACTGGGTTTGATGGGATATTTCATTTGGTGGCCTTGTTCGTTAAAATGTTTTAAAGGAGATACTAAACACAAAAAATACAAAATATAATTAATAAAAAACCAACCACAGAACCAGGCAGTGGTGGCACACGCCTTTAATCCCAGCACTTGGGAGGCGGAGGCAGGCGGATCTCTGTGAGTCAAGGCCAGCCTGGTCTACAAGAGCTAATTCCAGGACAGGCTCCAAAGTAACACAGAAAAACCCTGTCTCAAAAAAACCAAAAGAGAAAGACAGAAAGGAGGGAAAGAAGGAAGGAAGGAAGGAAGGAAGGAAGGAAGGAAGGAAGGAAGGAAGGAAGGAAGGAGAAAAAGAAAAAGAAAAAAAGAAAAAAGAAAAGAAAAGAAAAACTCACCATCCTGACATACTCTTCCCACCACCCAGGTCCCATCCTCTGGAGTCAACACTGAGTACTATTCCGACATACTCTCTGGTCTATAGCCCTTCCATATTTACATGTAAATTTTATATATGCTACATAAACTGACATATGTGTATTTATATACACCTGCACGATACAGAAAACTACATACAGAAATGTTGGTATATGATACACATCCCATTGTAAAAGATAATATGCTTAATTTCATACTATTCTTCAACTAATAATCATCTAGCTTATTCACAGCTTTCTGCTACTAGAGTGACATAATTATATCCTTGCATATTTTATCCATATTTTTTAAAATGTGAGTAACAAATTCCTAAGAAAAAAAGAGTTGCAAGGTCAAGCCATATGCAACTCCATTATTTTTAATGAAAACTCAAATTTTGTATATATCTTTCCTACAGCAACAATGACAATTCCTAGTCCTTCCCTCTGTCTCCTCTATGTTAGCAATATTTGGTTTGCTAATCTTATATGTCAACATGGTTTCTTATTATAATTGTGATTGCTACCAGAAGTCTTCAGAGGAAACAAAATGGAGGGATCATGTGACCCAGAAAACCCTGTGTCTGAGTCTGAAATATGAATGCTAATGTCTTTCAAATAAATAAATAAAAATTAAAAAGCAAACTCTAACTTATTTTTGTTCAAAAGAGCTGCCCCAGAAGGGAAACTCAGAAGCCAAAGTCCTCATCACACTCCAACTGCCAGGTGGCATTTCTCCCTGAGCCCACTGACACCCCATCATTACTGGGGATGGCAATGGGAGGCAGACATCTTGTTCCAAGGCTCCACCATGTGGAGTCTTCTCCTGGGAGTCAGATTCAGGATGCGTTGCCTGTATCCCAGCTGGGAAGACATACCTCCGCTGCTGAGCACATCTCCTTGAGTTCTCTAAGCCTATTCGCTCTCTGGGTACCCAGCAGCAAGCATCCACAAATCCCTGCCCGTGCCCTTCTCAGCCTGTGATCCTCACTTTGTGTTTGAGAACTAAGGGAGCCTCTGGCAGGGACTGAGGCTGCGACTCAGAGACGACATCTGCACAGCTTTCTCAGCCCAGCTGAGCTCATCAGTGGCCCCCACAGGAGGCTGTAACTGATTCCAGGAACGCCTTGGAATGTTCCCCGCGCTTACAGACATTTTCCTCTCACCCATAAAACACATGCAGCACCTTCTTTCCCCAAAGCTTTCCACTTCCCTTGAGAAGAATGAAACTGTATGTACCAGGAACTGAATTCTGGGTTATGGGATCTCATGCTTCTAAAGGTCATGCACTTCATGGCCCTGGGACCATGAACTATGACTAGTCCTTGGAAAAACAATGGAGCCTTTCCTTGACTTAACACTTATTCCTGGGATGCACCTAAAGTCACTGTGGTTGTTTGCACAAGAATGCCCCCATGGGCTCCAAATTTGAATGCTTAGACAACAGGGAGTGGAACTATTTGAGAGGAGAAGCATCAGGAGGTGTGGCCTTGGAGGAAGTGTGTCACTGGGAGTGGACTTTGAGGTTTCAAAAATCCATGTCAGTCCCAAGTGCTCTCTCTTGTTTGTTCCCTGTTCTCTTTTCTCTCTCTCTCTCTCTCTGTCTGTCTGTCCCTCTCTCTCTCTGTCTCTCTCTCTGCCTGTGGATGAGAATGTAACTATCAACTATTGCTCCAGTGACACCATGTCATCACTATGATGATAATAATAGACTCACTCTCTGAAACTGTAAGTCCCCAGTTAAATGCTTTCTTTTATGAGTTCTTTGATCATAGCGTCTCTTCACAGCAACAGAACAGTGACCGAGACAGCCTGAGCACTCCCAAAGACCAATCTACATCATTCCACGGTGATAAAAACATTTCCTTTGAACTCACTTTCTATAAACACAAGAGCCAGTTTCATGAAATTATGATTATGCAATTTCCATGAACTAAAACTCCAAGTGTTAAGGTGTCTATTTGTTTGTTTAAATGTTATTTTGGTTTTATGTGTTTCATCTGCTTCTAAGTCTGTTTATCATGTCTGTGTCTGGTGCCTGAGGAGGCCAGAGACAGACGTCAAAGCCCCTAGAATTGGAACTACAGATGGCTGTGAGCCACAATGGGTGCTGGGAATCCAACTGGGGCCTTCTGGAAGAACCTGTGCTCTTGGCTTATGAGCCCCTTCCAGACCTAAGTGTTAGGGGACTTTGTGGGCTATGATCATTTTAGTTGTTATGACACTGATATTTTAGATATCATATCATATGAAACTAAAAATTTCTTTAAAGTTTATACATTAAAAGCTCCAGAAATAAGGAAAATGCTTCTTTCACTTCTGTGTGTCCACTATTCAGAATCTTACTGGCACTGCATACATTTTACAGAATAAATATTGGTGCAGTTAATTCATGGATACTTTCTCCTTTATACTAAATAAATCTAGAATAAAGTAGAAAACCTATTTCCAAATCTTTCAGAGACACAAAAATTTTATAAAATAGCAATATCTTCATTCATGTTTGGCTTAAGGATTTATTTTCCTTTTATCTTTTGTGATCCCTCCACAATACACTCCCCACCCCCATTAAAAGTGAAGTTTCTCTGCTTCTTATGCACATGGTGACAAGTTTTCATTTTGTGGAAGTTTTAGAATCTGTAGAATATTTTAACCTTTTTAAAGCCAACACACTCACTGCAAAACACTGAAAACCCTTTACTAGTCTAAGCACAGAGCCCTCATCAGCCTCTCTCTCCTCAAGGCTTCACTTAGTTTTCCACTAGGAATCATATTGATCATCAAATCCCTCTTTAACCTGAGTCACTGTGACTTTCTCCTTCCTTAATTAGATTTTCTCTGCATGTCTGGACACTCATCAACTGCTGGGTCCTTCAGCTTCAAAGACCAGAAAAAGCATTAAGTCACAGGCTCAACCATTCTAAAAAGGATTTTTGGGAAGAATAGTATTATAAAATTGTCTAATGTTCTAATTTGTGCACAAATATATATCATCAAACTTTAGTACTACTATCTGAAGCACTTAAAATTCGAAAGTACTAGCTATGCCTGCATCTCACTTCTTAAGGGTATCAAATTAAGATGCTATCCCCTAAAAAAGCAAAAAAGAAAGTCATATTTTCTAATTAACTTGTAGTTTGAAACTCCTTTATGAGGGCTCAAAACATGTAATTCAAACACCTATTTAAATAAACACAATATTCAAATTGAATCAATAAATCAGAGCTGTTTATAGAAAAACATTGAAGATTCGCCTTTAACAAGTCATATTAATTAAATCAAAAGCTAATGAATAAAAGGCAATCAAGGTGTGATTGCCAGTGGAAGCATTAATTCAGATAAATAACATGGTGAGGAAAGTATGCTCTAACTTGTGTTAATGTTGCCGTAGAACATTCTTTTGGAGACACTGCCAGTCTTGCCTCCGTTCTTATAAGCCACACACGAAGCCATTTTCCTTCAGATACAACCCCCATCCATAACATGGCGTCACTGCGAGGAGCAATCTAAGCCCTAGTTTAAGTACCTCAGTGTCCTAGTGTGGCCTGTATGTCACAAGGAATGAGGTGTCGAATGCAGCCCAAGGCAGAGCTGTATAAATAGGTATTGGGGGAACTCCAGTCACAGACCTGGGGACACGAGGTGGCCAGGCCGAGCCATGGTCAAGTAGGATTCAGCTTCAAACAGATTCTGAACAGAGCTTCAAAACCCTAAGTTCGGAAACTGTGTCTGTAATTCCATTGACCCTTGACAATTGCAGGTACAAAATTCTTGTGTGAGAGTAATGCCTAAAAGAGCAGAATTTTTAAACAAAATCAACAGCCCACTGCTTTGTTTTGTTTTCTCTCCCCCCATTCGTTCATTTATTTCTAGTTCTACAAAACCTATAGACTCCTCCTCTTTGCTCAGGGCACAGTTTCCAGTTTCAAAAACTGATGCTCAAAACCAATTTCCATACACATAAGTAATTCTCAAGGGAAAGCTGGGAAGTCTTCTATTCCATCAGTTACCTCAAGTTAATAGGAGAAACTAGTTCAATAAAACAATATTATCTAGGTCATCTTGGAAAGTAGTGTTCGTGTGCTAACACCTAGAAAAGACTGTGTCTGGAAGATATAAAGGAAATTAAAGCAGTAGACCTAAAAGAAATTTAATATATCTGGGAAATTTAATATATGATGTCTCCCTCATCCGTTATGATCTTGTAACAAGAGAAAGTGCTGAGGAAAGCAATAGCCAGAGAAGCCAAGCACAAGGCTTCTGTCCCTTGCTGTGTTGACATAGGGGCAACAGCAAGCTGTGGCAGAACCAGACCAGTCCTTTGAGCTGAGTTTATAAACTGGGGGCAAAGTTAGTAAAACTATTTGGAAAATTATCCTAATCAGGCTTCATTTATTAACATCATCTTTCAAAACTAGTTCAAATGTTCAGTATCTAGCATTGAAACTTAAAAGTTATCCAGCTGTTCTGTCGCCTGGCTGCTGTCGTTAAATCATCTTTTATTTGGATGGGAATGAGAAGTCACCTCAGTACTACTTAACCACTGTTTTCTGGCAGATCCTGACAATGCTAAACCCCATTTCTTCTAGGTGTTAGCACCTCACTCTAAGAGAGAAAAACTTTAAATAATTATAATTTCAAGGTAACTCTAGCAGCCCCTTGTCTTCACATCTGCCAAAATTATGTAGACAGAAATGGAGGAAGACTCATACTAATTCTTGTTAAATCTAAGATTAATAACAGTATGAAGTCTATTTGCTAGGAGGTGACTAAGAATACAAAATCTGAGGTTTTAATACAATGAGCAAAGAGTACATTCAATCAGCAACTATTACCTATAAAAATAAATCATAACTAAAGCATAGTTCATGATTTTAAATGTTTTATCAAACATACAGACACATACTACCTTGAAACATAATTAGTTTGGACATTTTAAATCATTATATTCATGCCAGAAAACAGAACTGTGTCTGTTTGCTGTCGGAGGCCATGGGAATATCCAGCATACGGCAACTGTTAACTCTGATGTCCACCCACCAGAGGAGAGAATCTCTGCTGGAGGTTAGTCTTGTACAGGTAAGGCCTGCAGGACCATCGGCTGAGGCTCACTTTTGCTAAAGCAGCTTGGTGTCCCCCAATACCTGCACTGTAGTGTGTGATCTCATGTGAAGTATATGTAATATCATAATTACGTCTTAATCTTATGGGCACTTGTCAAGTGGCAATATTTGCTCATCTGGAAGATGCAACATAAAGACATCAAATATGTTTAAATCTGTAACTATACACTAAAACTAATAAAACCCAAGGGGTACTCTGTGGTAAAAGGAAGAAAAAGCTGATGTAGTAAGTGCTTACTTTGCAAAGGGCATAGAAGATGCTACTGGAAAGTATGTTTTTCTGGTGGAAGCTGACATGCTCCTTCACAGAATTAATAGAACCCTATTCTGAATCTGACCATACCTAGATTAAATGCTTACTGAAAGAATATAATCAACAAATTACATAATGCTATTGGGTTATAATCTGAAAAATTCAAACTGTAAGACACTGAAGGAAGACTAACATAAATAAATTTCAAAGTAACACTGAGCTCTTAATGTTATTAAGACATTAATATTTGTTTTAATTTTGTAATGTTAGAACACGATGGGGGTGTGTGTGTATGTGTGTGCATGCACGTTCATGTACGTGCGTGTGTGTCCTGTGCCTTCATATATCCTCAGAGGCTAGAAGAGCCCTGGAGTTGGAATGATAGCTACTGAATGAACTCTGGCTCTCTGCAAAAGCGGCAAAGGCTCTACACTCCAGCTCCATAGTTGTATTTTAATACAAGAGTCTTCATCTTTCAAATAATATTCTGTGAAACAATTATAGTTGGAGTTTTTCTCAAAACTAGTAGAAGAAATTCAATGACAAAACAAGATCAGATATGAGGTTGACAGTGTTTAAAGCCATGTGACAGGTTGTCAAGGGTTTACTACAACTACGATTTCTACTAATGATTTTCATTAGTACAGAAAGGTACAGAAAGAAGGAACAAGCTGGGGGTCTTACTAAGTAAGGGGTGCTATAAAATGCTATCTTCTCAACCTAACATGGCTCTCGTTTTCATGAACTAATAGCAGCTGTGATTATCTGCAGAGCACCTGCCTTAGATGGAACCCATCAAAGTTCCACCATGGATGGGAGGGGCTTATTAGACTCCACTGCTCTCCTAGGAGCTACTGGCTGCTGGGGGAGGTGAGGGACTTTCTTAGTGGTGGCCATCGCTGATAAGTTGTCATTGCTCCAATACATTACCTCACAATAGGAAGGGTGGGCAAGAAGCTGAAGCTGCAGTCTAGATAAAAGATGTTAGCATGCATATTGGGGGAAGAACAATGGAGAAAGACAACATCTTCTGCAGACAAAACTGCGAGACAATCAGGACAAATTCAACTGAGCCTTGGAAACTTAAAAGGATGACGTATAATTTCTTGATTTCAGCATGAGGGTAGTTGGAGGTACCATTTGTTGATATGAACGGAACTAAAACTTGGAGAGATGGACATGTGTTCCAAGAATTTTATTTGGTAAGACGTTGGCCTGGAAACATTAAATGAAGATGCAACTGACACATTGATATTTATAAGTCTGGATCTTGGTACAAAATTCTAAGCCAGACATAAATTTGTGATTCATTTGTACTACATAGAACAGCCAGGATTCAGAGTCAAGAAAACACTCAGAACAGAGATGGGGAGTAGGGGATAATTTGCTGATCTGGGGGTGGTGCTCTTCATCTGGAAGACCCAGAAGAGTGGGGGAAGCTACCACTAGAGTAGAGGCTACCAAAGAAACGCGAATGGGTCGTGAGAGGGGCTGACTGTCAAATGCAGGTCTTGGGTGGTGTCTGATGTGAACAAGGATGGGAGGCAAGAGACTCAGTCCTGACAGTATCTTGAAAGCAGAGGAATGAGGATACTGTTAGGGATGCTGGCAGCATAGCTGTCCCCTCGGTACACAGGCAAGGCATGCAGCAGGACCGGGTCAGTCTTTGCAACTGTGTGCATTCAAGTACATTTTCTCAGCTCTCACTGCAGAGTAGACCCACCAAGGGGCCACACCACAACAGTGGCCGGTCATACCTCTGAGTTAACTGGTGTGGCTGGGGGAAGAGGTAAAAGCACCTGTATTTGGAAAACTTCCTTTGGTGATTCTAATGTCTAATCATGGCTGAAAAAAGCTTCTCATGTCTCTCTTCCTTAGCATAGTCTCTTACACCGATGCCGTTTTATCACTATAAACATGCTAAGATATCCTGAGACACTGTGAGTCCCTTCTCAAGCTCGGTTGTCAGGAAGCACAAACTACCAGGTGTGCTGTATTAGGGCTGATCGGATCAGGACACGCCCCGTTCTAGAAACTGAACTGTGAACTCGCTGATTGTGCCAAAAAGTACAATGTGACGGCTGTCTTCATGGACCTGAAATTGCAGTATCTCTCTCCTTCTGAAATATGATTCAGGAGTATGTTTTCTCTCTAATAAAACTCCAACCTGTTACAGGTACCCAGTGCTCATGCCTCTAGCCATTGATTCTGTATTTCAATCCTACTCATGACAGGCATTACCTCCTCGCCTCCCCCGTTCTCATCCTCAAAAGACAAAAACACTGAACACAGAGAGACCAACACTGTGCTTTTTCGCACTGCACTCTGGACCAAAACCCCATCCTCATTTCGGTGCCCTTGGCTTCAAGTGTCTGTGTCTCTCTATCTCTTTGTCTCTTTATCACCTCTCCCCTAACTCCACTTCCCCACCCAGGCCTTGTTCATGCTCCCCTTGCAGGCAGGCCTCAGCTCTCCATCACTGGTAAGTACAACTGGTGTGCTAGACTATGTACACTGCCACTAGACTGTGCAGGAAGATCTCACTGGTAAGTACACAGGAGTTCCGCTGCCACTAGACTGTGCAGGGAGATCTCACTAGTAAGTACACCGGAGTTCCACTGCCACTAGACTGTGCAGGAAGATCTCACTAGTAAGTACACCGGAGTTCCGCTGCCACTAGACTGTGCAGGGAGATCTCACTGGTAAGTACACCGGAGTTCCGCTGCCACTAGACTGTGCAGGGAGATCTCACTAGTAAGTACACCGGAGTTCTGCTGCCACTAGACTGTGCAGGGAGATCTCACTAGTAAGTACACCGGAGTTCCGCTGCCACTAGACTGTGCAGGGAGATCTCACTGGTAAGTACACCGGAGTTCCACTGCCACTAGACTACGCAGGGAGATCTGTGCCTAGGCACGGAAATAGCACACACTAGGGTCTCTACTGCTCGTGGGTCAGTTAACCAGCCTTTATCAAATACCCTGGCAACACCGAATCTACCTTCTCAGGACTTTCTTTCCTACCACTACAAAATCAAATACACCTATCAACACTTATAGGCAAGGAAGTATGCTTACTAGCTAAACTGGCTCGCTACCCTCTTAGCTCCACGGTTTAACTCCCAAGGAAGAAGGTGTTCAGGTATGGCACCATGGTTGCCGACCTCTTAACCTCTATTTTCACTTCAGAACTGCTCAGAACTATCCAAACAATATTCTTTTCCAAGGGTTCAAGGAGGGCGCGCAGGTAAAAAGGCATACCCACATCCTTAGGTCTGTTTCATCCGTTGTTTTGAACATTCCGACACTTCAGGACTACTAGTATCTTGTAGTTTTTCATAATTTCCACAGAAAATTGACAGATAAATAAAAAAAAACTCAAGGACAAACTTTCTTAAAATTCTATAGAACAGTCATCTCAGGTCTGAAAACAAGTTTTTAGAGAACCACCGTGCATCCCCCATCTGATGGTGAGCCACCATGCGTCCCTCATCTGATGGTGAGCCCCATGTGTCACAATCTGATGGTACAAGTCCCTCCTGTGCCTGCTCCGCATTTGCAGACAGAATGGAACTCTCCTGGGGAGCAGTATAAACAAAGGAGAGGTGAGTAATTGCATCTGTTCTTTGCCATCTTTCTAGGGCAGCAACATCTTCAATAAGTGGACTTGGGGCCTGAGCTCCTCAGAGGACTTCCTGCATCTCAAACTAGGCCAATCTGGGCTCATCTGGTCTGGTTGAGTTTCAAGAGACTGTCACCATTTACCCCGATACACAACCTTCTGCGGGATTAAGTCAAAGGACTGTAAACTTCTAAGGACTTTGAAGACAAGTGTCTCCGAGATGCAATGAACTCTCTGGGGATAACAAGAGCAACCCACAAAAAGCTGCTGAAGAGATCCCAAGCTAGTGGAGGAGACGAGATAGTGCCCAGCAGCCCAAGCTCATGGCAGATAAAGGCAACAATTCTAGTTTGGTCTCCGCTGCTGTGATGAACATTGAGAGCAAAAGCCACTTGGGGGGGCAAAAGGATTTGTCTTATAAGTTAGAGTCACCACAGTGACTGATGAAAATGTCTAATTTCATTAAAAAAAACCAGTTACTTATCACAAAGTACAGATCCCCATGAAGTGAGACCTGAAACATACTGTGTGATATTCACTCACAAAAACACAACATACCTGGACCGGTGTGCACTGAAAATTAAGAAAGAAGAGAAGCTAAGTCAGAGAACCACCAAATAGAAAAAAAAAAAAAACAAGCAATGGCAGGGTTTGGTTTTGTTTTGCCCTCTTCCTGTTTTCAAGCACACTTGTCTGGAGAAACACATCACAGAAGGTTTGGAAAACGCTGCAATTACACTTCTGGAGAAATCACATTTTCTCTCTCAGAGGTCAAGCAGCCACTTCAAATAGATTGTCATCTTCGGCAAGTTTTTTTTTCCTTCCCGTCCATGACAGAAAACATTTCCAATGAGCTAAAAAGAAATGACTATACTTCCTGATGATATTATCTCTTTCCCAAATCCTGGGTTGCTTGCTTCTTAGGCTCTGGCTAATTCTTCTACATCACATCTCAACCCTACCTAAGAAGAAAAGGCAAGTCTATTTGCTATGTGAAAAACATTGCTACAGCCTCACAACCACAGCGAGTTGGGCTAACAGGAAGACAGCAGATACAATCTGATGCTCAACTTTACAGCACTTCAAGCCTCCCAGTCCAGTTCCCATGTATCTAACAGACCCAGAAGAGCTCCCTGGCCTTGGCTCAGGCCCACACACTGAGCACAGCAAGAGTGAAGCCGTGCTCCCGCTCTCAGGATAAAAGCCTCCCTACAGAAAGCACATGAAATGCACGGAAAAGCACATCACCGATTTCCCTGCAAGGTTTTGAAGAGTCCCCAAATACTCATTGCCAACTGGTGTTCACCACAGAGATCTTGTTTTTTCCCATTCAAAAAGAGCCATACAAAATTAAGCAAACTTCAGAGCCACAGGATAAAGCAATTAATGCAGCCCCAGAGAGACATTATGACAGGATATTCAGAGATCAGGGTATCCTCCACCCATTCTAACGAAGACCAAAACACACACACAGCCCTGCCGTTTATGTTTCTGCCAACATAGAAAACCATCATTTTCTATTTGGTAGTTGCCTGCAAAGACACATGGAGAAAGAACAAAGGAAACTTCACCATCTTGTGAAAAGACTTCGTCCTGGAGCTAAGTCAGAGGACGCAGGAGGAGGGGCTTTTCTCCAAATCATTTTCCTATGGACAAATTCTTTTCCAAAATGGCACCCCACAGAACATTCATAATTATTAATGCATTTTATGTGAGTTATGGTTTACTTCAATATTTTTATCAGAACGTGACTGCTATAAGAAAGCAAATGGCCCCAAGTTCTCACATGTCCATCATTACCATCCAGGAAAATGGGCCTGGCATGTCCTCTCCTAAGGTAAAATCACTCCCACGTTTCTACCTCTTAATAAAAGCAACTGTGCCCAGGACAATCCTTAAAGGAGTGACTAAGGGCACATACTGCATGGGCCTGTGGCCATGTGGGGACCAGAAGCGTGAGGTTGCACGCCTCTGAGATGGCCTGGCTAGATATTACTCTAACGGGAGTATCCATAGACTCGGTGAAAGCAAATAAAAATCCAGTTATTTTCAGGACAAATGTGCTAGCAGATTTTACTCCATGAACCCAGAGAGATGACTTACAAACTGCAGAGACCAAGGCTTAATATCCAAGTGCACAGCTGAAAAGAACAATTCCTGTGCTCTGGCTCTAAAATTCCATCCCCTAAAGCCATCATTCAGAGCCGGTGTTGCTATGGCTTGACCTTTGGGAGGCGAATGGATTTTAAAGGTTCTGGCATCATCGATACAGTATCCACTCATGGATTGATCAGGTAAAAGGCTGTTGAAAACAGGGGTCCCTGTGGTGTACTGTGCTTTGCCGCCAGTCCCTTCTTCCCTCTGGTCCCCTGCTAACACAAGCTGAGCGTGTTCCTTCTTCAGACACTTTAGCATTAAGTACTCCACCCCAACCATAGGGCTAACGGCAAGTGGACCAAGAGAACAGGCAACAGCCTCGGAGGCCACAAGTCAGGCCAGCCCTCCCCAAGGCGACTGCTGGTATTTCACCACCGTGACAAAAACCAACACAGAAACTCATCATCACAGCTTCCGATCAAAGCACTCTAGACATTTTCCTCCATCACCATAGAGTGACGTTTGCTGACTGAGGGACTGGGAGCACTGTGCCTGGTGCTCAGAATAAGTTAATACAGAGGAAGGAAAGGAGACACCAAAAAAGGCCGAACAGAAATAAGTATTAAACATCCTGACACAAGTGAAAAATAAGACTCTAATGAGAAGTGTCAAACTTCTGCAATGAGGGAGAGAATCTTCGGCCTCAGTTCCAAGTAGGGAAAGTGAGGACTACAGTCAGCAACAGGACAGGTGAGTGAAAACATATCAAGGTACCAAGGGTAGGAGTTAATGACCCTTGCTAAACTGGCCTGGCAGGATTCACGCTAAGGGCAAGCAGGTAACTGGTTATCTAGGTGCAGGGGCGCTCACAAGCACTGGCTTGGTGAGATTCTTTCTAAAACTGTCCCATGCAAGCATGTGAAAGATGGGGGCCCAAGATCAAAGCTTAAGCAAGAAGAACGCTTAAAGAAGCCTGACACGGAGATAAATTTCCGATATGTAGAAAGTTTCACGGTATGTCTGATTTGAATTAGCTTCCAAGTGTTATGACTGTTTGTCACTTTGGGAGACAAGCCTGGCCCACTCCCTCCCCCATCCGCTGAGGCAGGCTGATCTTCAGCTTCAGGCCTGAGCTCGCTCTCTTTTCCATCTTCCTCTTGGAGAGGCAGCTTCGCTTCTGCCTCTCTCCCCACTTCTCCGTCCCCCACCCCGTCTCTCTCCTCTTCTCCTCTCTCTCTCTCTCTCTCTCTCTCCCCCCCATTTCCCTTCCCCCTCCATAACCCCCTGAATAAATATTCAACCTGACTCTGCAAATCGTATCTATCCATGTCTCTGTCTCTTGCCTGCCTGCCATGTGTCTCCCTGCCTGGGACCATCCACTACTCAGGACCAGCAGCCATCTCTGCCTCGGACCAGCTGCTCCCAGAGCCTGCTGCCTGCCGCCACGTGGCCCGCTACCACCATTTGGAGACCTACAGCATTTCTGCTGCCTAGTGCCGCCAGGAATCTTGCAGCATTTTTAGAAAATCATAACACCAAGACTTAACAATGTGTTAACTTGTTAAAAGGAGAGATAAGGCCTTTAAATACTGGGCTGGGGACCTCCTGTCACAAACAAGGGTTCAAAGCACACAAAGCCTAGGGAAGCCAATCAGGACGTGTATGCTTTGCGTGTGTAAACTGAGGACGGAATTTAGAATGAGAATACAGAGAACCACTGAGGCAATGGCCATCTGAAGATGTTAAATAGGAATTTTGAATCCTAAGGAATATAAAATAATAAACCACATTCATAAAACCTACCAAAAACGCTTATGTGCTGAGTCCAGGTTAAACAAATCATAAAATTAATATCTTCATAAATATAAATTAACCATCCTAAAATATTGCATTAACCCCTAGTCTGTGATACATATATACTGTGGCTATACATATACACTATAGAATATCTGAGTAACTTGGGATTATTACAAAGAAAGATGAGCACACAGTTTACTAAATTCACCCATGCTTTGTTCAGTCCAGGGAGTTTTCTGGACAAGCACACGCGTGCTCCTCACGGTCATTCACACGGCTTCCTGCAGAGGTGCTCTGTGCTTTCACCGCTAAGGCATGAAGGAAACCAGGTCCTACACAAACTACTCCATAATGATTTAGCTGCCAAATTTGCTTCTGCTAAGAAATCTAAGTTCTTTTCATGAGAGACAGAGCAACTTAGGTCCTTTGAGAAAAATCCATGTTGTATGGTTTCTTTCTTGCAACCTAGCTTCAATAATCAAATGAAGCCAACTATCCAAAATAAGGGCTGGAATAGCAAACTGCTCGAGATGACAGATTACAACAAAGTTTGGTTTTGTTGCTGTTCACAGAACAAAGCATTTATTTAAGAAGTCTGCCGGGCACTGGTGGCACACGCCTTTAATCCCAGCACTAGGGAGGCAGAGGCAGGTGGATCTCTGTGAGTTCGAGGCCAGCCTGGTCTATAATAACTAGTTCCAGGACAGGCTCCAAAGCTACAGGGAGGGAAAAAAAAGAAATGACAAAATCAGCCTTGCAGAATATCTCTCTTTGTGTGTGTCAGCCGTCACAGTCACCAACAGAAAGCATTCTGGGGTGTTTCCATTTATCCTGAAAGAGAGCATCAAGGAGAAATGTCTCTGGCCACATAGGCTCAATACACTCAAGAATGATTAGATATTTGCTCATTTAAAATACATAATAGGTAACATGTACAACTGTCACGCCATACTCCCTCTGCGGCAGGAAGGAAACCCCAGTGGTCACTCCGAGGAATGACTCCTTCCACTAATGCGTCATGTGGAGATCCAGCCCAGAAAATAAAAAAGAGGCCACTTAGCTCCTGCTCATAAAATGCTTTTCTTTTAAAGAAAATTAATCTGAAATTTGGTAAACTGGGAAGATACACACACCTTCTCAAGTCAAATATTTGGAAAGAGTTAAGACACTGGTCAATAACTGTCTACTTTTTTGTCTCTTCATTGTTTTCTTTTATGCTTTTCTTATTAAAGTGGAATTCGGTCTCATAAAAATCACTGGTTTTTATATAACAAACACTATCCTAGTGTTAGAGTAAAAAAAAAATCTGAATTTCTAATTTACTCAAAATCCCATTTGAAAGAGTTTTGTTTTGGAAGAATGGCTGTGTTACTATTCCTCCTCTATTTGTGAGAGCTATAAAAGGCCACAACTGTGCAGGGCATCGGGAGTTATTTATGCCATTTACTCATATGGCAACGATGAAAAGCAGCAAGAGAAATGGATGTCATGAAATCTCGAGCTTAGGCTCACAGGAAAAGACAGCTGCAAAATGGAAACTCTTCCCTAAAACGCAGAGCCCGCCAGAAAGGGGAAGAGAGCAGTGCTCTCTCTCTCTCTCTCTCTCTCTCTCTCTCTCTCTCTCTCTCTCTCTCTCTCTCTTCGCTCGCTCTCTCATCCACCACAGTGCACAGAATTCCACAAATTACCAGGATGGAATAAGTGAAGAAATAGCTAGGGTGGAAACACGGGTAAATGGCTAAAACCAAACCGCAATACGAACATGGGGGCAAGAGTCGAGACTATTATCAAATTTGTTCATTTAAGAAGGTAGGACAAGCACAGACTTGAAAGTGATGAATGATGAATGTTTTTTTAAAAAGTCCTGTCATATCTGGAGTTGAGCTGACTTGTCCTGATATACGGTAGAGTCAGCCATGTGACTGTAGAAGATTTTCTAGACTATGTTCACATCGGTTTCTCCCTTTGTAAACTGTAGGAAATTGTCTTATTTCAACCCTCTTCTGAGATCTTTAATGACCAATTAAAACGCACTCACTGAGCACGTGCTAGGACGACACAGCGTTCCCGACAGGATGTGCTTAGTCAACCACAGTCGTCCAGACTGAGAGCAATGATCCAGTGTGAAAATTTCACATATGTTGCACGAAGCTAAATTACACACAAAAAAAGAAATAACGAGAAGAGAGGAGGGGAGCACAAAGCAGATGCTGCTTTAACAAATCACACTAGCGCTGGGGTGAAAAACGTCAAGAGTGCAGCCCATACTAGGGCTCCGTGGCCTCTCTGCTGCTGAAACAATCATCAATACAAAGGCAGAAGAAACACCTGAGGACCATTTCCATACGGTCTAAGTCCTAAATACCACGAAGCTGACAACAAAAGAAACACCTGAGACCCAAGAAAGGGAAGACCGATTATCTGAGACATGTAGAAGGAAGTTCAACTGATGTTTGAGAAACGGCTCAAATTTTTCCATCAAGAATATACGAATATACTTCAAGGGTTTCCTTAATCATTTCCTCCCTCCTCGCCACTAACCCCTTCATTCTAGTCTCTCTCTGTGTCTTTCCTATTGCTTTAAATCCAGAATGGTCTGAAGGCCTCACTTCTGACTCTCCCTGAATCAGCTCTCCAAGTCTTCATGCACCATGCCGGTCCCTCCAGCGGAAATTCACAGCCCTTCTGCCCCTCAGAATAGGGGCTTTTCCTCTCCATCTTGATCTTCCTGTTCTCCATCTCCACTCCCACGGGGACCCTACAAACACCGTAAGAACACTTCCTTAATGACAAAGTGTCCTGTCGTTCCAGAATGCCTCTGAACCTTTGACTTTCTTGTGTCACCTGATCCCCCTTAGGCTTGCTCACTCACTTGTGACCCCCGCACTCTCCTCTCTTGCTACGTTCCCTCCTATCCTCTGCTTCTCTCTGCTAGGCTGTTACTTCTTTTTATTTCATTTAGAGATTAAATGCTGCTTTACTCAGAAAATCCGCTGGGCATTTAAGTCGGTCATGCTCCCTGGTGCCCTCAGAACCCTCTAGAGTTTAGCAATGGAACACTCATCCTAAGATCCTGAAGTTAATGTTTTTGGTATTGTTGTGTTCTTTTATAAAATGTATTGGTGTTTAGTCTATCTCTTTCTCGTTGGGAATTCTGATCCCTAAGGACTCCCAGCCTTGTCTGTAGTGCTACCCACATGGTTTCCCAGTATCCCAATTTTCCAGTGCTCCTCCTAAGAGGTTTGATCAGACATACAACCAATCCTCTGCTTCCTTCAGGGTTCTTCTATCCCTCTCTACAGAGTCTGACTTCAAGGCTGCCTCAAAATTCACTAACCCATCAGACCAATTAGAAACAACATCTATGGTATTCTCTACTGGATTACAACAGGGCTTTCAATATTATCCAAAGTGCCCAAAGTTTACCGTTTCCCCCAACTGAGACAATGCAATCCCAAAGAGGCCATTCTGAACTTGATACCAAATTAGCTTTTATAACTTCAAAGGATTCATTTATGCAGGGAAATGTCTGTTTCCTTGGAATGTTAGAAAGAAAGAACATATTTGCTCAGGAATCAACCATAAAAAAATGACAAATGTTTTATGCCTGAGATCTTCAATTTCCTTTCTGTCTGAGATTTTTTAAGCTCAGTTATTTTGTTGGTTCAAAGCCAGTAAGCTCATATCATATTTCCCATTTTCAGATTATACAGATAGAGATATACATCATTCCCATGACTGCAGGATGAAACCTCAGACACAGCCTTAAAGCTGAACTTCTCTGACACCCCATGCACATGTAGAAGAAGGGTCACTCCTTTCTCTAAAGCCCCTCTCCTCTCTCATCTGCTCTACTATGATATTCTGTACTTCAAATTCTCTGATGCAAACAATGTCTATAACACTGATTATTCAGTGTAAATATTAATACTAAAATTTCAGGGGCTTATCTATCTTTCTGTCATTATTGCTAATGGCATATACATCTGGTTTTGAGTTCATGCTAAATAGGAAACAATTGACTAAATTCATTGATGCTTCACCTTGTTGGATATGGACTCAAATAGAACCTGAGTTCCGCTAAGCTTCAGCTTACTCACGAATTCCTGTTCCAAATGTTCAGTTATTGATAGCTGTTGATGCTTTCTTTAATTATTTGGGACACATCATTAAGTTGTAAGTAACAAATGATCAGAGGTCCCATGAATTTTAGGCTGATTAATTTTCACACATTGTTGTATAAGAAACCTTTTCAAACGAATTGACAATTTTAAGTAGGTGAGAATCACACAAAATTCAAAATGCTTCTACTGAATCACTGAAATGAATGCTTTTCAATCTTCAATTTGATCCCAGAATAGAGTACTTTAGTCCAATTTTATTTTAGGAAAAATATTCTATCAACTTTCAAGAAGCATTAGTACTATTTAAGTAAGCTTATCAGATAATTTTCATAAAAACGAAGACGACATTTATAGTAAAAAAGGCAGTGATGACTACTGGTGACCGAAGACAACATGTGTAAACCAGGACTCAAACAACAACAAAAAACCAGGAAGCAGGTCCCCTCCCAAACACACCCTTCCTTTTCTACACAGAGTATTTACACACTTAAAGGAGCTAATCCCCCAGGTATAAGTGCTCAGAGAAGAAAGCTATGCAAGAGAAAGGGCTAGAAGGGAACTCAGATTAGGACAGAGCCCAGATCCACAGGAGGCTTTTGGACATGGCCCCCAGCTAATTCATGCTCCCCACTGAGGTGTAGCCTGTGTTCCCTGCCCTTGACTCCGCTCTCTTTGAACACCTGGTCAGCAGAATGGGTAATAGGGCGCCACACATTTAACTGCTGGCCTCTCAGTCTTAACAGTGCTGTCCAAATCCTCACCCATCTGCCTGAGGAATGAATTACAGACAAAAGAGCAACGGTCAGGAGGCTCTTCTGTCGCGGGAAGTCCCATCTATCCTCACCTCTCATACTTTCGAATTATTTGTTTTGTTTTCCAGCACAAAGACATTGCTTGGGGAACTGGCCCTATTATCATTAAGGAGTGATCCCTTCGTCATTGAAGATGAGCTCAGTGACCAAAAGTTTCTCTTTAATACTCAAACAAACATGACTACTTCACCTTTCTATTGTTTGTTAACATGGTAAATTTTCACTCTGTCCATTCACTTTTAATTTGAGTTTCTATATTCTGAGGATTTCTTTTGACAACAGAGAACTGAGTCTTGGTTTGTTCATTTAGAGTCTTTTAATTGGTACATTTTGATCACTTACATGAAGTTATTTTGATTGAGTTGTATGAAAACCTATTGTGTTTGCATCTATTTTCTGTCTGTTGTATTTGCCCTTCTGATATTTCTGCTTCTTCTGATTTTAACTGGGGAATTTTATATGATCCTATTTTATACTTCCATACCTTATGCTTGCTTAAATATTTATAATGATTGCTCTAAAATGTATAACATCTGGTTTTAACTAAACTAAGGCCATTTTTGTATCACTGGATCACATCATATATTATTGTAAGACTGATGGCAACCATCCCACTCATCCATGCTACCATCTAAATACCTAGCAGTTCATGGTTTCAGTGATTGTGACGTAGGTAACCAGATGGGGACTACAAACATCTGAACACCATGTCTCTCCAGAGATTAGGGCAGTGGCTTGCCCTGTGACATTCTCTCAGTTATCAGAGATAAGAAAAGTCATTCATTTCTCCACGCATGTTTTTCTTTATAAGGGCAATGCCCGGGCTCTTTATATGGCAGCACTGATAACTTAAGTCTGTCTGTGTCCTCGAATGCTCACTGTACTATAGGAAAACCCAAACCATGTGCAGAACCAGCTTTCAGCCAGACAGTGAACCACTATGCCAGTGATCCCTTGTATCGCAGTCAAACTGCACCAAGCAACCAGAATGAACCAGAAATAAACTTTTTATATCTAGTCCTTTCCCAACTGCGGGCACATGTTAATAAATGACAGTCATTTCAAGTCTCATTTTGGATGAATGGTTTTTCAACAGTTGCATAAACACAAATACCCAAGGATAATCCTCAAGGTACTGTAGACTTCTCAAACTGCCCTCTGTCATTCCACTGCCTCTGAACAGATCCATTTCTGTCAGTTTCACCAAGGTCTCTTCTGCATTGAGGCCTGGTCTGCAATACATTCTTCCCTACTCATTACCTAGCTGGCAAAACCAAACCAAAAGCACTTCTCTTTCAGATCATCCCTTCCTCAACAGGGTTCCCAATGTCTGCCCATCCAGAACACACCTCCCCTTACTCTTTCTCATTGCTCACATTGCCCGCACACTATTTGCAAGTACAGGCATGTCTGTCTACTGATTCAGTCATTCCTTCTCTCATTAGATGACAGACACCATGAAAAGAGGGACCCTGAGTCTAGTTCACTACACCTCCACTGCACACAGATCACAGCAAGTGCTTAGTCAGAAACTCAGAGGAATGAGTGCTTTTAGACAGATACTGTCTCTGTGCATTCCATGGTTTAGAACAGGGTATATCAATCCCAGGAATACTGACATCTTGTCCAACTACTTCTTAGTTTCAGGAGATGGTCACGTTTGTAACATAGTCGGGGCCTGCTTGTTGGGGTTTCTGTCCTGCCTGGTACCCCACAGCTGGCAAGCCCCAAAGAAAATCACACAGAGGGGCTGGAGAGATGGCTCAGCAGTTAAGAGCACTGACTGCTCTTCCAGAGGACTCAGGGTTCAATTCCCAGCACCCACGTGGCAGTTCACAACTGTCTGAAAATGCAGTTCCACGAGAACTGACACCTTCACACCAGTGCACATAAAATAAAGTTAAATAAGTCATTTAAAAAAATTTTAAAAAAAGAAAAGAAAATCACACAGAGATCTCTATAAGTTATAAAGCTGATTGGCCCATTAGGTCAGGCTACTTATTAGCTCTTGTAGCTTATATTAACCCATTATTCTGATCTATGTTAGCCATGTGGCTCAGTACCTTTTTTCAGTGGGGCAGATCACATCCTGCTGCTTCGGTGATCTGGGCAGGAGTGGGAGGAATCAACTTCCTCCTTCCCAGAATTCTCCTGTTCTCATTGCATCATTTCTACTTCCTGTCTGGTTTTCCCATCTATACTTCCTTCCTGGCCAATCAGCGTTTATTTAAAACATGATTGACAGATTACAGACAACTCTCCCTCACCACGTGTTAATTTATAGAGCATTTCTTGGCAGTGTCCATGGCCCCTTGTACCTCCCAAGTGATAAAAACAAATAAGCTTCCAGACCCTATTAAATGTATCCTGGCAGGCAGGTGAGGGTCACTGGCTTCGAGTAGTAAGATGTTGCTACCTAGCATCCTGATTCAAACTAAAAATGATACTACTCGGGATGATGGCTAATGCAAGCAGCATCCTTGCAGCCTTTCTCTTCTTCTCAAACATGCCCTAAACAGAGACCCCCCCTCACACTATGAAATGCAATCATTTCAATAATCAAAACTTTCCCGGTTTACTCTTTCAAAAAGAATTAGTGAAGACACCAACACTGACTTCAGTATATTGTTTTGCGGGTGATACAATAAAATGATCAAAGAACTCAATCAAAAAAGGCTAACAGAGGCCACCACACTTAAGCAACTGTCTAACAGAAAGCTGTTCCAGTACATGTTATTCTAATAATTGGAATCGTGCTTTTTGCTTAAACAATAACCTTGTTGTTGCTTTTGTCAAAAAGATTAGGCACTGTTTGTTTTATCTGCTGCAAGCTAAGTGAAACCAGCTGTAGCAACGAACTAAACTCTAATGTCTGCATTCTTCCAAAGGAAACCAGGGCTGGAATCTGCAATTGGAGTAAGCTGTAGTGCTTCTAAAGAAAACAAAATTAGCAGATGTGAGTGGGTGGACTGTTATCCTCCTTGGACTAGGTAATGATAAGAGCCCTGGTTTTCAACTTTACCCTATACACAAAGAACATTTAAAAAAAAATCACATGACAAACCTCATTTATTACATAGCTACTCTATATAAATCCCATTTCTCCCATTGTACATGGTAATAGCATATTGTGTACATTAAACCACAAAACACACAGTGGCATGCTGCAGTGTCATTCTCATATCCTACAACTAATGTTGGTCCCCGGGTGACCTCTGAAGCAAGGTGCAGACAGCTCAGGCCCATGGCCCCCAAATCTAATAGGCATCAGGAAAATTTAATTACAAACAGACAGGAGCATCCCAAACAATCCTCAAGACAAGATCCAATTTGCCTCTCTTCTGCACGGAGCTCCTATCTATGGACAGGTGACCTCTAGGGATGATCCATTTATTAAAAGCTAAGGTTGGAATACCAATAAACCTCGTATTCAGGGCTTTCCACCTAGGGATTCCTGACTTATACAATTCTTCCAACTCCTCCTGTTAGAGTATCAATGGCATTGACCTCGAGGGCACTCGGAAGAACCAGGTCTGTAACTGCCCACATCCTGGAAAGGTGGTCAACTGCCCCGCCTTTCTCCTCCTGTGCTTGTTTAATTAAAAGCATTCCTTCCCCCTGTTTCTCCCTGGGGCTTTGAAGAGCTCTTTGAAATGCATTTAGTAGACATCAGTCTGGGTTTGGCTACCCTCTCAATTTATGAGGTCGTTTAATTTCAAGTTCAATTATTCAGCACAAATAGGCAGAATGCAATGCAAAAGAAGATCGACACTTTCAGGCACACAAATCTGGCGTAACATAAAAGGAGCAAATTCCTCCGTTGTTCTTATTGACCTCTGAGATAGCAATTCACTGCTGGCAAGAACCAGTGTGGGCAGGTTCATCAGGAGCAGCTTAGCAAACTCCTGAGGAGAGAGGCCGTGGAAACCGGGGACAAGCAACAAAATGGCTGGGAGCATGACCAACTGTGGGGTGACTGAGATCAGAGGTGGAACAAGGGGCTGCTGTTCTTCCTCTGACTGACATAAAAAGTCCGGGAAAAGCAGAAGCAGCAACAGCCCTACCTGCCTACTGCCCTGCAACTCGGCTGCGGGGAGCAAAGGTTTAGAACTTTGCCATGCACGTGGGGCCTCATATTCGCACTTTAGCAGGGTTCAGGGTTGTTCTGCTAGCAGCGTCCGACAGAATTTGGGTGTGCAAATCTCACGTGGGGAGCTGACATGGCGGGAGGCCTTAGCTCTGTTTACAATCACCACGCCATCATGATACTCACACAGGCCAACCACCAGCCCCTTCCAAACTATACTGCTTGAAACAAATTCCACTCTAATGCTTACTTTTGCTTACTCAAAATCTCCGAATATCAAAGTCAATTCGGTTGCTTTTACTTTGAGACCTTCAGAGTTCAATAAATTTAGGCTTATTACTAACAGAATAAAATCCTGTATTTTGGTGGAGAATTGAGATTGGCCACAAAAGGAAACCATGCAAAAAAACCGACGAGGAGCACAGTGATGCAGCAGACCTGGGTTCCAGCACTGAAGCCATGGCTGCACACTTCAAATTCTGCAGTCAACAGTATCCTTTATCTTGTCCCCTTTTGAAATAACCACACCAGTTTAGCTGGACCTGTCTTACTCTATATTAGTTTATATAGCACAGGGAAATCCTACCTTATATAGAATAACTTATGTACCTGTACCACCACTCTTAAAGATTAAGTTCCATCCTAAAGCCATTGGTTATTAAACAAAACCCTGACGGCCAAGCACAACATACCGCCAATGAGTTGTATGGACTGTTGCCATTTCTCCCAGCCACGCACCTCAAGATGGTAAGACTCATTGCTGGAAAACACCACACGCCTTGGCTGCACCACAATCAAGATGGAACAGAGCTGGCAGCTTGTCTTTAGCTAAATCCCAGGAGCTACGATACCTACCTCCGGGCAGGATGTGTCCACTTGTTGCGGTACTAGCATGATGGTTCTGGGGATGACCAACTGATTCAGATAGGTTTACGGCCTGTTGCACGGATGTAAACCCATGCCTATTACCTTATACCTGGTCAAAATCCCATGACTAGGGAGGCCCTTGGCCCCAGCAGAAGGACTTAATACTGTTTTTCAGCTAAATTAACACAGCATCAAACTGCCTTCTAAACAAATGTTCACCTTTATACACACAGACAAATTCTACTCTCGGTCTCAAACAAGTCTCTTTTCCTAGGGGCTACAGCAAACTAGTGAGGAAACAAAACCAGAAGTAACGCATCTAGCGAAGGACTGGCAGGAGGGAGGAACGGTGTCGCAGGGAGTCAGAGGGAGGTGAGATGCTGCGGAGAGAACAATGAGGACATATTATATACATGTATGAGAACGTCAGCAAACTATGATGATGACAACGACGATGAGATGCAGTTTCCTAAGAGCAAATCCACATCTGGTACTGTTTTCCTCCGCCGGAAGCAAAGACCTGTATTTTTGAGACCTGTATTTTGTTTACAGCCAACAGACTGGGGGTTTGACTATTGCTCAGAGACTGAAACTGGTATTTAATAACAACAATGTCTGTCATTGTACTCTTACTGGAATTGACCTAATGATATTTGTAACTGCTTATAGATGTTGAGAAAAGTTTGACACATCCTGTAAAATGCTTGGGTTTGATGCATATGTTAAAAATTTTAGATTTTGATCCCTTTACACTGTCTTGAAAGAGAAATGTTGTATTTATACTGATCATACCAGGATAGTCGTAGATAACATGGCTAAGGTCAGAGAAGGATTAGAGTGAAAAAAAAAACAGAGAGAGCAAGAGGAGGTTCAAAAACTGGTTCTCCACCTCCCCCTGCGTCACCACCCCCTTACCTTCCCTTTTGGGACCCCCTTTTAGGATTTTTATTATTGGTGGCTTTTGGACCGTGGGCCCTTAATAGGCTCACTAAGTTTGCTCATGAACAGGTGGACTCTGGCATCCAAGCCCATTCAGGTCCATTATCACTGGCTTGATCTGGCTGATCGAGGGCTAGAAGAGCCCTTTGAGAGTTAGTCTCCTATTGGAGCCACATAAAACCCAGAGATACGTGTGTCTGTCCACGACAGGCATGGGCACCAGCAAGGGGTGGGAGGCAAAGCACTGCAGGGAGAGGACCATGCATTCTGTCTCTGGGTCTCCTGAGGAACATGCCTGATTGCATAGAGATTGATGTGCAGAGGTACTGACATAAAAACCCAGACCCTCTCCTCCCCAAAAGGACACCTGTAACTCTGAAAAGAAAATTCTTCCACCAAGTTGGAAAGAAAATTCCCTCACCAATTAGACATGGGAGGATCGGGCCTCTGCCCTCCCACCCACCCATCCACACACACTGGTTAATGCCCACTCATCTACTAGATGAGCTTTAACTTGCCTCATTCTAATACCTAAAAAGGGTGGAGAAGCCGGAAGCAAAGACCTGTATTTTTGAGATCCGTATTTTGTTTACAGCCATCTTAAGCTCACAAGATAAGTAAAATATTCACATTTATCCCCTCTGCAGGGTAAATTCGGCCTAGGAAATCAAGCTGGTATCTTATCTCCTAGTGAGACCTGCAGGCCCCGGGCTTTAGAAACAATAAGCATTTCCTTTGTTAGTCAACAATCACAGACCCTCAGTTTTTCCTTACCAGCTAGGGACTCTCTGGACCTGAATTCCAGCAGACCTGACTCCCCCCCACCCCCACCCCCTTGCCCATTTGCTATATAACAGCTTCTGAGAAATAATAAAGCAGGGCTTGATCAGAAATCCTGTCTTGTTGTCGTTTTCTGTGTCTCTTGCCCTTTCATTCCTCTCCTCCAGGTTTATCAGGAACCCCCGTTCATATCCTGCTGGCCGGGATATTCCTCCACCATGCTGACATCAGCTTGACTGGACCTGGAAGTGCCTAAAAGGCATGGCTCTGAGTAAGTATTTCTGAGAGTCTTTCTGGGACTGGGATGGGGAGGCCCACCCGAAACATAGACAACACCATCCTGCAGGTTTGAGGTTTGCACCCAACACTAAGGGAAAAGGGGACAATACCGCCGGCAGCACTCACTGCTCTCTGCCTCCCAACTGTCACCTGTGTTGAGCTGTGAGCCAGACAGGTGCACCCTTCCTCAAGCTGCTGTGTCCCTTGTCTTGCCATAGCAACGAGTAAGTTAACCAATGCATCATTAAGGGGGATAATTATAAATAAATAAATAAACATTGGTTGGCTAAACTTCAAAAATATCAACAAGGGCTAGCAAACTAGGTAAAGTCCGTAGTCACCAAGCCTGGCTGAGTTTAATCTTCAGGACCCACAGAATGGAAGGAGTGAACCCTCTCCCACAAGTTGTCCTCCCACAAGTTGTCCTCCACAGACACACCACGGCATATGTGCCCGACCCCACCTCCTCTGGGCACACACACACAAACAAATGAACAAACAAATACATTATATTATAAAATGCACATCAAATCCTGGCCTGGGAAAGTGTGTCCACCTGAAATCCCCAGCATTTGGGATCGCAAGGCCAGAAGGATTACTGAAAGTCCAAGGGCACCTGGTCCACAGAGTAAGTTCCAGACTTTCCCCTCAGAGCTCAAAGAAACTCACAGAATGAAGGCTGAGAGACTTTAAGAGCCAGAGGAGATGGGGGTCAGCAGGCGGATGAGGCCTCGGAGTGAACTGTCAAGGCTCATACGACTCACACAGACTGAAACAAGCACAGGGCTGACTCCGCTCTGCACCAAGTCCTCTACATATTCCGTATAGATTTCAGTTTACTATTTCTATGAACTTCCCAATGTGTGATTCTTGTGCCTTCTCTTGGACTCTTTTCCTTCTGTTAGTGTGCCTTGTTCAACATGGATGTGGTAGATTTTGTTTTGTCTTTGTATATTTTATTGAGTTATATTTTGATTTTTTATCTTAAAAGAAGACTGTTGTGAATGCACCACCAAGTTGGAAGACTGAAAATGAGTAACTGTTAAGGACTAAACAGCGTCCTCCAAGAAAAATATATGTTTCCATTCTCACCATGCCTAAACTTAGAAAGGGACATTATATGACCACATGGTCTTGGGGATTGGGAAGATGGCTCATTGTTTAAATGCCTGGTATACAAGCATGAGGATTGAGTTTGGATCCTCAGCACCAATGGAAAAGCTGGGAACAGAGGCACACAACTGTGATGCCAGAGTTGGTAACACAAGGACAGGTGATCCAAGGAGCTTACTGGCAAGCTACTCTAGCCTAAACGGAAGGCTCCAGGTTCAGTGAGAGACCCTGTCTTCAAATTAAGAAGAGCAACAATGGAGAACAATATCTGATATTGTCCTCTAACCTACATATACATATGCAGCGGATAGTCATCCATGGATACATATATACGCACATATACATATATGTACACACACACAAAGAGGAAGAGTGAAACAAAAACCAGTCATCAAAGAACCATCAGGATAAAGTGAAGTCACTAAGAAGGACATTCATTCCATAGGATCTATGTCCCGACTCAGAAGAAACACTGGCAGAGGCAGACAAGCATACTAAGCAGACCGTGGAGATTAAAGCAGACTGTTTCCAGTGTGATGAATGCACAAGAGAGAAACCACAAGATCACCACACCCTCCAACGCTAGAGGGAGGAATGGAGCACACTCCCCTCAGAAGACCTGGAAGGAGCAAACTGCCGTCCCTTGACCTTTCACGTCCCGCTCCACAACTGGAATAAAGACCCAACAAAAGTCTCATGTTTAAGCCACCAAATGGGTGCTTCTCTGTTTTGCCAGCTGTGGCCAGCAACCACAATCAGGCTGGTAGTAAAATCTAAACATGAAACCCATATATCAGCACAATGAACATGTGTGTGAAATCCTCACAGATGGAGAATCACAGGAATCTCAAGGTTCAAGCAGCTTTTCTGGAAGATGATGAAAAACTGAGGAGAAGGCTAAACAAAAAGGTTCCAAGGTAGAATCAGGGCTACTGAACTTGAGGAGAGAATGTTGAAGAGTGCAGGAACAAGCTCCCAAGGTTTAAAAGGCTCCTTTAATTGTGTGCCACTCTAGGAACACACCAAAAGAACTCAACTCTTAAATTCTCTTGTAGGACAAGTGCATAGCTGTTGTCTTATCCAGACCTTGTTACATAAAAGGAAAGGAGCCAGGCAGCCTATCACTTCTTAAATCTGGTGAGGGGGCAACGGTTTTCATCTCCTGCTGGAGGAAATTAAATTCTACCTGTGACCAGTAGTCTTGAGATTTCTCAAGGAATGCTGATGAGATAATTTAAAAACTGCTGGAACAGAAGCTATCAACTGTCCAGAATCATCCTTCTCAAAGAGTAAAGGAACTGGTGACGTCTTTTTTACATTCAGGAACAATAAATGGGAAAATGTTCAATACTCTCTGGGATTTTGAAATAAATCGGCATGTTAAACATTTAGTAGTTATTCACCTGCACATTAGCTGAAGGCATCTTTTGTGGGCAGGCAGTTCTAAGAGCTAGCTTCCATACCATCAAATAGTATGTTTGCTTTTGTCTGAATCACAATTGAAACAAGTCAGGCATATGTGAGTACCATCTGGATTCTTCAACAAGGACCAAATCTTTCCAAGGCTTTACAGCTTGGATAATAAGAAGGAATGGTGTCGTGATTAGGAAAAACAAAATGTCTTACAGCCAAGAAGACATGAGCTCAACATGTGTTGCTACTAACAACATGTGTGAGCACAAGAAGTTGACGAAAGTCCATGCAGCAAGACTGCTGAGATGGAGATGCTTGTGATGCAGGTATCATGCAGACCATTGCAAGAGGTAAATAAGATAAAAATAAATAGTGTGGTTTATACCAAGTAATTGCTTCATAATGACTAGTTAGCATCACATTATTGGTCTTAAATGTAAAATAGTTTTATATAATGACTACTACTAATTTTCTTTAGGAAAGAATAAAAAGCTTGGGATGCAACCTTAAAGTGATATCTTGTCTGTACTTCAACAAATAAAGCTTGTCTGAAGACCAGAGGGCAGACAGACGGGAAGAGACATGGCTGGGTGGAGAGAGGAATATAAGGAGGGAGGAGACAGGAGCTCAACCCTTTTTAATTTGAGTAATTAGCAAGGTAAGAGTGGGCTGTGGCTTGCTCCTTTCTCTTTCTGATCTTTCAGCATTTACCCCAATATCTGGCTCCAGGTTGTGATTGCTAAGGCCAATCAGAACTCACGTAACACAACCTCTGCAAAAACTAGGTTGGCTATACAAAGCATTACTCTAACCTTCCATGCATCAAGCTGCCTGGTTAAGTCATTAATAGTATAGTTCCCTGGCTCTACTTTTTTCCTTGCCCTATCATGGGACTCCATATTGAAAAAATAAGCCCTTTAATAGCACTCACAGTTAGCACAATTACTAACCTTAACACTATATTTCTGCATTTCTTAGCACATAATCTTCATAAGGAATACTTAATCCTCTTTATTTAAAAACCCTGAAGAAAAATGAATACACACACTCTTACCCAAATTAGATCTAAATTTTCCATTACATGTTCTGTTTCAATTTTCTGTCACAGATTTTATAAAGACATTATAGCAGGGATGGTTTCAAAATTATTTTTAGTATCATTTGGTAAGGTTATTAAGGTGAAACAAGGTTTTTGCCTTGGGTTACTCCTAAAACAGAAGCTTCCTATAAGCTTCTTGTCACTGAATACAGTCTCTTCCTAACATTCAGAGATGGGAAAGTGTGGGAGAAGGGATCCTCAGAAATATGTCTGGGAAGGCTTTTTAAAAATCCAAATCTGGAAAAACCTGTGCTCCAGCAAACTGGAAAATCTAAAAGAAAAGAATAGTTTTCTTAATATACAACCACCTACAAAAGTTAAATCAAAATCAAATAAGCAATTTAAACAGACCTAAAAGCCCTAGTGAAACAGAAGCAGCCAATAAAATTCTCCCAAACAAAAAGAGTCCAGGGCCAGATGGTTTTGGCATAGATTTCTACCAGACTTTTCAAAGAGATATTGCCAATATTACTCAAATTATTCCACAGTATAGAAACAGAAGGAACACTGCCCAGTTCACCGTAGGAGGCCAATTCCTCTGCTATTCAAACCACATAAAGACCCCCCAAAAAAGCTGTATATAGAAGATTCAAAATAGATGTGTATTTATCACCCTGCACAAAACTCAACTCCAAATGGATCAAAGAACTCAATATCAAACTAGATACAATGAACTACAGAGAGGAGAAAGTAAGGAATATCTTTGAACTCATTAGCAGAAAGCGAGAGACCTTGGAACATGCTAACCCAAAACAGATGTCTCCATCATATCCCTCTTCTCAGAAAACCCCACAGAAGTGTAGGCAGAAAAAGCGCAGGACCCCGAGGTAATGGAAGACAGCAGGAAAACCAAGCCTTCTAAGTCAACAAGATGAACACACATATAAGCTCAGCATGCCCAGGGCCTGAACAGGTCTGCACCAGATGGGGTCCGAGAGCTGAGAGGAGAAGTGGACACGCGCCTGCATCCCTAACCCAGAAGATTATTTATAACCACTTGTGAGTGAAGATTTAGGTTTCTCCACGGGAATCTCATTAGGGAGAGAGAAATCACTCTTAAGGGTAGGCCTCATGCTCCACATCAGGTAGACAACAGAGAAGCTAACTTAAGGCCATCGTTCTCTCTCTCTCTCTCTCTCTCTCTCTCTCTCTCTCTCTCTCTCTCTCTCTCCTGCTCTCCTTTCCTCCTTTCTATTTAATTTTATCTTTTTACATTTTCTCTGCTTTTTTACCCTACAGGTCCTTACGCATATATCATGGTTTCTGATTTGTAGCTTTTATCGGACTCCTTGGTATACTATTGAGTGGGTCTGTGTCTATGTTTCCTGTGCCTTTTCTGAGGCTCTTCTCCTTCGGTTTGTTTTGTCCTATTCAGGTGTGGTGGTCTGGGTTTTTTGTTTTGTTTTGTTTTTCGTTGTCATTGTTGCTGTTGATTTTTTTTGCGGGGGGGTGTATGTTTTACTTTATTATTATCTTCTAGAAGCCTGTGCGTTTTCTGGTTGAGAAACAGAGATGGAGTAGATCCAAATAGAAGGGAAGGTGGGGAGGACTTGGGTGGAACAAAGGGAGGGGAAGGAGTAATCCGGTTATATTATAGGAAAAACTTTTCAATAAAATAGAACAAAAAATTCTAATGTAAAATCACTTTGAAACTTGAGAAAATCAAAGTTATCATTATTCAGTCACTAATATTTGTGTGGAAAATTCATTCGGATCGAAACATTCTCTTCTGGATGAAGAGGCAGGCTCACGAGATTTGGGGACTAAAAACTGCTTCACAAGGCTCCTCCGCAGAGTAAGGAAAGCAGTGAACAGTCATAGGGCAGAGGAAGCTGAGCTGTCCAGCTGACTGCTAGTCTGCCTGAGATCTCCAGACAGGCATCTTTCAGGAAGCTCCAAGGCTGAGGGAGGGAGGGCCTTATGGCGCTGTAGCTGCCTTTGAGGCACCCTAAACAACAAGTATCTATTGCCCAAATTCCTGCAAGTTGTCCTAATAAAGATACTGGCACTCCCCCTGCCCCCGCCCAGTCGCATGTGCACACACACACACACGAACACAATCTGTCATTTAATCTTAAGAAAGTAATAGAGGAGGAGAACTGTGGGAAAGAGGAAAAGGTGCTTCTATATGTGGAACTTTATGCCAAAGGAGACAGGTAAAAAGGAGTAAAATAAAAGCTTACAATTTCAAACTAAAAGATTTGGGAAAGGTGGAGTAAATGTTTAATACAAAAGGATGTCAACAATGACAATACGTTTGGATTTAGATCACTTATATTTATTCGAAACCCTAGAAGTCCTTCAACCAAAGAACGGATAAAGAAAATGTGGCACATTTACACAATGAACTCAGATGTTAAACTAATGATATCATAAAGTCTGCAGGCAAATGGATGGAACTCGGAAAACTCATACAGAGGTCACCCAGACCCAGAAAGGTAAATATGGAATATATTCTCTTCCATATGGATATTAGCCATTAAGTATATGATAACCACACTATACTCTGTAGACCCAGAAAGGTTAGGTATACAGACAGGGTCTAGAGGGGACACGTAGATTTATTTCCCTGGGATAGAGGAATAGGATAGACTTTACGGGTGAACTTGTGGCAGGTGCGGGTAGGAACAAAAGAATTAGGTAGGGAGAGGGAGGGGAGGGAGAGTAGTGGAAAAGAATTCAGAGAGAGCTGAAATGGGGGGGGCATTTGAAGAAAGATATGGAAACGTAGTTCAGTGGAAACTTCCTAAGATATATGACGGTGGTCCTAATAATGGGGGATATGGAGTCACCTATCCACCTCTTGTTGCTAGGAACAGGGACTGGATTGCATTCAACTGACTTATTGGCCAAGGGTGATGTAGGTGTTGCTTTCTATGTGTTGCTTTCATTGATTAATTAATAAAGAAACTGCTTGGCCTTTGATAGGCCAGCCCTTAGGTGGGTGGAGTAAATAGAACAGAATGCTGGGAGAAAGAAGCCGAATCAGGTAGTCGCCATGATGCTCCCACTCCAGACAGACGCAGGTTAAGATCTTTCCTGGTAAGCCACATCTCGTGGGGCTACACACATTATTAGAAATGGGTTAAAGCAAGATATGAGAACTGGCCAGTAAGAGGCTAGAGCTAATGGGCCAAGCAGTGTTTAAAAGAATACAGTTTCCATGTAATTATTTCGGGGCATAAGCTAGCCAGGCGGCCAGAAGCTGAGGCGGCAGGGAAGCAGCCCGTTGTTCCATACTACACAAGGGGATCACACAAAAATCCCCAAACAATCCAGGCTGATGCTAAGACAATGGATTCCTCTCTGCACACTGACAGTGGGGTCTCACTGCTGAATACAACATCCATACAACTCACTGAATATGGAGAAGTCCAGCTGCTACCTACCCGGAGCCTTCTTCACCCCTACATTCTAGGGTCTTTGGTGCAAGAAGACACTCCGAAGGTTCACAAGAGAGAAGCATGAAACACCAATCCCGACATAAAACCTTTGACCTACAATGTGACCAGATACGCTAGGGCAACAGTAGCCCCGAACCTTTAGGAGAAGCAATCAATGTCTGGTTTGACTAAGGCCTACTGCATTAGACAATCCCTGACACTGTTGGGTGATCAAGAAGCAGAGACTAGAGCGCACAGAGACCTAGGGTAAAACAAAACACTACTGATCTAAAAAAAAAAAAAAAAAAAAAAAAACTCAATAAAATAACTCCTAATGCTATTCTGCTATACTCAGATCAGAGTCTCACTCAGTCATCATCAGAGAGGCTTCCTTGACAGCAGACAGGAAAAGGTGCAGAGAAAGACATTATTAGAGACAGAATCTAAATGGGATGTCTCCATTAAATCCCTCCTCTCAGAGCTCAGAGAAAACCTGGGCAAGAGGAGGCAAAGAGTTAGAAAGAGTGTAAGGCCGGAGAGAATGGAGGCCATCTGCAGAACAGACCTGCTGAATCAACTAAGAAAAGCACACATGAGCTCACAGAGACAGGGCAGCAGCAGGCACAGGGCCTACAGAGGTCTGCACCAAGTTATCTGTGCATATAGTACAGAGTTTAACTCAGTGTTCTGTGGGCTCTTCGAGTGTGTATAGTCAGCATATATTGTATGAGAAAATAATCTATTTTCAATAAATGGGGAAAATGAAAAAAAATAATAAATGGTAAACCACCATGAGAAATTAACTGCCTCATTTACCTGGAAAATAATTCTCATTTGAGGATTCTAGCTCCATTGAGAAAAAGTAAGCTATGTGAAGAAAACCACTTCCATTAGCTTTTAGACTTGTTTAAAGCAAGGTCACAAAAGTCGGGAAACCAAATAGCAGGAAAATCTACCCTGTGGTAGATTTGAATTTTTTAACTATGCTGCTATTTACTATTAAGAGAACAGATACCCTGCACATATGACTTGTTCTTTAAAATATTTAACTTACTTGCTTTTCCCTTTGTAGACTGTTGCATAAGATCCTTCTCCTAGTTTCTCCAGTTTTTCATAGGAGTCAGCTTTTCCAAACTTGGGACTTGTTGGCTAAACACGAAACAGCGGGAAAACAAAACATTGTTTCAGTACCAATTTGTTGACAATGAGTAAGTAACATTTTCTGATATCAGAATATTTTTAAAACAAGGCAGTAAACAATCATTGTACAAATTCAGAATATACAAACACACAGAGAATTATATTTGCCCATAATCTAACCAAGGTAGCACTGTAAATATTTTGATATAGCATCACCCAAGGCTATCTTGCTGGAAATTGTTTGTTTATAGAGATGTCGTGACATTCAATGTACATGCTTTAGGACCTGTGTTCTCACATTCAATGTGTTATGAACGTTTTCCACATTTGGCATAATATTCTAAATTATAGATAAATAAACTGGTATATGCAGATCAAACATACTCTATCCGATATTTTTATACATCCCATTGATGTAGAATAATTATTACTTTGTTTCAGCAGTAGGGGAGGGACCAAAAGAAAATTTTGTGATACATGAAACTTGTACAAAAATCACATTTGACTACCCACAAAGTTCTATTAGAATGGTCATCTTAGCTATGACTTTCTAGTTATAATGAGACTGTAGTTACTACATGTATTATACAGCTGCTGATGCTGGGAATACTATGTTCCTCTACAGCATCGTGACTGTATAACACTTAGTCCGAAAGTCCTCCTCCAACATATTTCATCAGTAAATCACATAGATAACGTAAACTATTTAGAGATAACTGATCATTCTAACCTTGCATTCTCACAGGTCATAAAATTGTTAAGGACTGACCAATGAAATCGAGGAGTGTCTGCACCGCAAAGGGGACGAGCATCAGAGTGGCGAGATGGCCGACAGGATGGGAGAAAAGCTTTGCAACTGGATATGTGGTAGAGGATTAACACAGGCAATAAAGAAACATGAAAACCCATCTAATCAGTAAATAGGTGAATAAATAGAACTGTTCTCAAAGGTAGAACTTCAGACAGCCAGTGTGTGGAAACTGTTCAACACCCTTAGCCATCAAGAAAATGCAAATTAAACAACACTGTGATGCCATCTCACCCATAAGACCGGCTGTCACCAGGAAACAGCATGACAAAAATGCTAGGGAAGTTTCATGCACTTTTACGCTGGTGAGAGTGTAACCTGGTTGTTTTGCTATGGAAGGGAGGCACTCACAATACACAAGATGAGCAGCAGATTAATTTGATGAGAATATGGTCCATACACACAGTGGAGTTTTATTCAGCCATAAAGAAGGTGAAATAGAGCACCTTCAGGAAAACTAATAGAGATTTTCATTAACATGATAAATCTGATGTAAAAATAAAAATGATAACATAAGCAGCACAAGTCAGACTCAGAAATACATGAACCATATTTTCTGTCATATATGGACACATATTTATGTGTGTGTGTGATCCCATATGTAGGACATATACAGATATGAAATAAGAGAGACTATGATGAGGAAGGAAAGGGAATAAATGGGGGAGGGCAAAAAGAAAAAGAAGAAAACACAATGCCCCATATTTTCCCTCATATGCAGAATCTAGACTTGGTCACACAGATGTGAAAGCAGAGGAGAAACTACTTACAGGGAGAAAGTTGTACACTGAGGTTGCAGGGGAGAAGAGCAGGGAGGTCAAATACAGAAAGTACAATGATACAGATGAATGACAGGTCACAAAGAAGCCCATGACTTGCATTCCAACTGCAGCAATGAATTAAAAATGAAAATAGTAAATACGTTCTCTTGTCCCCTGCCCACACCAAACGCAACACAGTGACTAAAGATACATTCTTCAAAACTAACAGTTCATGATCTTGAAAAAAGAATTATCTAACCAGACATTTTGAGGAATCTTGAATGGTATAATGCAATTGGGAGTAAAATTTCAGAGAAATGACCCTAAACCCATGTGAAAACTATTAGATTAAAATAGCAGAAACCTTTACATATACATGAGAAAGGTAAGGTGAGACTTAATTTTATAAAAACAGAAAGGACAGAGGAGAATGAGGTCACTGAGTTAGAAGGGCCAAGCAAAGACTCGGCCAACATCTACAAAAACGACAATGTACAATTACAAATGGCCAACAAATATTTATAATTGCATTCAGCATCCCTAGTCATCAGAAAAATGCAATTAAACCTAAGGGTATAACCATGGCTTTTTTAAACAGTTTTATTTTAATGAAAATATAATTATACCATGGCTTTTTCGATCCAATCAACAGAAGCAAGCGAACGAAATAGAATAAGCTGACAGGTTTCTCAAATAAAAACATGAGTACAAATCCTAAAGTCGCAGTTCACAAAAGATGAAACCAAGAAAGAGAAGCATGGAGGTTAATGGACAGGGGAACTAAAACTCTTATAACAGGGCTATCAGTAAGAAGGTAAGCATGGCTTTGAAGTTACTGTATGATCAATATTTAACCAGCATAAAAAAACATGTAGTGAGTATTGAATGAGAAAAAAGGTATAGTTAAAACAGCAATAAACTCAGGCTTGAAAAAAATTCTCACCAGACACTTCAAGGAGCAACTACATCTACGTAGAAAAGTTAATCAGAGATAACAAAATGACAAGGAATATTTTATAAAGTTAATAAGAAGTGATTTGGCTGGGTGTGGTTAGCCCTCCAGAGACAGACATAGAGGGATCTCTGTAAGTTTGAGGCCAGAGAGACTCTGCCTCAAAACAAAACAAAACAAACAAACAAAAAAAAAAGAGGCAATGATTGTATCACTAATAGTGCAGCAGTTTGTGTACCCAGTGAGAGATATGTAGACACTGCAACTTTTATCACCTGAGGCAAATAATCAAGGCATTAACCTCGATAACCTCGACAGTACTTCATCACAAGGCTTGGCTGGACTAGTGCAAGAAGCACAAGAAGGCAGAGAGAGAGAGAGAGAGAGAGAGAGAGAGAGAGAGAGAGAGAGAGAGAGAATCATGTTGAGAATTCTTGAATCAATTAGAACAGAGAGTAGACACTAAATAACTCCAAAGTCACAAATTTTAGTATTTTTCTTACATCTTAAAAGTCTTTGCAGGGGCTGGAGAGATGGCTCAGCCGTTAAGAGCATTGCCTGCTCTTCCAAAGGTCCTGAGTTCAATTCCCAGCAACCACATGGTGGCTCACAACCATCTGTAATGAGGTCTGGTGCCCTCTTCTGGCCTGCAGGCATACACGCAGACAGAATATTGTATATAATAATAAATAAATAAATGTTTTAAAAAAAAAGTCTTTGCTACATTTATATAAGTAAGATGTATACATTTTAAATAAATTGAGGAATGAAGGGAAAAAGAAAGAAAGAAAGAAAGAAAGAAAGAAAGAAAGAAAGAAAGAAAGAAAGAAGCAAGAAAAGGGAAATTAGACAAGGGATTCTAAAAAAAAATACACCAAGTATTAAGCCCAACTACATTAAAGATTACAATAAACATAAGTGAACCACCTTTGGCAAATAAAAGCTCACAGATTTGTGATGTGGGGGATCAACAATGTTGATTCAAATGAAGATTCAAAAGCAGAATAAAGAGTATACCTGAAAATAAAGAAGGGGGGAAACCCTACCATTTGGAATTGAGTTTTGGACAGCCTAAGGTGTAGGGATTGAATTTCATTCTTTCCCCCTTAACACCCAGGGTTCTCAGGCCCATTTGGTAATGTTGCTCATCAACAGATGAACGGGTAAAGAAAATAGAGCATACACACCAAATGGAATTTCATCCAGCTAGACACAAAACTGACATCATGAGATTGGTATGAAAGCCAATGAAACTTGAAATTTTGTACTGAGGTAATAACCCAGGGACAAAAAGACAAACGCTGCATATTGTCTCCCACGTGTATGTCCTAGCTTCCCTCCACTCCTCAGTTCCACGTGTTTAACGTGGAGAACCTCTAGAAAGCAGAAAACTAGAGAGGAGACATTGCACAGGGCAGGGCACCTTAAGGAAGAGGGGCAGAAGGGACACATATAAGCACAGAAAGGGTGGGAAACTTGGGGCGCACAGGTTCAAACAGAAGGTGGGAGAGACAAGAGGGTGGGGAAAGAGATAGTCAAAACAAGGGAGGTATGAAAAACCACAATCTGGTAACCCAATAAAAAAGCATAAAATATTTGGCAAATACTGTCCAAGACCAGACAGGGCCATTCTTGGAAATAATGAGTCACTAAACAAAAACCCTATTACCAAGTGTGGGAAACAGGTTCTTGGTTGCTCACAAAAACTAGATGGTGAGGCCCTACTGCTACAGGCATCACATGCCTTGGATGCAAAATAAGGAGCTTGAGCCTGCTCCCTGCTGGCTAGCTTTCAGGGGTGCTGGAGAGTCCTGAGGTCTGTTGAAAGAGTAAAAGCATTAGTGATCTGACCCAGCTGTGGACTCTACGAACCATGAAACCAGCCTGTCAGTCAAGATGTGCCCATTGGCACAATAGTGGTCCGCTCTTATGGGGGATAAACAACTGCTTCTGACTAGATTGGATGTGTGCTCACAAGAGAAAACCCAGGCCTAATGCCATGCATCTGATCAAAACCCCATGACTGGAGAAGACTTTTCTCCCCAGGAGGGGGCGAAACCTACTGCTACATTGCTCAGATGGCACAGATTCAAGCCACCTTCTAAATGTCTATACTTATGCCCACATGCAAGGGCCACTCTCACCCTTAGTCAGAGAAGCTTTGCTCTGTAGTGAGTGAAGGTGAATGCAGAGACCCATGACTCCACAAGACACTAAGAATATTGGCTGATTAAAGACAGTTACAGCACCCTTTTAAGGTTCAAAAAATAGTTTTGGAAGTGGGGGCTGAATGAATGGATGATCTGAAAGCTAAGGAAAGGATTGCAAACTGAGGTCTTCTAAGCATGGCGAGGCCATGGCAATCACAAACTCACAGTGCTGTGCCCACTGTATTGGTATTTACAAGCCAGGCCCAGCCAACAGTCAGTGAGTAGAGAATGTGCTCACAGGCTCCTGCACTTAGTGGTGAACGACTGTCAGTAAAGAGGCTGTGGGGGAAGGAGAGGCATAGTAGCCAGGTGTACCCACTGATGAGCAGGTCAGCAATCTCTAATGCCTAGTTTCCAATTCAGGTTCACAAACATGCAGTTAAAGTCTGCTGGACACTAGACAACAAGTTAACTAATTCATTAAGAAGAGTTGTGTATTCTGGCCTTCAGGCATACACACAGACAGAATATTGTATACATAATAAATAAATATTTTAAAAAAAAGAGTTGTGTAGGGAAGGGGGTATGGCTGGCAGAGCTGGAAATGAGAAGGACGAAGTAACCAGCATGTTTTATATACATGTTTCAAATTTTCAAGACCAAACTTAAAAATAAAAAAAAGAAGGAAGAAAAATGACAAATGAGCAATACATATGTTTAACAGGGTTCAACATCTTTTGACATCAGAAAAATGCAAATAAAAATAATTGTGAGATTCCATCTCACCCCAATAAGAATGGCTACCATCAAGGAAAAAGACATTTAATGCTAGTGACGTTATGGGAAAAGAGTAGCCCTATTCACTGCTGGTGGGAATATAAACTGGCTCAGCACCTCTGAAATTAGAGAGGAGGAGGAAGAAGAGGAGGAGGAGAAGGAGGAGGAGGAGGAGGAGGAGGAGGAGGAGGAGGAGGAGGAGGAGGAGAAGAAGAAGAAGAAGAAGAAGAAGAAGAAGAAGAAGAAGAAGAAGAAGAAGAAGAAGAAGAAGAAGAAGAAGAAGAAGAAGAAGAAGAAGAATCACTACTACTTGACCCAGCTATGCCACCAGAGTTCCTGCACCCAGAGCATTCTGCACCCTGCCACAGAGACACTGGCACAAATATTTCATTGTTTCTGCATTCACAATAGCAAGAAAACACAACAATGTAGACATCCAAACACTGGTGAATACAAAGAAAACGAGGCACACATACAATGGAATTTTACAAATCCAGAAGGAAAAATGATGGATCTGAAATACCTATATTAACTGAGTTGATCCAATATCAAAAGACAAAACTACATACTCTCTCATATGCAGATTCTGGCTTCTAATTTTTATTATGTGTATTTACATGGGAGTGAGTATGGCTAAAGGTCGTGAGACTGGAAAGGGGATTTGGAGAGTGGAAAGAGGGTTTTGCTTTGTTTTGTTTGTTTTTTGGAGACAGGGTTTCTCTGTAGCTTTGGTACCTGTCCTGAAACTTATTCTGTAACCAGGCTGAGGTGCACGTGGGAGGCAGAGGCAGGAGGATCTCTGTGACTTTGAGGTCAATCTGGTCTGCATAGTGAGATCTAGGGCAGCCAGAGCTACATAGTGAGATCATGTCTCAAAAAAGAAAACAAGAACAATTCCAAAGATGGAAGGAAAAAAATTTAATTTGTCAATTATGACATCAACTTTTTCTAAGTGTATATGACATGGTTGGTAACTTGGAGTTATGAATCTACTTTAAAAATGAGATAGGCAAATTCTGCTTCTTATTTTCAATACTGATATAAAGAGAATCATCTTCTGGTCCCAATTATTAAACCCAGGTATCTCTAGATGCTGACAGAGCATCTTCACAGGCAGAATGAATGTGTCAAAGGCAGCAACAGAGACTGCAAGACATTTTCCAGGTCAGTTATTCAATCTGCCATAGCGTTGAACACCATAGTAACCCATTTCTCCATCAAAGTATCCAATGAGAGGACAGTTCCCCAAAGCCGCACCAAGCTCCATAGTTACTAAATTTTTAATAAAGCATGGACCAAAAGTAGAACTCTTGTCTTCACAGAAATCAGAAATAACTAGGGCTGTACAACACTTTGGGCATCATTTACTCTAGTCTAAGTGTATAAATAGGAGAATCTCCCGGAAAGATGACTTTCTCCCAAGACTATCTACTGAGTTTTAATTAAACACATTTTTTCCTCAAAGCAAAACTCATCTGTTTGATGTTCCCATTCAGCACGCAGTACGAGGGGAAATAGCAAAATTTGGTTACGAACAGTATTTTAAGAAAAACACCCTAACTAATAGCAAAGCATTGTTTTCTAGATATGTAGTAGTTCCCCAGAGGTTTTCCAATGCTGCAGCCTGGGTTGCATCAGCAACAAAAAGGCATTTCCAGTTATGGAAGACAGCAGATCAAGATGGCGGTGGCAGCAGGTTTGGTTCCTGCTGACGCCTCTCTTTGGCTGGAGTCCTCCCCCTGCTTCTCCTCTCCCTACTATGTCTCCGTGGTGTCCCTCCCTCAGCTCACAAGAACATCAGTTAGAGAACCCAGCCCCGCGACTGCAAGTGAACTCAATCACCTCCCCGAGGATCTTCTCTGTAGCTAGGGTCTGAGGTACATCATGGGGAGGAGGGGCAATGCGGGTCACAGAAAAACAGACAGCTTGATGACAGACTAATATACTTCAAATTTTACCACAGGCAGGAAGGGGATGTGTAAAGGAGATCCGAGATTTTTTTAATGGTATTTTGTTTACACATATGTTAAATTACACATCACACTGAAGAGTTTTTACTTTTTCTTCTCTCAAAAAAACACATAAGAACCAAGTGAGATGTAGTGGACATTTGCATTCCGAGCTACTTGACTAGTCCTGTGTGGGTCTATTCGCACCCGTTTCTCATCGCCAGGAAACAGCTTGCGAATGTCGCACTTCACCATCACCCTCCCGAGCTCAAGTTCTAAATGGAAATTTAAAACCTATATTAAACTTTGTATAAATGATCTTCAATGGAGAAAATATTGTGCTCACAGTTCCTCTCTAAATCGTTTTAAATCCGAGTGAAAAACTCTTCATGTCTGCTGTTGGACTCCTTTAAGAATGGATCTGAGCTAAAGGAAAAGGTAGCTACAGAAAACCACCCCTTTGCTCCTAGCAGGGCCCACCTGGCTACTGTATACTGACAGCAAGTACTAGCAAACAGGAACTGGCAGAGATAGAAGACAGCAGTTTTCCGTCTCTTGGGAGAGGCACAAAGATTGACTAAACATTGTATGTTTCACTCTGTGCAATCTGCCTGGAATATGCGATTGCTTTCAAATGAGACACTGTAACACTACCTAAAAACTGAGCAGAGGCAACTGTAAAAATGTGAAAGTTTTCATGTTATAAAAACCAATATTGATTTTATTTAAAAGAAAAACAAACAAGTAAGAAAAAAATAATAATGGCACATATGGTCTATTTATCTAACTAAATGGATTTGGATTTATTAACTGCTGTGGTTAAAGTATATTCTATTAACACTGGAATGGCGTAAAATTAATACCTTGCCCCGTTTAGCAGTAGAACAATCAGTTATTTGCCCTGTGGTGCTGATCTGTAGACATTGTGAAAATAGCCTGTAATTTGCAGATCAATCATACAGTCTTCCTAAGACAGATCGAAGGCATGTGATTCCCCTCTAAAAACAGCTCCGGTCTATGAAAGGACTGTTCCTTGAAACATGGACTATATGAGACGGTCTAAGCTTTGAGGATTAGGTTCTTACAAAGTGAGTCTTCTATTTTCAGCATGGAAAGTAGTCTGATGTGCAATTACCACGCATATAAATAAGGAATCCAAATGCCAAGCATTTAAAGAGGCTACGAGTAAAACCTCTCCTATCCAACGAACAAAACCAAGAATAATGCAGGAGTGGGGAAGGGGGTCCCTCTCTTAAAATTAAAGATTGGGTCTTTCATTGCCTTTCTCCACACAGCTTCACTAGAACACACGGAGACGCAGGCAACCCTAACCATTAGCTCTGCCCTGCAACCTCGGGCGCATGAACGGATGGACACAGCCTTACGGGACAACCGTTTCCTTCTTATCATTTCTCTACTTAGTGTGCACTCAAAAGCACCACGGTGACTTGGAAATACAGACGGCTAAGGTGCAGCTGCCAACGGACACTCCACGGAGACATTGGATCTAATGAGATAATGTTAATGCATTCTTCAAAAACAGCATAGAAGTGCAAAGGGCTGTCGATTGCCTGGCTCACTGGAGGGGAACATTGGTCTGGGTAATGGAAAGAGTGGATGCTGCAGCTGAACAGTGCTCCCCACCCTGCCACTCGCAAGGCAGGACCTCAGCAGCTCTACTTCATTGTTCGCACAGCAGTAACAAATATCAAGAACACTGGAGGCTTACTCTTTAGCATTTGACGTTTATTACCTAAGTTTATAACCAACAGACCTATCGTAAGACTGATTCTATTCTACACCCCAGTAGGACATGAAGAATGTAAGGGGTGGAACAATAACGAAACTGATCTAAGATTCTGTAGCTACTGGCAGAACCAGAATTAAATTAAATTGATGAGAACTGAGCATCTCTTTCCTTTATTACTACTACTCTAGGAAAACAGCCCCATGGATTGGAGTTCCGCCCAAATGGGAACACAGTAAACTCTCTTATGTTGAAATCTCATCCTTAGAAGCAGGGATAGGTGTTGAGGCTGTATTATTGTACACGACATGAGGATCCCGGAATGTGCATCCCAGTGATGCAGCCATAGCTCCACTGACTTCACTGCAGACTCGTTTTCATTCTCCATAAGGACCGTTTGTGTAAGGCTGAGAGCCCCGTGCCTCCTGACAAAATATCTAACACACACAACTCACCAGAGTAACGGCTTATGTGGACTCATGGTTTCAGTCCATGGTCACCTGAGTCCATTGCTTTTAGTTGGGATGGCCCAGTACCAAATGACAGGAGCATACAGAAGGCCTGGCTACCCCATAGCATCTGGGATGGGGCAGGAGATGGAAGGGAGCGAAGAAAGAAGGAAAGTGGGAGGGGGGAGACAGAAAACTGAGAGACAAGAAAAACAAGAAGTAGAAGGGGTGGTCCAAATAATACCACTTAAGGGCACGTGCCCAGTGACCCAGTTTCCCTCCTCTGAGTCCTATTTTATGAGGCATGGGTAGCATCCAAGCCTTTAATACATGATCTTAGCCAGGCAGTCATTTAAGATCAGGACCACACCACCCTTAACTGCAAGAAAGCCACAATTAAGGATGCTGTGGTACCCTGAGTGCCCCATGGATATTCAAATGAGGGAGGAAGGAGCCAATCAGAACCCTGTGACCTCCAGTCATCTTGTTTTCCCTTGAGCCCCAGAACAAGCTCCATCTCTCTGCAGTTTTATTCCTTCACTAAGGCAATTCACAGTAAACAGATAACTGCAAGGAAGATCTAACTTTGACTAGACAAAGGGACGGCCCCAAGTACCAGACATGGAAACACGCTGACAAAGAGGCTTGGTTTGGGGGGATCTTTCATTCAACAGAAAGGAAGCAATGCCAAGAAGACATGACCCCAGAATGCGTATGTGAGGACTCTCCTGCAAACCCATACCTTCCTCCTCTCGCTCCAGAATTAGCACCGCCTATCACGACATGAAGATTTTTATGGTATGAAAAGATGTAAATCTGAAGCAGTTTCTAGAGTGTTTGGAGAAAACTAACCTGAATATGAACTGGAAACACACTCTGTTTGGGCTCAGCAGATGTCAGCCCAACTCAGGGAAATGCTTTCTAACCTGGTCCACCAAGACAAGCATCCACCTGTGGTCCTCCCTACAGCTACGGCTGGTGAGAAGGGGGTGGCAGGCTGTGCTGAAGGTGACAGAAAAGCCTAGTGCAAGCTTACCATGTCAGTAATTGCATCAAATACTGATGAATAGTATAAAAAAGTGGGCATTCAACAAAATGCTGGAAACTATCAAGTATGTTTTAAATATGTTAATCACCATAATACTTTATTCTTTACAATACCCCTGAATTTTAACATGTCATGGTCTGGGAACAAAAACGCAAGTATGGACTAGCATAAAAGACACTGATAGCAAGGTTCAATTGATTCCTGTACTTCAGCCATTGTTCCCAGCATATAACAGCCTGTACCTGGGAAACACACCCAGGAACACACACGTGTACAAGAAATGAAGGCGTGAGTAAGGTTTTCAGTGGCTTTAGTTTCTCGTTTTGTGTTGTGTTTGGTTTTTGTGTAGACACTGAAGATGAAGCTTGTCTGTCCATGACATACAATTGTTCTACCCCTGAGTTACATCCCCATTCCAAGGTATGTCATTTAGAAGTAGGTCTCGCCACAGTCTGTATAAGAAATAGTCATTTCCTCATTATAACAGTAGAAATACCGCCACACTTCATCACGGTGTCTTTCCAACTCTACTCCTAGGGACAATTCTAACTAACCAATAGTTTGAAATAATGATGAGATGAAGGGTACAAATCAATACTGCTGTGTCAGGGCAAGGGTGCTCGGATCTAGCAATCACAACTATACCATCACATGATTCAAAAAATAACAGAATCCTGTGCCAATGGTTTTTATGGGTCATGATTTCCTACGGTTATCACAGGTATAAAATAATCAAACTAATGCATTGCTGTTGAGGTTGAAACCAATCTTACTAGTCAGGGACAAATGAAAAGAAAATGCAATTACAAGTAATAAAAATTAGAAATGTAATCATAGTACAGGATCCTTTCTGTATTATAATACACTACTAAATGCTATATATTAATGTAAGCTTAAGATGTTATATACATGTATTTATAGATACAAATACGATGGAGAAAATGCTTTGTATATTCCTTATTATCCCAAAAATTACTAATTATCCCTAAATTCTGTTTCTCTATGTCACTTCTTCCTGGGCCTCCTCAAACCCTTCCTTCTAGTTAATCTACCCTGTGCAGAATTTATTCCAAAACGTTCCACATAAGGCAAGGAAAGTAACTCGATTTGTCATTTGAGAGAAGTCCCCAAAGAAAGGCATGGGATTATCTCACGTAGTATCTAGAATGATAATTTCTGCAAACCATTACAGGCTGACATATGGTACCAGGTAACTACAGAGCAGATGGTATACACTTGCCTTAAGATGGTAGGAGCCTGACTGCTGTCTACAGCTCTCAGTTTCTCTTCCATAACACTAGATCTGGAGGTTCTCTGGGGAGTCAATGGTGGAGCTGTGACACAGGCAAACCCACTTTACAGTAACAAGTGACGATCACAAGCGAGGGTTTGGGGCTCCATAACCAAGTGTCAGAGAGGCTGCAGTACTATTCACTTCTGCTTTATCGACACTGGATCTGCTCCGTAGCACAAAACGTAATGGAACTTAAGTGCCAACACTACTGGAGCAGCTCAGTGGCTTTGCTGGGTCTGTTCCCGCAGAAACTTTGAGCTCAGCGCTTGTTAAATGCCATGTGTTTTTAGCAAGGTAACAGAATCAAGCTTCCTTGCCATCTCTTTCCCACTCTCTAAACCCTTAGGGCATCAATGTCCAAAGATTATTAAGTGTCGGTAAAGTCTGAAAATTATTCCGTTTCAAAAGATCACAAAATATTTTCACAGCGCTAAGTGCCAGCCAGCCCTGAAAGTCTGAGTTCCAATTACATTTTTGTAAGTGAGAAGCAGCAAGCGTCCTGGATGAGAAGGCCTCTTCGACAAGCTGCATGTTGAAAACACCCCATCTCAGGGAAGCAGTACTAGACAGAGGTGAGAGCTGGCAAAGGCAAGGGGCTCATCTGGTCGTTGCCCTCATGAGTGAGACCTGTGGTGGTCCCACAGGCTCACCACCGAGGACTTCTCAGCTCTAGGAGGAGGAAAGTAAACTTCTCTTTCTGAGGCCACATAGTCTACTGGATTCACTACACTCAAACTAAGGCAAACACTTTAGTCCAAAGCCAAGAATTGCCTTGGCTTTGAGCCGAGGGTTTCCTGAAAATGAGTGGCCTTTCCCTCTGAGGATCAACGCCTAGCTGTTAAATTCTAAAATATTTCCATCGGGAGCAAACTGTGAGACGACACCTGGACAGCGCTCATTCTTCACTGAAATGCTTTGTGAACCTGCCGACTTAGAAAACTTCTCACGAGCACAGGCACGTCCACAGACATCTCTAAGAGAGTGAAATACAAAGGGTTTGCAATGATAAATTTTTCTAACTCCAAAAACATTTTTTTTTTGCGTGGTTTTCTGAGACAGGGTTTCTCTGTAGCTTTGGAGCCTGTCCTGGAACTCACTTTGTAGACCAGGCTGGCTTCAGACTCACAGAGATCCGCCTGCCTCTGCCTCCCGAGTGCTGGGATTAAAGGTGTGTGCTACCACCGCCCGGCCAAACAATCTTATTTTTTTTTAAAAAAGAAAAAGGTATTTGTTTTGTTTTATTTCTAAAAATAAGTTAAATGATTTCATATTTGCTTGCTGAGCACTCTTAACTCAAGAGAGTCTTTGTCTAGTTTTCTCTCTTCCAAAATATTCAACCATGGGAGAAAATGCATAAACTCTCACTACAAACACCACCTGCCGTCATCCGCACAGTGTGCAGCTGTGTTGAAGGCTAGTCCTTCCGGGTACCCCCTGATATATGGGGGGTCCTTACCGAGCTGGGGCTGGAGTGCCGCCGCACTTTGGGTGACTCTTTGCCAGCCAAGGAGGACTTGAAGTTAATGCAGGCATTGTTCTCGGAATGCACCCTTTTGACTTGGTTGGCAGGCTTCTCGAATGGGTCGAAGGTGCTCTGCGTCCTCTGGACTCTGACTTTTTTGTCCTCAGGGATGGTGTCCAGGTGCTTGATCACTGAATCCGTCCCCTGGCAGTTCCGTGTAGACATCTTTGTGACACATATCTGGAATATGGAGAATATAGAAGGGGTGACTTGAGTGAGCCTCACTGAAACAACACGATCACTACACGCACTGATCTGGCCAGGTCGCGTTTCAACTCAGAGAAGCCCACTTTATGAGCTGTACTCACAATACAGAAAATTCCTTATAACTGTTCTGTGTAGACTCGCAGTTTGCACGTTAAAAAAAAGAAAATTTATCTACCTAATAAAAACAAACAAAAATACCTTATGGCGTAGGCCGTGTATCCTACAAGGTTCTAAATGCTCAGGTTTTATCATCTGACTGCAAATGGGTATCTCTAAATCATGAAAGGAGTGGAAAACCCATTTCACAAACACACAAACAAAGCCACAGCTGGCAGGGATGGGATGGGCACCTACTGGCCCCAGCAGGAGCTGACAGAAGCAGGGGCTAAAGAAAGCTAAGGAGGCTACTTTGTTTCAAACGTTTACCTCTGAAGATGCAGGTTGAAAGTTTCCACCATCTTGATTGACTTCATATCAAGTGGAGTGAAATAGTAGTTAGGTGATAATAATGAGGACGGTTGTGGGTTTACCTTTTTGATTTCAAAGCTAAGGAATTAGACTACCAGTGAAGGACAGCAAGTGACCCCCTTTACAGCATTCACAGGGGTTTCCCTTCAGCACCACTGTTCCCCTCCCACGCCTGCAGGCGCTCGCTGGCACTGCCCAGCCGGCTCTCCACTCCCACAACTCGCTTTAGTCCTTTGCTGCTTGGCTCCCCTTTACCACACTGTGTTCCGACTCTCACTCTCCTGAGGCTCTGGACATTCTGGAGTCTACTGTGCAACCTCTAGCTGTCCTGGGAGGACCTTAGGTGTCCCCCAAAAGCCATGTGGGAAAGTCGTGGGTGCCCACCATGAACATTACTGTGAGGTGGTGGAAGTTTCAGTGGGTGGACCCAGCAGAAGGAAGTCAGACCACTGGCTGCGTGCATTTCCTTCATTTCTGGACTCTAGAACATTCTCTCCTTCTCCTTTCTCTCCCTTTCCCTCCCACCCTGCTTCTCTCTCTCTGCTTTGCTCTTCTTCTCAGCATGACCTGCAGCAACCATAACCACAACGTGAGCGAGCGTCTTTGCTCTACCGTGCACCTTAGCTGTACTGCTGCATGGCACAGGCCCCCGAGCAACAGTCAACTGTCTGAAGGCTGGGATGTGGAAACCTCTGCTGGTTTCAGGTCATCCCGGGTATCTTATCACAGCAACAGAAAATCTACATGCCAGCTCTAGAGAAACAACTTCGGAATGGAACTGCTTTTACCGCTTCTCTTAAAAAGCTTCCCTACATGATGTCAAATGAGAAAAGCTGGGAAACATTTAACAAATGTCCATATTGTTAAAGCTCAAAGACCAACTTTGGAAAAACAGGCAGCCTGAGTCCATTGGAGAGTAACTGTATCTATGTTACACACCGATCCACACACTGCTGTAACCACACAGAACAGCTGTGGTGTCAGTGTTTCAGAGTGTGTACAAACACAGTGGAAAACAACATAAAGCAGAATATCAGGTATCTGCAGACACAAGTAAAGGTAGTATTATTAAGTTTATAAACTTTTATTTGAATTATGCAATAAATATGCAAAATTGTATGCTAAGAAAAAACAAGCAAAATGTGTGCATAACATAAGCCAAGTACTTAAAGCTTCAGGAAAAAAAATGAATTCGATATTCAGCATCTACCCTGTTCCAAGAATTTGCCACCATTGTTAAGTATAGGTTGAACTATGATTAAACAAAATGAGACACTTCTGAGCACACCTCAGAAGAGCTGAGGATGTTCTGGGAGTTTGGGGTTTCTTGTTATTTATTTTTTATGTACAAGAATATGTGTCTCTGTGAATGTGTGTGTGTGTGCACGCGCACGTGTGTTGGTGTATGTGCTACATTTGCGTAGCATCTTGAGAGGCCAGAAGAGGATGCTGAGTTACCAATGGTTCTAAACCATCAACACGGATGCTGTGAACCAAACTTGTCAGGAAGAACAACAAGTGATCTAAACCGCTGAGCCATTTCTCCAGCTCCGAAGGTATATATTTTTAAAGATTCAATACAGAATCTTCTACACATGATCAAAACTTAATAATATACCATAAATATGATAAGTGTATTCAATATTTTAAGGATTTGTGTTCTTTTTAAAGATAGGAAGTCAATAAATAAAAAACTAACATCATCACTGAGTCAGTCAACAGACACATGAGCCTCAAGTGTCACTAAACCCAAAACAAAAGAGGTTCTAAGACAAATTCATAAGCATGCAATGCTAATATATGTAATATATAGTATATATACATATAAAATACATATACGTAAACATATAATACAAAATGAACGCAGGAAAGAAGAAAGATATAAAGATATAAGCTTTGAATCAATCTTAAGATACTTAGAGGAGTGGATGAAATCCAAAATAAGAATAAAATTAAATAACAATTCAATATCAAAATGGAAATAAAAAACACTAATGAAAATGAATAAAAATTAAAAACAAAGTTAAAACTTGACAAACATCTACGCAGACTGACAAAGAAATGGAAAAGAAAACCTCAATTCCTTTTAATCTAGACTCCAGTTACTTGAATTGGCAATAAATCAGCCTGCCATAGTAGTTTCGCAGTACCACGCTCTTCAGGCACCCTACTAGCAGACCATATGTGAGAGGCATTACTTCTCTTTTTAAGATTTTTTTTATTTCAGTTTAGATGTATGCATACTTTGCCTGCATATTATGCATATTATGTATATGCGCCACATGCATGCTCAGCGCCCACAGAGCCCAGAAGCTGATGTTGGAACTGGAGCTGCAAACACTTGGAAGCTGCAAAGTGGATGCTGGGAACATCCCAGGGTCCCTGCAAGAGCAGCAAGTGCTCTTCACTGCTGAGCCTTCCCCCCTGCATCTAAGCTCCAACAATCCTTTGGCTAAGTCCATGAAAGGCAGGGCCACACTGTGGTATTGCCGCCTTTCTCCAGTCATGCTCAGTCTTCTTGTAATAAATCTTATACAAAAGAGTCATCCAAATAACTAATCATTATATTTTATTTTTAAAAAAAAAAGAGCTAAGGCTTCAAGACATTCATCCAAAAGCTATTGTTTAAAAAGCACAATGCTGCTACAGAGATAACAAATACATATGGTTCATAAATAGCTACCATCAAGATTCTTCTGCTGAAGGTTTTAATAGGTGGACTCTAAAACAATATCTGAATCTCTTGCCTTTGAATAATCCTCTCCCTTTTCTATGCAAATATAATATGATGTCATATGATAATATTGTTTTGTATACAAACACTAGATTACCTGGTGGGGTGAACAAAGCTAGGAGAGCCCTCCAAAACCAAGAAAGACAGAACGCTCAGGGCTGGCTAGTCTGAAAGGCAGCCATGACCACGCTGAGAACTGTGTGATACAACCAGAAGGTATATCACAGTCTTGGCCTGACAACTGCCAGGAAAATGGGGACCACAGACCTGCACACACAGTAAAACTAGTTCTGTCAACAAAGAAGAGGACCTTGAGCTCCAGGTGAAAGCCACCACCCAGACAACACCCTGACTTCAGCCTGGTAAGATCCCAGGCAAAGAAACGCTATTGAAACTGTGAATAATAAGCCAGTGCCTGCGAGGTACTATGTTACCCAAGGGTAAAAACCTATTATGTGCACTTTGCTAAAACAGCCTGAAGCATTCTGATACCTGAGCAGAATGTACAAAAAAAACAAAAACAAACAAGCAAAAACACTGCCGTATAGACCACTAAACAAATTTGATACACTGTATCAAATCCAGGCGAAAATAAGCAACGGTTGTCATGATTGCTGTCACTATATATGGCTATGTACTGGGCACCATCAACTGTAACTTCACGAGTTACAAAGCTCATCAACAAGTTTCTCCACATAATTAAGGTCGTACCAAATTTATCTGGTCTCCAGTTCTGCCAGGCTGCCACAAAACATACAGGTAACCATACTTTCTCTGTGCACGCATCTTCATCAAGGGAAGAAATGTACACTGAGTTTTCCACATAGCGCAAAGAAACTCTTCTAGGTAAGTTTCGTGTTTCCAGTATTTAGGACACAGGACTTAAACGTGATCTGCCCAACATGATCTGTTGTCTATGAGCACAACAGAAAGCCAACCTCACTCGGGTCCTCCTGACATACCTGGGCTCAGCTCTGCTTCAGAGAAGGACCCAGCAAGGTGAAACAATCGCAATGCCCATGCCTTGCGGGAAGCTGTAATTTCCACTAGCTCTTAGCCTGAAACCATTGAGTGATACAGACCCAGCAGAAGAGGCCTGGAGGACAGATTACATGTAGGTGCTATTCCCTGCACCCACATCTTCCTGTGAGCCCCTCCGTAATCTGTTAGCAAGTATGAATCGTGATCACAGATATAAGTAAGAACAGTCAGAAACAGAACTCCACACCTCGCAGAGGAGACTTCTCCAGCCCGTAAACAGTAACCCTTTCATCCATTTCCAGCTCATCCCACTGCGTGCCTGTATTCTGGCTGATGTTATAGCTCCCACTGAAAAAAATAGCTTCCAGCTCACAGGACATAAGTGTCGGGGGTGGGTGGGAGAAGAGATTAAAGAAGAATCAAGAGAAATGGAGCCTAGGAAACATCCAGCTATTGACTGGAAAGCTAGAGGCCTTTTTAAAATAGCACAAGAACGTTAGTCGGATAAGAGAATCGGCCTAACAGAGCTCCCACTGACGGTACAGTGGTGGGTTATTCAACTATCAAAAAGAAACATAATATTGTGTTTAAATCGAATGAGCTACCGAAAAAGCATGAGTTCAATGTGATTTCAGATGACAAAAGCCACTAAAGTAGGAATAGCAATTACAATAGGAAAGGATGAATCCAATCCAATATAACCAATTTTAACACAGAAAATGCTGAACGGCCCAGTAGTGCTAGACCAAGCACGAAATTGACCGAAGACATGGAAGGATGCTCACGGGTCGGGTGGGGTGGGATGGAATGGGGGGACAAGCGGGTGGTGCCAGTTGAGACACAAGAGTAACATGGTCTGCTCGGGGAATAATGACCAGGGCAATATGACAGTGCCGTGAAGGACAGGCAATGTTCCCCAAATGACATATTCCAAAGTGCACATACGTGAGACGGACAACAGACTGTGAAAAGAAACGCCCACATATGGAAGGCAGTCGTTAAAACAAGTTAACGTTTTACAGTATATGTGAAATAACCCCTAAGAAGAAAACTCAGTTTGGCTTCCGTTCTGTGGTTCAAGTCTGAGTCACTTAGTTTAGATAAGACAGCTAAGACCCCCAATGATTAACCACTAAGATTCTATAACCTGTGCTACTGTACAACTATAAAGATAACACAATCCCAAGAACACACAAGAAAAGATTGTTACTCAGCTTCCTGGGGAGGCATGCTGAGTGAGTAAATCTATAATGCTTAGGAAGGTTCCAAAAATGAAACGAGTCCAACCCGTACTATCAGTGTTCAGAACAGGACGTGCATAAATATGGCAATCATATTTACGACAACCACCTTCATGTTATGTGCTTTATTTAGAGTATATGAAGTATGTTAGAATCACGGAAATTAGTCTGTGAAAGGAGGGCAATTTGATTAAGTCAGTAATCAGAGGTTAAATGTGGAGAAAGAGAAATGTTAAAGATTTAAATATTTATGTGTGTGTGAAAGAGTATGAAAGAGACACTGAGAGAACAAATGTGTGTGTATGTGTGTGTGTGTGTGTGTGTGTGTGTGTGTGTGTGTGAGAGAGAGAGAGAGAGAGAGAGAGAGAGAGAGAGAGAGAGAAGACCTATGTAGTATGTGGGTACCCACAGAGGTCAAGCACCTCAGAGCTGGTTATGGGCTGCTATGAGCCACCCAACATGGGTGCTAGAAACCAAACACTGGTCCTATACAAGAGCAATGAGCACTCTTAACCACTAAGCCATTTCTCCAGACCTAAATTAATTTTAATTGATTGTATTAGTGACACATATTTTTAAGACTATGAGTACTTGGTCATGTACAAAGACAGCCCACTGAAGCTGCTCCAGGCACAGGAGACTTGGGCCATTCCATAGATCAGCAGCTTTTACCATTTGCTGCATAGACTTTGGCAGTGGCCTTCCTCCCAAGGGAAGCCACAACTGTGCTAAAAATTCCCTCTGCCCAGAAGCCCTTGATGATTCAGACACTTAGCCAGCTTTATTAAGAATCCCTTCAGCGACTGCATTTAGTCTGCTATATTTTGTGTCCTTATATTGCAACGCTTCCTTTTAATTAACAATCTATCTCCTCCATAGGGCGATGACTTTATCTTATATTCGTTTGACAACTCTCAAAACCAATTTGTCTTCAGAGGTCCTCTTGAAGAATCTAACTAATATTTGCTTACAAAGTCATGAGGAACAGGATGCTTCTAGGGTCTCAAAGTGGTCTTCTCAAATCTTGGGGCCGGGAGAAAACATGTTGGGTACATGCGCCTGAGGCGGATCACGGTAAACAAGCACACTATCGCCCGTGTGAGAACAAGACATGCCAACACTAATGGGAATTAAGGATCTATTTCCTCCAGCTGCAGTGCTTCACGCTGCCTTTACAAACAGAGGTGACATGAGATACATAAGCAGGGACGCGTGGCACTTGAAAACACGTAAGAAGAAGAAATCATCATCAATACCCGAATAAACTTATTTTCTTTTCTTCCAGTGAAGTCAGCGCAGAACTTACATTTTTGATCGAGGTGAGAGATGAAACCACACATAGAGGTATTCATCTGAATAAGTATGGCCCACTTATCTTTTTTTGTTGTTCTTTGAGAATGTCATATCATATATTTTATCATATTCTCTACCATCCTCCAGCTCCTCCAGCTCCTCCAGCTCTTCCCATCTCCTCCCTGTTTCCCTCCCCAACTTTGTGTCCTTTCTTTCTTATAAGATAAAAGTCCACCAACAACAACAACAACCACACCAACAAAAAAATGCAGCAGCAACAACAATAACAACAGCAACACCAACAAAAACAGCAACAACACCAATAACTACAACAGCAACAACAATAACAACAACACCACCAACAGCAACAACAATAGCAGCAGCAACACCAACAGCAACACAAACACCAACAACATGTCACTAGAAAGGTGCAATCCATTTGTGTTGATCAACCACTCCTGAGGATGCTGATGTACCCCGTATCACTCCAGAGAAGGAATCTGACTTTCCATCACCCAGCAGCTGTCATTTGTGAGCAGAGAGCCTCTGTGCCCACTCAGTCACCATGCCGGGCCTGTGTCTGCCTTGAGCATCTGCCCTGCTGTGTCTGGAAAACGCTGCTTCTTCCAAACTGTCCACCGTCACTAGCTCTCCGAGTCCTCCCACCACCACCACCCCCTTCTGCATAAATCCTGGAGCCTTGAAGAGTGTGACAGCGACATCCCACTCAGGGCTGAGCGCTCCAAAGTCTCTCGCCCTCTAAACACTGTGCAGCTGTGAGTCTCTGGGTTAACTGCCGTCTACCACAAGAAGAAGCATCTCTGATGAGGGCTGAGCAAGGCCCTGATCTATGGGGACAGCGATACCATTGAGAGTCATTTAACTGCTTTGTTAATTTAGCAGAATAATCATAGTAGGTCTTCACTGGTTCCATGAATTATTTAGCCTCATTAATGATATCAGATATAGGTTCCATCTCATAGAGTTGGCCTGATCACCCTTAACAAAAGTTTGTCAATTTGTTGGTAGACCCTAACGTGGTTTAAGAAAAGGAAAAGTCAGATATTCAGTGTTGGGGCTCCAACAGGCAGAGTTTGACCTATGGTTTTTGCTTACAGCTATGTAAACCTAGCCAGCTGTCTACTGAAACCTCAGCAGTAGATGGGAAAGAGCGTAATTCGGTTAAGGCTGGCATTCGTTTAGACCGAATTCATTCAGGTTGAAAATTGTCGCTTTGAATCAGCCATTTTCTGGTGATTGGCGTGTTTCTAAGATCCCAGAGTGACCTTCTCTACTTGCTTAGTGGAAGGCAGCTACCAGAAAACAATGGCTTTCAAAGATGCCAAGTTTGCCTGTGTCAAATCATCCCCACATCTGTAGCAGGGGCGAGGTCAAGGTCTTCTGAGGTTCATGAAGGGAGTGTCTACCACAGAGGCAGTACAAGCTATGCCATAAGCACAGTCTTAACAATATCATCTATTTCTAGCTATCTCTGTTTTGTTTTTTTTGCATTGTACATTACCCCATGGAATTCTAAGTATTTTCTCCTACTCAACAACTTCTCTCAGAATTGCTCCCAATAAAAATCATCGTTAATCATCTACAAGGTTTTATGTAAAGTATTACCTCCACCAAAAATGCTTGAATTTTAAAAATTATAAACAAAAAGATTCCTCCTTTAAAAGGAATTTCAGCTATAAAAAGAGAGCTAGGAACAGTATTCTGAGGACTAAGAGGAATTGTATAACACCACTGGAATAGTGCCCACGACAGCCAACTTTGTCTGTTATTTCAACCTGCGGGGTTGATGAGGATGGCATCCACTCCCGTGTTGTAGGCTGTGGTTTCTTCTCTCCTGAATTAGTGTGTGTGCGTTTGCATGTCTGTGTGTCTATGCATCTGTGTAGATAGAGGTGCCTCTCGGAGCACACGGAACAAGGATAAAGGATGTGTTAACTGCATGTACATACGGCGACGTGAGCATGGCCATTCTATTACTCACCATCTTGTTTTTACCAAACTCAAGCTCTGCATAATAGCATTGACTAGCATGCACGACTCCGAACAACTTCACAACAGGTCTGCTCAACTCTCTAGGTCTGTCTTCTCACAGGCTGAATGGCAGAGCTGGTGGACTTAGCAGCTCCTTTGACCTTCCCTGCCTCTAGTATGAAAATGGGCCCAAGGTTAGAAGTGGCGAATGGTTTTAAATACATAAATGCCAAGCAGATAAGCTCACTTCTTTTGTGTTCCCTTTGTGTTACAGACAATTCCTCCTGAGCAGCTGAGGATTCCGGAAGCATGGAGCTGGCACATACTGTGAACATTTACTTCGGCATTTCGGGCCTCATATTTTCATTAACTCGGAAATCAAAGAATCATTTCTCAGTGATAGCAGCATGGGTATCTGGCTAAGGAATCAGTCATGTAAAGCAATGATGTGGCAAGTCACACTGTAGGACACTTGTCAACCTTGGTCTGTTAAACAGCAGCTCTGCCCCTGCATCAGCGGCATTGCTGCAACCATTAATGCCCTTACTATGACCTATACCTGATGGAGGAGGGTCATCTTTCTATCTGTTGTTTCATTGGTTAAATAAAGAAACTGCCTTGGCCCTTTAATAGGACATAAAATTAGGTAGGCGGAGTAAACAGAACAGAATGCTGGGAGAAAGAAGCTGAGTCAAGGAGTCACCATGACTCTTCCACTCCAGTCAGACGCAGGTTAAGATCATTCCTGGTAAGCCAGCTTGTGGGCTACACAGATTATTAGAAATGGGTTAGGTCAATATGTAAGAGCTAGCCAATAAGAGGCTGGAAATAATGGGCCAGGCAGTGTTTAAAAGAATACAGTTTCCATGTAATTATTTCGGGGCATAAGCTAGCCATGCAGGTGGCCGGGTGCCAGGGACACAGCCTCGCCGGTCCTACTACAACATATACCACTTTCAGATCGTGCCTCCAAACCTACGCTAAGTACCTGTTGCTCTCATATACACAGGTAAGCTACAAGCAGCCTGCTTTCATATATCTGACTGGAGCAGCAGGAAGTCTCTCATTGTTTGTTTGTCGTTATCTTTCTCATGTATTAATTATATTCCAGGCCCAAACTGTAAATACCTTGAATACATAAACTGTTTTCTGTGTCTTCAGTGTCCTAAAAGATAAGAGTATGGCCAGGAAATACATGCTCTGCCAATAACTACTCAATGATAAGCCTATCCCTTTAATTAAAAGTAGGGCATCTTGGGCTGGAGAGAAGGCTAAGAGGTTAAGAGCATTGCCTCTCTTCCTAGAGGTCCTGAGTTCAATTCCCAGCAACCATATGGTGGCTCACAACCATCTGTAATGGGGTCTGGTGCCCTCTTCTGGCCTGCAGGCATACATACAGACAGAATATTGTATACATAATAAATAAGTAAATAAATAAAGTAGGCCGTCTTAAAAATCACCCTCAGAAACTATCTTAAATGGAGACACGTTCTCTTGAGTTGAGATCTTTTCCAATGAAAATGCTTTCACTGGCTGTTCCTACTCACCACAATTCAATGTCCATTGCAGCGACCTTGTTCTAAAATGCTATTTACTTTTCCATCCATTTTTGTACGTATTAATTGTAGAGAGTTAATGGCATCATCACATTCTCATATACATACTCACACACATTCCACCACCCATCCTACCCGCCCCCTTTCTCTTTCCAGTCTTCTGCTTCCTTTTCTCCCATAACCCAGGTTCTGCATCGCGGTATGCCTCTATCTCTGTCCAGTGCTGACTTTAGAGTCCCAGAGGTGTGAGGCTACGAATGACATCGCTGGAACACACGAAGCTTGTGTTTGAGTTTGAGCAACACCTATACCGACTTCCATTAAGGATGCACCAACCATAGATAAGGATTTCTTTCCCCCTGCATCCTCACCAGGATTTGTTGCCATTTTGTTTCTTTAGGGTAATGCAACATATATTTCTCTACTGATTTGTTTCTTTGGATCGGACCTAATATTATTTGATTTCTTCACGGACAAAGCTGAACCGTGTCATATTGCCTCAGGGACTGTAGTTTTGTTATATCCTTTCTGGGCTCCAATGTTTACAAGCTGGACAACTGGTTTTGGTTTCTTTATAATTCTAATGAGAATATTTACGTATGCTTCCAGCAGCTAAAGTTTTAGTAAATGTAATCAGTATAAGTCTAAGTAGCTCTATCTACTATATTACTTATTACATATATATACATATATATGTATATATATATAGTGTTGGGTTTATTGAGATATAGTTTTGTCTACAGGCTCATAAAGACATATGCAGATAGTTAGACAACTCTAGCATCTTCAATTTTTGATTATAATGATAAATTTAAAGTAGCAAGGGTAACATCTCTACTGTCATGAGGCCTACGTAGGATCTTTGTCATGATTTTATCTTTAGGGGATCACACTTCTCCAGCATACTCTATAGTTCTCTTGGTGCTCACAGTAGGAATGGCCCTGCCTGGGATGTCAGGCCACCACAGTCCCACATCATTAGAATCTTGATTTTAACAAAATGTCTTCGGGGTTGATGTTTGAGACACAGTGTCCTAGACCACGCAAGAATATATTGTTATTATGGTCAAATAAAGGAGAAAAGTCAACTCCTTTAGAAACAAATTTTGTTTTCATTTCTTCAAACCACAGGGGTGACAAGTGCGTCATCATCTTTGACTAAAACTTTTGCTCAAACTTCCCACAAAATAGGATTGCAATTTTAGATAATTACTATTATTTTGCACATGGAAATAAAGTTTTCTAACAATATACGGCCAATGTGTATATAAGTACTCTCTATTTGAAAACAAAAAGCAAGGAGATTAAGGTAAAAACGAATAATATATACAAATTATTACAGTATGCTTCCTGCCTATAGGTTAATGTACTTGTATATTTCTAGTAAAGGAGCATTTATATGTTCTAGAAAAGGTTTTAACATTAACCATCATGACTATTTTTTAACAGTATTAATATTTTTCTCAAGAGAATTGAATCCAAAACTGTGCTCCGCTTGTTTACTAAGGTTTATTCGGCATCTTTGGAGGAAAAAGGTTTAGAAAGAAGTTACTCCTAGATCTAGGAAGGAAACATTTTAAAGACATAGATGTGTACAAAGTACTGTGTACCTACCCTACAGCAAGCCCTGCCATCGGGAGGGAGCCCTCTGCCTGCTTGGCAGAATGGAATGATCCTGTCTAGACTGGAAAAGGACCTGGGCTCTGACTCCTAGTGTGTGGAAAGCTGAACGGAACACCCTTCAAACGCTGGTCCCAGCAAAATTTTACCAAGCATCCCGAAAGGTCAAAGAAGGTATTATACAAATTCTGACTCCCGTTTGATATCCCCAATTGTAATCTGGCTAAAATACCATCATGTAGAAAGAGAATTAAGAAAATAGCATTCACACAGATGACCATATGAGTATCCACGGCTGGGAGCTCGAACAGCAGAACTGATGTCTGTGTTTTCTCCCTGACCACATATCTGCAGTCAGAGGGACCAGAAAAGGCGTATGTGGGATGATGAGAATCCACACATGGCCAGGGAGTGACCCTGTCCTGCTGTTCCACAAACTGAAGGCTCTACCAACTAACTAACAATCCCCACGGAAACTGAAACATTAAGCCATACAAACAGGCTTTCAATGCATGGATAATTAGTTTCTTCATCAAGACACTGTTCCTTTAAAGCTTTCAAAAATATCTATTCCAAAAAACAAAAGAAAAGAAAAAAGAAAAAAAATCTATTCCAGCACAAAAGGACCTTTTTCTCCGCTCTCGAAGATGCTACAGGTTTATATAGAGTGCTCCTTTTCACTAAGCTCTGTCTTTGGTCCTTCCTGAGAAGGGGAAGTCACTGTGTATTTTCAAAAGATCCTCCATTATGCATTAGAGAAGGAACCTGGTCAGGAAGATTAACATGAGAAACAGCAATTTAAACACCAAGCCCACGCACCATTTCAGGAGTTCTCAGAGCAAATAAAAATGAGCCGAGTTAGAAATCCATGGTATATCCTAACCAGGATGGCTTTTTGCCCGTCCTGGAACGCCTACTGTTTGAATTTCACCTTCTAAAAGACATCATAACAGACTCCAGAAGCCGTCATCTGCCGGAAAAGCTGTGCAAAGGTCAGTCCCGGGTGCCATCCGAATCCTCTTGTTTCACTTCTGAGCCTCACGGAATCGCCCCTGGCTTGTTTGTGCTGAACCAGGTCAGTTCTATCTTCATGAGTACACCTTTCAAGTTCCTCTCTGTTCTGTCCCTCACGCAAGATAAAGCATGCGGGAAGCACAATGGCATTAAAGAATGGAAACTGAAAGGAAGACGCTACTGGAGATCAGACCGATCCAGTCGGGCCTGCACTCTTTTCACCTGGTAACCATATAAATATGTAATAATGAAGATTATAAATGCTTTAAAAATAACTCTTCCCTGAAGAAGAGATAAAATGCCATACTAAGATCTTATTCTGAAACACATAGGAAATGAACACAATTTCTATCATCTCACCTGGATCTAACATTGTTAATAAAAATGAAATGCATTATTAGTGCTTGGCAACTACAATGGTTAAAGTGTGATGTTTATCTTCCAATAAAATCCATCTAAATAAAACCTGACCAAAGAATGCTGAGAAATACAGGGCATCAATGAATGTAAGAGAGACTTCTGAAGCTCTTGCCATTTTCAGAGACTCAAATGTGGGCCACTAACCACACAGAGCTCCTGAAGAGAAACACAGGGAACAAGGAGCCTTTGGGAAAACACGGAAGTGCCCTTCAATGCAGCCCTCACAATTGGCCCATCCACGGTGAAGAGCTAAAATTTCAGCAATAATAAAACCAATAGTGACTCTTTAATAACAACGCCCCTTGACTTCAGGAAGACCTGTTCTCCTTTTCCCACACCAGGGAAGAGTCAATAGCATAGCGACTCCTCACTAAGCCGGCCAAGGTGAACAGAGCAGAGCAGCAGGATGAAAACCCCCTGCTGCTTGTCTGCCCCCTTGAAACAAACCCAGAGCTTCCACAAGCATTTCACGGCCAAGGTTTTTTTTAGCAAGATCTCATTTAGTGGAGGAACTGGCTGCTGGTTGAAATGGGTTGTCGATTGGACAGGAAAGCATGTCTTTGCAACAGACACCCTCCCAAAGTCTGGTGGATGAGAAGCAGAGATGAGCAACCTCCTACAACCTCCTTTTATCTTCTGTAAAACTAAGACATCCTCTAATGAGGCAAACTGGCGAAGGATCTGGGACCTGGCCAAAAAAAAAAAAATGTAGCTGTTAGAAAACAGAGGGGGAAATTGAGGGCTTCTAGATAAGGTGACAATGGCCAGCTACCGTGGAACTCTTCTATAGCAGTTACCACAAAAACTACCGCTAACATAATCTACAAGAACTCAGGAGGGGACATCATTATCTCATTTTCATGGGTAATTAAACTCAAATGCACATGAGCTAAGCAACCTGTCCAAGGCCATGCAGAGAGCAAACAATGGGAGTGGAGGTTCACTGCAGGACCAAACTACACAGCAGAAGCTCCTGACCACTGCACATGTGTCCCCGGAAACCTACATCCCAAGCGCAACACTGTCCATCCATTTCCACCTCATCGCTGCTGATAGGAGAGAAAAAGCATGATCAACGCAACGCAGATGAACTGGGGTGTGGTTTTCTGGCCTGCCCTTCCTGCCTCTCTTCCAGCTCACCACCCAAGTAAACATTCATTTAATTAATCTAATTCGGAGTCTGCCTTATATGAAAAGTCAGGCAATAACAGAGGGGAAAAAAAACAACAGAAGAGCGTGATGCATTAGGAATCATTAAGGACAGGATGCCAAGTGTGGTTAGAAACATCGTAATCCTAGCACTTGGAGAGCAGAGGCGGAAGGTCTCAGCTAGATATTAAGTTGAAAAAGTCAGCATGTCAATATAAGATCCCAATTCCCCTCCCCCCCCAAAAAAAACAAGACCAGGATGAAGGCTACTTAGGAAGATGGATGACTCATAATACACATTGCTCCTCTGTTAATGTTTAGGTGCCCTGAACAGGGAGTTGCAGACATAGATACAAAATTTCCAGGGATCCAGTACAGACATTGGCGAACAAAACGCATGGCTCTGGGTGGGGCCATGACATGGCCTTTTAAAAAGGAACAACTATTAGAAAGATATCTTGGGTGTAAGGGAAGTGGTATGTAGAGAAAAATCAAGAAAGGAAAACTTTATCGACGAAGCTAAGCTTGCCTGTCTAATGAAAAACTGTTTACTGTGGTATCAAGCATATACCTTCTCTCCATTCTTCTTGACGAACGCGGAGGCTAGGGTTTCTGGTTGACTGTCCACTACAAACGGGACTGGGGGGCAGAAGGTAGCCAGGGCACAGCGTTCACAGGAAACCTGAGTGGTGTTCGGATGTCTTTGCTTATAGCTAGAATGAGCAAGGGAGCACTGGGAGCGCAGTGAGGCGAAATCGTAATGATGACAGAAGTCGCAATCCCGCTTCACGATGGACATTCCGACTGATCACTGCTCTCTTAGCAGCAATGAACAGACAAGAAAATGTAAGCAGTCCAGGTACGATGCTCAATCACCAGGCCATGGAAATAACCAGATATCGGTGGGTGGTTCTCGGGGGGGCATTGCTGGTCCTCACGCCTTGCTGTTTCCACGGGCTACTACTTTAAGAAGCTCTAAGTTATCTACTACAGTGTCCATATGGGAGCTTGATTTAGTGACACCCTATATTAAGGAGGAAAACCGCTATCTTTTCCATATTAAAATCAAGCATACCCTCCACAGGATGAAATTCCAATGTATGGTACTACATCCGTGAACTGTGAAAACGTGCTAAGCGAAAGAAGCCAAATACGACGTCATTCCACTTGACAAGAAACACAGTACCTAGCGGAGGCTGACTCGCGGGCACAGAAAGCAGAATCACGGTTATGAAGGGTGAGGAGAAGGGAGAATGGTAGTTATTACTTCACTGTTTGAGATGGCGGGAAGTTCTGGGAAGGGATAGAGGTAATTATTGCAAAACACTGAGTATACTCAATAATGCCGCTGTCCTGTCAATCTAAAATTGGCGAGTTCTGTGGAATGTGCATTTTAAACATAGTCTTAAAAATCAAAGCAGACAGTATCTCTTTCACCACTACCAAAGTGGAAAAACAAAGATTTCCCACAGAATTTCTCCACGATGACAGGAACCAGAACGACCTGTTCCGCTCACAGTGTCTCACAGCAGACTGTGTGCAAATGTGTGTACGTGTGAATGCTTGCCTGCAGGAAAGAGGCTCTCCTCAGCAGTCGTTACACTGTCTGCAAAGTTCCAGAGTTACTTTCTGAGAGGACACGTGGTGGGGACTGCAGGGGAAATGGTAACGTTTCCCCAGAGCCTTCCATCTCCCCTCTTCTTTCTGCAAGCGTGTCTCCCAGTGTCTTAGACACAGTGTATAGATAATAAATGTTTGCGTGATAAAGACAGGAGAGGGATACAGCAACATAATGTCGAATTACCGCTCTACTAGTCCCCTTCTTAAAATTATTTTTGGCAGATGTACCGTTCCTTCTGTCACAGGATGAGAAAATAAACCTCCCAGCTTACACAAAGTGAAGGTAAAAATATAAATAGCTAGAACATACCGCTCTCAGGAAAAGCCAGAGCAAGCAGTGCATCGTCTCAATAGAATCAGGTGAAAATAACAGTTCATGTTTCCATTTACTTTTTGGGAAAATAATAAGTGACCAAAACACAAGAAGATTCCAACACTCCTTTGAACAAAATCCAAATATTCATTCCTAGAAATCAAAGCCCAGTTTTACACTTAAATTTGAATAAGTACAGAAGCTCCTCCTCCAATAAATCACTTACTGTGAATTCTAAATTCCATCGATGTTTTTCCCAATTAGCTGATTCTTAGACTGTTTGGTATCACAAAATTAGATAAAACTAGTTTCTGGCCAAGATGCAAGTTACTGACGATTTGGCCAGTGGATAGTCCCTGAATGCAGCATGCACAGTTCAAGTGAATTCCTATGTTGAAGCATTCAAAGTAAAATATTTTAAAGCAAAATATCTAACACTGACATCCTTAATATTTAACACCTTCAAGAAAGGTGGACCTAGACAAATTCACAGGATTATCTAATGTATTACTCAATGTGAACAATATAAAAATATATCCTTCAACTTCAACCCCCCCCCCTACTTAATACTAGGCTTCAATCAAGCAGACAAGTAGAATTTCATCCTCTGTCAAGGTTTATATCCCAACCTGGTTCTTCATCTTCTCCCTGAGCAGGCAAGCCTCATTTTGGATGGAGTAGGCTGTCTACTACCCCAGCCTCTCAGCATGCAGGGCTTCTCCATCCGTGTCTACAATGGTAACAACCCACTAGCAGAACCAGCACTTCCAGCAGAACTGCATGGAGAATTACCACTTCTATGCAGGAAACCAGAACCACTATAGATACAGTGATGCTAAATGACAGCGCCCTGACCTCTAGCCGGCAACACGCTTGAACCAGGTGCATTCAGGACTCAAGGAGGGGAGAGGGTGAGCAGAGAAAAAGCTGCGGATCTCTAACATAGTAGAAATATCAATTCCACTGGGGTCCAAGGCAGCTGAATTCACAGCCATCAGTTTACCCGGAGGAAAAGTGGTCTCCCGTCCTTCAGTCGCCTGACTCAGAGGGCATTCAGCCGAGCATAACCAGGCAAAACAATCAGCACGGGCTCTTTAAGCTATAAAAAAAAAAAAAGACGAGTTTCCAAGAAATCCGACTCAGCTCTGGCAAAGAAGCAGTCTCTGAACATTTTCTTCATCTTATCTCCGCCACTGGTGTTTACAAACTACAAGCAATAGCCTTGGGAGCCTCCAGAGACTCCCTGAGTAACCCCCCATCAGATCCTTAATTTAAATTACCCTTTATCAATCTCTGGCGGTCCTGGCAGTTAAATAGAGGGAGGGAGTAAAATGACATGCATAAAATGAATCCTTTTCAAGTTGTAAATGAGTGAGTCAGGATTCAGACTTGCCGAGATGCTTCAAATAAAAACCCTTGCTAGGATTCCAGGCATGCTCCGTCTTACCGTTTTGCGGTTGTCTCTCTCAAGCTGGATTCACCTGGAACTCTTTAACATATCTCTAGCAATGTGCTTGCACCAGGCCAGCCTCACACAGCAGCAACTGAATTCACATCTTTCTGCACTAGCAAGCTGAAATGGTACGGCCGTACTACAACCAAGAGAGGGGGAAGCATAAGCAGGGGGGGAAAAAATCCAGAAATCACTCAGAGAAGCTGATCTCAGTGGAGCAGAACCAAAAAATGGTCTCAGAAGAGCACAAAGGACATGCTAATGTTCGGTATCAGAAGCTTTAACAGTTCAATATTTCCCTAAAATAATCTATTTTTTTTTTTCCTGCACACACGATGGACTTGCCTGTGGAGTTCCCAGGAAGGCAGAGTAACCGCGCTCTGCAGCAGCTTTGCAGCCAAGGGAAGCATGCATATGCTGTCCAGGCAATTCACAACACACTGTCTCTCCAGAAAGCTATTGATTTGCAATGCAGGGCTGGCTTCAAGAGCATATGGAAGAGAAGCCAAACAGCTCATGGTGATTGCACAGGAGGAAACACATTTAATCAAGAGATGCACCTTATCATGCTCAATTCAATTTTTTTAAAAGCACTAGAGGAAGCCAGTAAGTGTCCTGAGTGACAATCCCATTAAATAATAATTTGAGGTCCTACAAAAGGCCAAGTTTAGGCTACTATCAGCAACGTTGCAAGCGCTTGGAAAATGGTTTAATGTGTCTATATGCATACATTTGTCATATGTAAATGAGACATAATGAGAACTCTAAAATTACCATGCCTCAAATACATGAGGTTAAAAAAAAAATAATCACACAGGTGTGGCATTTACTGAACCCAAGTGAGAGAATGCATAGCTGTGAGTTTGAAGAATTACTGTGGGCTCAGGACCCACAACACCCTCAAAAATAAAATGCCAGCACAAACCAGAGTACACAATCTTGAAGTAAATTGTGCCAAGTCATGCCAGAAGGTGCTGGGTGGCAAAGAAGTACTAAACTGCTACTCTCTTAGCGCCCCCTACAGGAGAGAGGCTGATCTATCATCCCTCATATTTGTTTTAGGGTTTGCTGTGCCTGAAAACAGGCCACCAAGGTTCGTAAATTAAAGTGCAACAAAACTGGAAAATAATTCGCACAAGCAATTTTAAAGTGGCACGGCAATCTCACTTCATAAACGTTAGTTGCATGATGAATACAGTCATGAGAGACGGTAACCATTACGCTAATGGGGAGCTCTGGTCTTGAGTCTGTGTGTGGCCAGCAGGCTGAGAAAGAACAATCTGCCCATCACATCCCCGCTGATCCAAATGAACTACCTTGCCTTCCTGCTACTTCACCCTCATCACTCTGAATGACTCAGAAATAATGACCTTGATTTTTGTCTGCAACACAAAAGAAAAGTCCCTTCAAAATCCTACCCAAATCAAACAAATCAACAGAAACAAAAAAAAAAAAAACCTGTGAAAATAAAAATATTATGTTATGTACTTCCTTCTTTACCCAGCTAAGAAATAAGTTATAAGTGTGTGTGTGTGTGTGTGTGTGCGTGTGTGTGTGTGCATTTGCATTTCAGAAGTCAGGCTCAGGTGTCATTCTTTAGAAGCCATCCACCTTATTTCCCACGGACCTGGAACTCACAAATAGTCTACACTGCCCTCCCGGTGCCAGGGCTGTAAGGATGTACTGCCGTGCATGGCATTTTACATGGGTTCTAGGATTAGATTCAGGTCCCCGTGTTTGCATGGTGATGTGGGAGTCCCCTCTGTGTGCTGTGATTACCAGTAATGATTAAAGAAACTGTGTTGGACCTATAGCAGGGCAGAACTTAGCTAGATGGGGGGAAACTAAACTGAATGCTGGGAGGAAGAAGTAGGAGTGAGGAGAAGCCATGGAGCCGCTGCCCAGAGACAGACATGGTAGAACTTTGCCAGTAGGCCACGAGCCTTGTGGTAAAATACAAAACACTGGAAATGGATTAATTCTAGATGTAACAGCTAGCTATCAATACACTTAAGTGATTGGCCAAACAGTGCTTTAAATAATATAGTTCCTGTTTGATTATTTCAGGGTAGAGCAGCTGGGATCCAACAAACGGCAAATACTTTAGGGCAGAATTGGCTCCCCAGCCCAAGCTGTGGCTGTAATATCAGAACACTCTAGAACTGTATGAACACTATGTCTGAAGAACAGACTCTAAGTTCAAAATGTCTTTCAAGACTTGAGATTCTCTATGGAATTGCTCATCCCTCCTGCCCAAAAAATGCTCCCTTTTGCAAAGCCAATGTCGCTCTGTATTTGAATCACTTAGGATTTAATTATATGCTGTTTCATAAAACGCTCTTTTATTATTGGTATCATCCCTGTTTTAAAGTCCTTGAGTACAAACCATGCAATCACTGGCTTTTTTTCATTCCCCTATAACACACAGCGAGGCATCTATAAAATATTGACTATATCCTTAAAATAACTAATCAATTTCCCAACTCCGTGTTTGGGTCCTAAAATTATCTTAGGCAAACTCCCTGAAATAATCCATGATTCAATTCAGCTTGGTCACTTCAACATAGTAATTCCTATGGTTTATTTTTCCTGAAACTGTATGTGAAATATTCTTGTTTACTAAGGTATTCTGTTTAAAAAATAAAGGGCTGATGAAAAAAACTCTCCTTTACTCTTTTAGTTACCTATTCCACAAGCATGCATTTATATTGTACTGTGAACAACAGTGTTCTCTACAGCCAAGGAGCCAAATGAGTGATTGGAAATAAAGAGCCTACTACGCACAAGGACCCGAGTGCACTCTAACACTAGAAGCAGATATATAAACACATGGCATGCAAGACAGGAGACTATAATTATCAAATATTTATGCTTGTGAGAAATTACATTTGCAAGAAGATCAGATTAGATCTAACTCAGAAATAAACTTTAGACAACACTTTCAAGCACTTAACAAAATCTACCATAAGACGAAGCTAAAGAAACAAAACAAATTATTTTAATGTGATAAAATAAGTATGGTGCTGGTGTGTTAGGACAGGGCCCCACTAAGTAGCCCAGGATGGCCCTCAGTGGCCTATGCAGATGTGATGTCCACAAACACTTAATCCTCATGTGCCAGCCGCCTGAGTGCCAGACACAAGCATCCCTGATGAAGCAGGTTTTCGACAGCACGTGTTAGGGTACAAATAACCTCCTTTCGGTAGCGCAGAACAGACTTCCACCGAGGAAGGAACGCAAATCTGAGGGCCAGGAAGAGAGGGCATGTGAGGGACAGCTTGCAGCCTCAGGTGGAAGCTGGCTGTGGAGATAGCCAAGCACAGTGGTGGCAACTGTGCAAGCTGAGTGCCAGAAGGTTCCATGCCAGGGCATAAAGGGCCATGGAAAGCACAGCAAGAATTTAGGCATTTTACCCCATGTGAAGCCGCTATGGAATCCAAAAGGGAAGTCCTATGGGACAAGGCAAGAAGGCGGGCTATGTGGGGGTTTTCATTGTTCAACAAGGAAATGCTGTAGAAAACGGACCTAAACAAGGAGGGAAGGGGGGACAACTCAGGAAGCAAGGACAAATGTTTAGACAAGACCTTAAAGAAGGCAATGGAATTAGGGAGGGGAGATAAAGAAGCATTTTGTTTTACCTGAAGACTGAATGGACTGGAGGCCTAGCAGAAAGGGGGAGCCCTAGCACAGCTCCGAACTTCTGGTATAATGAGGAGGAAGAGGGTCATAAACAAAGACAGACAGAGAGGAAAGGCAACTGCAGGGGCGGAAGCTGCACTCTGGCGCATGCGTATGTGTATGCTCAACCGCGTGCTGCCTTTTATACACCTGGGTCAGAGCTTCCTAATATCTGGCTCAACCAAGACGCTAGTCCACTGGATTTCTTGAGGGTATCTTCTGGGGGGCGGGGGGGGCAGGACAAAGAAGGGAAAACGTCAAAGAAAAATCTGGCCACAGATAAAATGCTTGTACCCAACCTGAAACTAGAAGATAAATCATTTATTGCCCCAGGCAGGCCGTACTGACTGGACCTGGAGAGCAAGGGCTCCAGGTGGGGCTGGTCCCCTCCGACAGTGCAGAACTGAGAGGGACTTGTAGAGCCAGTCAGGGTGGGCCGTTCTTCGCTTCCTCAATGCTAACACCTGCTGCAGCCATGTTCCTCTTTGCTCCATCTGCCATGGTCTTGCCCCGCAATCCCTGGGTCATTCAGCTGGCCCCGGCTTTATACAGCTCTCCACCAACCTCCTCAGTACAGTCTCTCCCTTCACTCCTTATCACACCTCACTGGTTCTATACAGTCATTTGTTTCATTTGTTTATCTTCCCACCCAACCACGCTATAAACCCCTCAGGAGCAGGGGCTTTCTGCATTAGTCCTGGGTCTCCCCAGCACCTACATAAACAGGGACTGGTGACAGGAGTTCAAACAAAGTCTGTGGGTCCGTGTAGAAAGGAAACAAACAAGGAGCTTAAAGACTGTGTGGAAAGAAAAATATGGTGTCAGCCAAGCGTGGTGGCGCACGCCTTTAACCCCAGCAATTGGAAGGCAGACGCAGGCGGATCTCTGTGAGTTCGAGGCCAGTCTGGTCTACAAGAGCTAGTTCCAGGATAGGCTGCAAAGCTACACAGAGAAAGCCTGTTTCCAAAAACAGAAAGAAAGAAAAAAAAAAGAAAGAAAGGAAAGGAGGGAAAGAGGGAGGGAGGGAGGGAGGGAGGGAGAAAGGGAGGGAGGGAGAGTAGGAGAGGGAGGAACGGAGGGAGGGAGGGAGGGAGGGAGGGAGGGAGGGAGGGAGGGAGAGAGAGAGAGCACGAGAGAGAAAGAAAGAAAGAAAGAAAGAAAGAAAGAAAGAAAGAAAGAAAGAAAGAAAGAAAGAAAGAAAGAAAAAAGAAAAACATAGTGTCAACTATAGTGGTTGACCATAAAATAGCAGTAAAGACCATGCTGGGGGGCAAGACATCAGGAAGTGAATCACTGTATTCATGCACTGAGGAATATCTTCATGAGGGACAGTGACATGTATCTGAAACCTCACTAGAACACAGTAGATGATGCTACAAAGCACTTTGAGATTCAAAGAAAAAAAGACACTAAGTCTTGCAAACAAACATCTCATTGGATTTGAGGAACAAGGGCAAATAAGACTGACATATAAGAAGGCATCTATGTAAACTCATTTCTGCAGGGAAAAGAAAGCTAATCCCCTGAAACGCTTACCCTTACGTGAGATTCATTTCTCCAGTTCTGAAATGTATCTTGAGCTCCTTCATTTTGAATACGAGATTATGAACAGTCTTCATATTACTTTAGCTGGCAATGGTATCCAGCTGAACACTAGAGAAGCACATCCAGCTTCCCCGTGCGCATGCAGGGCCAAGCGGACCCTGCTCTAAATAAACCCATGTCTAAGCTCTTCCCTGCTTCACTCAAGACTCCTTCCTTGTCCCGCAGACATCCCTACACGCCCCTTCTCTCTGTCTCAGGGAAGCTTTTCTTCACCATCTTTCATTGGGAAAATGTCGCAGCTAGAGGGTAGGTTTGACTCTTCAAGGCGGAGACATGAAAGTGTGTAATCTCTATCCTACCAGTTTCGTAGGTGTTCTTGTCTATCCAGACACCCTGGTTGCATGCCACATGACCTAGAGCTAGTCCAGACACTGCAGAGGGGTGGAGCGTAAGGACGAAACAAGAAAAAAAGAGACCAATGGAAGACAGGAATAGAAGACTGCATTAAAAACATCAAGAAAAAGACAACATCAACTAAGAAAATGGTGTAAAGACAAGGTGAGGGTACCAGAAAAGGCTACGTGGTGGATTATAACACTGCAATTCTATGAACTCATTTCATTAAACCTATATGAGAAACACTTCAGTATTATTTTAAAAGTTGATAAAAGATGGGTATTCCTCAAAAGAAGACGGTTATCAAATGCCTACAATTCCACATGGCTGTGGCAATTGCTATGATTAAGCATCTACAATTAAATGTCCATTATATGGACTGATTTTTTTAGATGTTGGTGTTATTTTACCAAACCTAAACATAACCTTTAGGAAACCTAAATTTTACAACTCAATTCTTCTACATCAATGATGCCCAGTATCTACAATTCCTATACTTGGACAAAAACTTCCTCAAAACCCTGGAGCTCTAGATGAGCTGCAGCTAACTGTTGAAGAGCTGCACTCTAACTGTCCTTGGGTCACGGTGCCATTTCAGGGAAACACTGGGATTGTTCACTTACTCGTTTCTGAGCGTTCTCTGGACTCTGCAGGGAATCAAGTGTGACCAGTTTTATCAGTGAACACCCCTCACTCTACCAAGACTTGAAAAAAATGTTCTTGGAAAACTTTATCAGTCTATTAAACTGCAACGTACAAAAGAGCGAGGGAAGGAAGATGGAGGGCGCTCTCAGAATCTGTGCACTCCACGCAGGAAAGAAAACAAAACAGTTCTGGCAAACACACTCACGGCGTCCCTATATTCTTTTTTCTTTCTTTTTTTTTTTATTTAACAACTATGTAACTTTTTAACTGATGATTTATGTAGTCTATAGGTATATGGTACAAAGTGATGTCTGGGTTTATGAACAATATGTAAAAACATTCAATCAAGCCAAATAACACGTCTATCACTTCAAATTAGAAACACTGAAGGTAAATATCACTACTCATAAGCAGCTAACAAATGTTACAGAAACTACAAGAGTGAAGTCAGTTGGTTGCCTCAATGCTGGCCTTTAAAGGCCACTGGCCATGGCAGCAACAGGACTCTTGCAAAAGTCACAGACGTGCTCTAGAGACCTGTGGAGGATGTGAAGAAAAAGCTAAGAAGATGTTTATAGGGAACTATGTTTTGTGTTCCTCGCCCCTAAGATATTTCTCTCCTATTATTTTACCAGTCATTTACTGAGTTTTGAATTCCACATCGTGGAGGTAAAGATGAATGGGGCACCACTGCTGCTCTCACAAACACTCAATGAATACAACGAATAAAATAACTCCCACATAACAGACCTCATAACAGACGATACTTTGAGAGTTCAGGCTAAGGGAGGTTTCAGAGAAATGGACCAGGCAACACTGGCCTGTGTCCAGCTTAGGTAATCAAAGTCTGAATACCAGAATCACAAAGGACTCAGTGGGTAAGGTAGGATGGTGTGAGGTGGGAGCTATATATCCAAACACTAGCAGGTCACACTTAACACAACAACAGTTATCTCTATCTGAACGTAAGCTGATAGCGTAACAGCGAGGCTCTGTGATACCGTAGGGCGCAGCTTAGAAGAGTGAAATGAGCTCTGTGGCTCAAAGCCTCATAGACAATGGCTCTTTGAGACTCTGGTGGAAGAGAGTTTGGATGGACTCCAGGCTCTTCAAGCACACTGCCTACCTACATGGGTTTTTTCCTAGTTGTCCCAGATGCAGACAACAAGGCTTTCCCCAATGTGTTAAAGAAAACTTAACTTTAGCAACGGTTGCAAAAGTCTGACTCCGAGACTTTGGAAGCCATCTTTCCTTCTCTAGTCCTCTCTCCAGCAGGGACTCTAATTCAGAAAATGTTTCTGGTTTCATTTACCACAATGGGAAAGTCAAATCAATTAGGTTGGCTTTGTGGACCCACTGCTAAAGCAAGCACCTCTTTAATCAATGCCCCACGCATCCAAGAAGATTCAGCTCCTATAAAAACATAGCATGGCTTGCAAACAGATCCCATCAACACCAAACTTTCTACGGGCAGGCAGTAAACAAACTACAGCTGCAACTGGACCGCCCAACAACTTCAAGGGACCATACACAGTGCAGAGCCACCGTGCTCCAAAAAATAAATCCTGCCTGGCACACCAAAGCAAGGCTATTCACCTTCAAATTCTTACGAGATAAGACAAGTCCAACTACAAAGCTCTAGTGTATAGGATTCAAGTCAGAACTGAAAACCTAGAGTCTACAGAGTTTGAGACCACCCTGGTCCATATAGTGAGCTCCAGGACAGCCAGGACTATAGAGAGACCCGGTCTTCATCCCAGTCCCCCCTACACACACACACACTACAAAGGAGGGGTGAAATTTACATTTTCCAATAGGAAAATCAGATGCACAGCATATTCACAACTGAGTATTTACCACAAAACACTTTCAACAAGAGAACATTAAAAAATAATAGCTCATCAAGAATTAATTTCACTAATAATGGTCAAATAACTTTTCAAATAAACAGTTTTAAATTGACAGGCACACATTTCTCAAAAAAGGAAAAAGGGAGGGTATTTTAATTCTATTGGGACCAATCAGAAAGCAAGACTCTATCTTCTGAGACAGTCCTAAACAAAACATCTGTCTACCACAGCAGGATGAAAATAACAATGCATCCGTTTTTAATGCATACTCAAATAACTGGCTTCCCACTAAAGCCATGGGAAGCATCCATGATGCATAGATCTCTGCAGAAACAAAATCTCCCCACATGGATTAAATCTCAATGAGGAAGACCCACCGCAATGATGAGCTTCCTCTCATGGACGAAAATGTTCTACTCTTTAGTAGCACAAGCAAGCTACTTCAACTAGGAACCAGCATTTTTAAGGTAGATAGATCTCATTTGTGTACTATCATTCCAACTAATAGGAAATGAAAATAACAACAGAAGCATTAGTAAAAGATAATTATTGGTAGAACAACATACATAAACACAGGTAAAATGTCCCTACCCCAAGACTCTGCAGAAATTTTCTCCAAGACAGAGCTCTGCAGTTGGCTTTTTTGTTTTTTAACTCTTTGGGGCATCACTACTCGGCTCCCAAATAAATACATGGAGACTTAATCTGGCTTATGAATGTCTGGCCTCAGCTTGACTTGTTTCTAGCCAGCTTTTCTAACTTGAATTATCCTATTTCTCTTTAAGTTTTGCATCTTATTTTTTTACCTTTTTTATTCTATATATTTCTTCTGTTCTTACCACATGACTAGCCCTGGTATCCTCCTCTCCTCCTCTTATTCCTCTGCCCTTCCCTAGCTTTCTCCCCCTATATATGCTTTCTACATGCCAGCCCCGCCTATTTCTCTCTCCTGCCTACCTGTTGGCCGTTCAGCTCTTTATCAGAGCCCTCAGGTGTTTTACACAGGTAAAGTAACAGCTTCACATAGTTAAACAGATGCAATGTAAAAGAACGCAACGCGTCTGCATCACTAAAGCAATGTTGCGCAGCGTGAATGAATGGGACACGTTGGCAACTGTCCCACAACAGCGCCTTCACGGGAAAGGAAAACACACAGTGTGTGGGCAATAAATGTAAACTAGCCTAACCCTGCCCATGGGGACACGCATGAAGTGGCGTGTGTCAGCTAATCTCCAGTCCCTGCTTAAGCTTGTCTTCACAAAAGCATATGGCAAGTCCATAAAAATGCTTCCTCCACAGCAATTAGTGCTTGAGAAATAATGACTGATTCTTTTAACCATATTTAAGCATCTCAAAAGAATTAAAATACTTGCACCAACTTTACTTCCGACTAGAAATCCTCTCTGATGGTTTTACACTGAAATTATTTCTGGGTTTATAGAAAAATCTCACGCAGGGCTGTTCGGCTTTATAGCAGCCCAAAGACACCATCGAACATCTGAAAACCTAGAAGAAGAAAGCACCGCAGTGACAATGGGATCTGACACCCTATAAAAAGACTGTGGCACCGCAGAGAAGAGAATGAGCTCTAACTCGTTCGGTGACAGCTTTCTCCTGTTTATAGGGCAGCCTTGTGTCCCAGAGGACCCTTTTTTGTTTGTTAAGACGGAGAGGAATGAAACCTATTTAAATCCCACAGTTCACTTTAACCTTAAATCTCCTTAATCCCAACTCTGTTTCTCTATTGTTTTTCTTTATACCAATTTACTGTAATGTGCATTGGTGGTGTGCCTGCATGCATGTCTGTATGAGGGTGTTGGGTACCCTGGGACTGGAGATACAGACAGTTGAGCTGCCATGTGGGTGTTGGGAATTGAACCCCGGTACTCTGAAAGAACAGCCAGTGCTCTTAAATGCTGAGACATCTCTCCAGACCTACTAATTTTTTTTTAAAAGGAAGACTTGGCCTTTCCCAATCCCTCTTTACATTTATTTTTTAATTTGTTAAAATCAGGCCTATCTTCTCCATCCCACTCAAGGTCATCCTTGGCCTTCACAGACCATCGCTAAACCTTAGCAGAACCTGTGGAAGCGCCTAGCACAATGGAGCAGTTCCTTTGTCCCCAGGCCATCGTGGGGGCTCCAACTACCCAAGACCAGTTCTCTCCGATTGGACTGGCTCTGTGCCTTTGCAGTTACCATGGACTCACTTTCTTCCCAAGTGAAGACTGAGATATCCCATGTACTGGAACCCTGGACCTCTGCTTGCTTCCATCTGCATCCTCTCTACAGCGAGCTCGTCTTTGCCCGATGTTCAGACAGCACCAATAGACTTAGGATGTCATTATGTATTTTCAGGCTCTATTGTCCCTCATCTTCAAACTCACATCCACTGCTTAGTTCTGAGGGCTGGGCTTAGCCAAGGTTTTCCTGAGGCCTGGATGTGTGGAGGAGGAACACAGCTCCTTCTCTAGAACCCAGATCATACTTTGCAAAGTCAGTAATTGCCTGGGGCCAGGGCCTCGGGGAGCTATGGCTACCAGTCCTAAGACCACTGTAGGCTTATTATTCTCTGTTGTCCTTATGGTATCTTCTGTCCCCTTGTGCAACATTGTTTGATTATATTCTTACTGATTTCATCCCTATTGTATGATATTTTTTGCTAACTCTTTTTTTTCTGAAAATAGTATATAAAATGCTGTATTTCTTAGTAAACTTGCTTGGCACAAGATATAGCTCGTGAAAGATGTACTGAGCCCAAATTTTTTGTCTCCATAATCTGATTCCCTGGTCCTCTCTCAGGACCCTGCCACTGAAGAATAACCTGATGAATCATGTCAATTCCCTTCAGAAATGGTGCACAAATCCCTAACTTCCCAAATCCAAAATTTAACTCTTGAGTGCCTAACCTTCGAAAACCCTGCCCCTGCTCGCAGTACTCCTCCATCACTAAACCACCTTCCAGCTAACCCGTCCTCGAGACAAAAACTCCAGCGTCCTTTCTACACAGGGAGCTCTCAAAAGAAAATCTGGGGGTCAAGGGAACAAGGCGAGGAGGCAGGTGGGAGGGGAGATCTGGGACAAGACAGAATGTTCGAGAAACAGAAATCGTGACGGGCCCTGTGCTTAGCATCGGAACTGTGTGCCCCTTTGGGTATCACAAGCAAGAAAACACTAATCAGAATGTCATCTGGGAAAGGTGGCTGTGAACAGATAGAGGAATGCAGCTCATGTGATCCTGTTTGTTCCCTAACTGCTCCAGAGAAGCACAAAGACACACAACTAAGAGTGACTACTTAGCCCCTGTGTCAGCCTTTTGCCGATCAGTTATCCCAGTGACTGCCGGTTGTCAACTCAAAAACACTCTGGAAGGGGGAGCCTCAGCTGAGGAACCGCCTCCATCCGACTAGCCTATGGACATGTCTATGAGGCATTTTCTCAATTACTACTTGATGCTAATGCGGGAGGCTCCAGTCCACTGTGGGTGGTGCCCCTCCTTGGGTCTGGACTGCGCAAGAACGCTAGCTGAATGAGCCAGAGGAAGCAAGCCAGTAAGCAGCCTTCCTCCAGGCTCTGTATTTCAGATCCTGTCTGGAGCTCCTGCTCAGGGATGCCCTGATGGTGAACCATGACCTGTAAGTATAATAAACCCTTTCCTTTCCGCATTGCTTTTGATCATGGTTTATCAAGCACTGTAGCCTGGTGACGAACCTCAGCACACTCTACTCCGAATGCGTTCAGCTTATGATCAATTAGCTCAAGAACACTTTGCTACAACCTTTAATTAATGAGCAGCTTCCTGAGGGCACAGTCAATCATTTAACTTACTTATAACATTAAATGTTAATAAACCCTCCTTTCGGTAGTGAAATATTCAGGAACAGAATTCGATTACAGCTGTTTTGATTTGTATAAGTATAATATATAAGTAACTGGCACCTGATTATTAAAACACCATAATAACCTAGAATTTCTCCACTAAGAACTTTAAATCAAAGTAAGAGTTTACAGGGAAACAAGCATTTGTCTGTTTACTCTCTAATGTGCAATGGGTGGGGGGAAGAACAGCAACCAGCAAAAAGGAGATAAAAGCGGGCAGAGAGAGTGAACACGATCTAAGAACATTACACTATGAGAATGTCACAATGACATCATTATTTTGTATGATATATGCCATTAAAAAATAAAGAAATTTCAATTGGCCTTGACAAGAAACATGAGAAGTCCTAAATAGTAATTTTAAATCACACTTGTTTCTCTTTAAACTTTCTTTTTAGTTATTCTGTGTCTTTTACATCATGCATCTTGATCCATTCATTTCTCCGTCCCTTCACGGATGCCCTCCATCACTGCACACGTGTGCGCATGCACACACACACCAAAATAAAACAAAATTTAAGAGAAAAAAGGAAAAAATTTTAAATCTCCTCATGGAAGCTGCAGTGTGGCAGAGCGAGTCACACAGTAAACCCCTTTATCCATACATCTTTCCTTCACAATCAAGTTACAGAAAACTTGGTTTCATTTTAGCATTAAAATTAAAATCAACAGAACATTAAAACAGCAGGTTCAGTCTTAATATTAACTAGTTAAGAGAATAGTAATATAGAGTACTTAGTGTACTTTTTTCAGTCAAATGTCTTTCAATTAAAATGAAATGGGTATTTTTTTTTCCAGTGGGTTTTGTTTTCCAGATATCTCCCTTCTTTTCTAGGCCTGTTCTACATCCTTAGAATCAGTAATTTAATCATTGAGTTCCTATTATACCTCAGGGCTACTATCTATGCCCCCATTTTCTGTGACTTTGTCTTCAACTGCTTCACAAAAATATAGACAGCACCTACTACTCATTAGCGACAACGCCAAGCACTAAGGATCAAAGTTTAAGAAGGATAAGATCCCCTGTGGAGCAGACCGGAAAGCAGCCAGTCATTCATCTTCCTTTCCATCTCTTGGGCATCCACAGAGGCAAGGGGATCCTTCTAAAGTGTAGATTTGCTTCTCTCTGCGTCTATTTCCTCATCAGAAAGATTTCATCCAATGGCCTGTGTGCTCTTCCTCCATGACCCTCCTGGCATTGGTCTGCACACTACTACTGATCCGGAAAAGCAGAGCCGAGTGAGGTGTGTGGCAGCTCGTGACTATAACCCAACACTAAAAGCCACGCAGAAGGATGCTGCAAGTTTGGGGCCAGCCTAGGGTATGTGGTGAGTTTCAGACCATCCTGGGCTATGGTGCAGAGCCTTATTTCAAAAGAAAAGGGATAAGAGGAGGAAAGAAGAAGGAAGTGAGGGCAAGGGTTACCACCACCACCAGAATCTGCAGCAGAGTAACCAAAAACAACATCACAGCATAAGGATCCCGAGCCTTCTAAGATCACTTCCCTCGGTTTCACTAGCAAGTTTATGAATAACGCCAAGTGAGAGAGAATCTGGACAGAGACTCGGTAAGAGAATTAGGGCAGAAGGCTCAAAACAATGACAAAGTGCCTTCCTTCCTTCACGGGGTTCCTCACAAGCACTGAGGAACAGAGGTACGCAGTTCTGGTTCTCTGCAACAGACTCGCTGATAACTTCTTTCCCCATCCACTGCCCTGAGAGCCTTTCCTAGATGCCCCAAACAGCACAACACTGAGTGTGCAGTACCACTGGGAGAGCCATCAAGACAGGTGTCTCCATAAGCTATTCCTTCTAAAGATTCCTTAGAAAGTGATGGGGAAACTCCCAAGGTGTCTGCTGGAGAAGCCCATGCCTCATGTGCACTAACCTTGGTGTGCTCCTATCAAATCTCTGTTGGCATCATAACCCAGGATCTATTCTAGGTCAGGAGTCCCTCACCAGTGCCGATGACTTATACAACGTCTGTCCAATAAATATTTAAATATGAGGGAGCGTAGATGTTTTAAATTTTAAAAACGACCTTTAGACATCGACCTCAATATTTATATTCCACAGAAGCAGTCACGTTTTAAATACCTGTGGGAGGAACACGCAGCACAACCGTCTGAAAATGGAGGAAAAGCAAATATGTACAGATCCGAATGCTTCCTCTGAGAGCACAAACAGGGAACCTAGGTTTTCGCACCAGGCTAAAGCACAGCTCGTTCATTCATGTGCTCCACACTTCTATGCACCTTTTCCTAGTAGAGACCACAAACTAGAGAATTCCGCTGGCAAAACGCTGTTCCCTGGGGGAAATAGTTTTAGCTTGAGAGACAAAAATGACTCGAATTTAAAGCAGTTTTCTTTTTCTTTCTCAACAGAAAGATGTGATGACCTCTATGCAAAATATAACGAAAAACATAAGTGGATGCTGTAAGTTAGCAAATGAAGGCTGGGTTTGTATCTGCGAAGAATCAGATCTATGGCTTTGGAATTCTTTCATGCAACTGAAACAAAGGAAATACTAATACGCTTATGCACGAGAAGGTCTCCCCTCAGAAGACACCACCAGGACACTGATTCCGACTGCCAATCTTCTCCCCAAATTCTCTAATGGTAAAGAAACGGATACAGATGAGGGGATGCGCCTAGCGTTATTGAAATTTGTTATGCTGCGTTTGTTTGATATTCTTGGGGGGTCTGCTCCTTTCTGAAGGGAAACAGAGGAGTGGATCTGGGGGAGAGGAGCGGTAGGGAAAGGGCCCGGGACACGTGGAGAGACAGGAGGCTGCAGTTGGGATGTCATATACGAGGGAAGAGTAGTTTTTTACAAGTTCAGTTTTTGCCATTTTATTAAGAAAAAAAAAAAGATACGTAGAAAGACCATGATGTCAAAGTTAGATAAAAAAAAATCCCGTATACCTCATCACATTCCATTAAAATCCCAATCTATAGTAAATGCAAAATGTATGTAAATGGAAAAGGCACCAGACTGAGATTCAGTAAAAGCCAAGTCCAGTCTATTCATCAGGGGGGAGGGGGAGCTGTGTGATCACGGGGGGGGGGGAGCTTGAGGTAACAGCTGCTCAAGGACTGATGTCCTGATATCAGAAGATGAAGTGGGGGCAAAACTCCCACTGTCCTTTCCCAAGAATGGGAACTGAAGCACTGAGCAGAAAATAACCACCTGGGGCTTACACCTGAACAACAATCACAAGGCAGCACCCAGAGCCCGAATGTTCCGGTTCCAGATCAAATCAAATGCCTACGGCAAAGATGATGAAGAACACTGGAAGAGACCGAGCACTGCAGGGGCATGAACACACCAACACACCTCATCAAGAATCGTGGGAACAGATACTTGGCCAGTCAGTGAAACCCAACAAAACATTCCTGTAGGAGTACAGGCGACAGACAAACATGAAAGAAACTTGAGAAATACATAGTATATGAAATCTACAAAGTAATGACGTAAAGAGGGGTGTGCTGTCACACATATGCAATCAATACTGTTACTGTAAAATGCACAATGTGCCAGTGTTTCAGTGTGCTAACCATTACTAAATGCTAATTTGCATTATCCTGCTTAATTCCATTTATTATTCAAAGAGATGGGTAGTGGTAACCCATCTCAGTTAAGAGTGAAATGAAGTCTCTTGCCAACTCTAAAATGGCTCCCTTAATTAGTTCCCAGGTGTCCAAGGGGATGTCCCCAGCTAGGTCCATGGGCAGCAGAGGAGAGGGCGCCTGAACTAGCCTTCTCCCATAATCCCACTGATTAATATCTTGCATATCACCATAGAACCTTCATCTGGCGATGGATGGAGATAGAGACAGAGACCCACACTGGAGCACTGGACTGAGCTCCCAAGGTTCAAATGAGGAACAGAGGGAAGGAGAACATGAGCAAAGAAGTCAGGACCGCAAGGGGAGCACCCACACACTGAGACGGTGGGGCTGATCTATTGGGAGCTCACCAAGGCCAGCTGGACTGGGACTGAAGGAGCATGTGATCAAACCAGACTCTCTGAATGTGGCTGACAATGAGAGCTGACTGAAAAGCCAATGATAATTGCACTGGGTTTTGATTCTACTGCATGGAATGACTTTGTGGGAGCCTAGCCTGTTTGAATGTTCACCTTCCTAGACCTGAACGGAGAGGGGAAGGCCTTGAACTTCCCACAGGGCAGGGAACCCTGACTGCTCTTAGGACTGGAGAGGGAGGGGTAGGGTGAGTGGAGGGAGTGGGAGGAGGGGGAAGAGGGGGGAGTGGGAGGAAAATGGGAGGAGGGGAGAAGGTGGAAAAGTTTAATTAATAAATAAATAAATTTTTTTAAAAAAGAGTGAAATGAAGCTCAGGGTTGCTAAGCAGCATGGCCAGAGTCACAGGATAACAGGTGGAGCTGGAGGTCAAGCTACAAGCAACCCTTGCCATCCATGCAGCTGCCTGTACTCCAAGCCTCTCAGGCCTCTGAATTCGCAGGCGACCAGAAAGCACTGTTTTCTCACAAGCATCTAATTCTTAATGAAGCACACTAAAATCCCACACTGTCAATCAAATTCTGGAGTCTGAGGACCTTGAGGAAATTGGCCTTTCTCTTTATACTAACTAGTTCTTCACAGAGCACATGCGTGCGGTGATGGCTGCAGACACGAGGTCGTTCCAGGCGTCATCTGAGCTCTCTGGATCTGCATCGTGATAGATCTCCATATAAAATCACTTGGGTTCTTAGGAAGGGGTCACCCACATCCACTCATTGCTTAGAGGACTTCCTGCCCCCACATAAATACAACGTGGGTAATTCCACTATGTATCTGCTGAGCCACGGATATAAAAGGGAACCAGTGATTGAGCTAGCTAGTAAAGTTTAATGCCCAAGCCCCTCACCAAGAAAATAAACAGATGCCCCCAAGTGGAAGTCATCCATCTTCATCTTACGGCCTCTGAAAATGTGCCTGGACCATTCCATCCTACTCACGCAATGTGGATAATGACAGGCAGGAGGGAGTATAGAGATCTGGTCCCTAGGAAATGTCCTTGAGACACTTGAAGCACCACATCCTCTCCCTCTGTGCAGCTCTATGGCTAGACAAGGGTAAAATCTCCCAAGTAACCACCAAATCAGTGTGGTCACAGTCTGCTTTGAAGACAAAGACCTTCAACAGCGAGAGGGAGGCTCATCTCCGTGACTGCGGAAACTGCAGCAGCAAAATCCTGGGTGTTACCCACTACACATGCCCACTTTCCCAGAAGGCACACACACAGGACTTGTGAGGCTGATGAGACTCCTATTCTGGCATTTCTATTGCATGAGTACTGATACATTCAACACTTCTTTCTTTCAAAGGCTTTTCTTCATAATCGTCCGCTCTTTCTGCAAGCACTCTAACGTCCATTACAATGCAGGAAGAAACTGGAAAAGTTTTATGAGTGTTATGCTGACACAAAGTCAGCAGCAGCCTCCTGGTCTTTATTCTGTCACAGTTTTATAGGCCATGGAAGCTGGGCTTAGGCTGCCTGGGTTCATACCATGACCACTTTCCAAGTGGTCGACTCCAAGCAAGTTCCTTCACCCTTGGTGTCTGCTTGCCAGAGAAATGGAAATCATTACGACAGCACCGATTTCTGAAGATTGTGGTAAGAATTTAGTTGCCTTTCCTAGGGTTCTAGAGCAATGCTTTGTCACAGAATAAGCACTACATCCAGGGACCCCTATAGTGTTCATTGTATAAAACACAAATAATCAGACTATGTGTAGAGATCTTGCAATAGAACCAAACAATGAGATGGTTTTCATATCTACAAGTAACACCATCCTTCAAAGGGAACTTTTAAAAGTTTTAGACTCGGCCTCACTGCAGAAATAATTTCAAGGTAGAATGTGAAATTCTCACAGCACAGCAGGTTAAAATAAAAATCCAAGCAGCAAGGCTGGAGACATGGCTCAGCGATTAAGAACATGTATTACTCTTGCAAAGAAACCCAGCTCTGTCCTGTCTGTTCCTAGCATCCATATCAGACAGCTCACATACTACAACTCCAGCCCCAGAGGATCTGATGCCCTCTGCTGGCCTCTAGTGGCACCCATATGTACATACCCACAAGCTTACGCGTAACTTCAAATGATAAAATACATCTCTAAAACAAAACACCCAAACCCACATGGCTTGGTGGGACTGAGACATCTGGTTCTACATGGCAGACTGAACACAGACTTTTTTCTCCTCCCTTATCAAAACAAGAAATAAACTCACGAGGACACAGACAAAGTTAGAAAGAAACCTATCAACAATGCTGAAGGAACAATTACTGGTTTGAGTAAGCAGAGAAATCTGGTTTGGAAACCAGTGACATGTGAGCTAGTTTCTGCACCAAATACAGACAGGTCAGAAAACGAGAAGGGAAGATAAGAAGCTATGCTGAAACTGGAGAGCTGTGTAGGCTCTTAGGTCACAACTTAAGGCTATAATCCCTGCACATCCTTACCCAATGGACCCAGGTTATTCTCTTAAACACCAGTGTCTGCACATCCTTACGAAATGGACCAGGATATTCTCTTAGATACCAGCATCTGCACATCCTTACCCAATGAACCAGGTTATTCTCTTAGATACTGGTGTCTGTACATCCTTACGAAATGGACCAGGATATTCTCTTAGATACTGGTGTCTGCAATCCTTACCCAATGGACCCAGGTTATTCTCTTAGATAACAGTGTCTGCACATCCTTACCCAATGGACCCAGGTTATTCTCTTATATACCAGTGTCTGCACATCCTTACCTAAAGGACCCAGGAGACACGTTGAAAAGGAAACACAATGGTGGCCAGTACTAACTTCAAAGCACTCAATACTGTAAGAGCATTCCTTCGGGCTGCCAACCAGCTCCCAAATCATGACTCAGAGATTTATTATTAGTTATGAATGCTCAGCCTTAGCTTAGGCTTGTTTCCTCCTAGCTCTTATAATTTAAATTAACCTGTTTCATCTACGTTTTGCCTCGGGGCTGTTAACCTCCTTCTGTTTGTCCTACTCCGTGTCTAGGAGGCTGACGGCTGCCTGGCTGACTGTCCCTGGGTTCTCCCTCTCTTTCTCCCTGGTTTTCTCCTCTCATTCTCTTCTCTCCTAGATTCCTCCTCCTACTTATTCTCTCTGTCCGCCAGCCCCAACTATCCCTTCACTGCCTAGCTATTGGGTGTTCAGATTTTTATTAGACCAATCAGGTGCCTTAGGCAGGCTAGATAAAACAGCAACACATCTTTACAAAATTAAAGAAATTCAGAATAAACAGATGTAACACATCTTTGTGTGGTTAAACAAATGTGCCATAAACAAATGCAACATACCTTTACATAATTCAAGTAATATTCCACAAGAGAATACTGGGTTCGCTAGGACCCTCACAGCAAGTCCCTTAATCTACTCACACACACAAGGCGCAACCTAACCCATCTGATTTTCCCATCTGAAAGAAAAATGTCTCCAACAATGATTGACTCCTTTGAGGAAGCCATTCTGGTTGCTGATTCATTACCATTAAGCAAAGCAACTTGCTAACAAGCTTTCCATACGGAGAAGGGCCAATCAGAGAGCACATCAAGACTTTTCCTTACACACTGGATAGGAGATGATAATCATGCAAATCATGTATTTATGAACAGCTGCAAACATGTAAGAACAGCAAACAGAAGAAAAGATAGACACATATATCAGACTTACACAGAAAAGAAGAACACTTTAAAAGTAAGAAATCAGCCAGCTATGGTGCCACACTCCCATAATCCCAGCACTCAGGAGGCAAAGAACTGAAAGTTGCAAGTTCAAGGCTATCCTGAGCTACAATAATAAAACCCTGTCTCAAAATGCCAAAGGAAAAAAGGGGGAAAAAATAATACATAAAGGAACCTGGCAGACAACAGAATGGTGATTTTAAAGTTCTTCAGGAAAAATATTTCAACTACAATTCTAAATGAAGCCAACATATCAACTGAATGTAAGAACAGAAATAAGGGCAGGAACAAAGCTTTCCTTAGGAATCCCCTGGTTAAGCATCCTTCAAAACAACGAGGCAAGCCAGGGATGGTGACTCCCGCTTGTATCACAGCACTTGGGAGACCTAGGGAGGAGGAGTCTGCAATTGGCATAGGCTGCAGAGTGAGATCCTGTCTTAGGAGACAAACCTAGAGAGCAGGGGGCATAAGATCTTGCTGAAAAGTGAAGGAAAACAGAGGATTCAGCAGGATTAGGGGGGTCCTTTGGGACTCAAGCAAGTGAACAGGGAGCCTAGGTCCACAAAAGCAGGTACTGTGGGACATAGATGGTCAAGGACACAGACAAAGGAGCAAGGGTGAAAATGTTAGTAAAGTCAAGCCAAAACAGAACAAAAGGCAATGTGCTGTAGTATACCTGCTGGCTCTTAAGGGCATCTCTGTGTGCCAAAACAAAGTTCATGAACTTAAAGTGACAACCATTAAATAATTTATAGACAAATTTTAAATCAACTTTTGAGGAACTTTACAAAAAAGTATTTAGGCAATTATGGCATCATTTTCAAATAAAACATAGCTACTCAATATAGATGGTATTTGAAAGTAAGTCTTCAAAAGACACATAATAGAAAATCTGTGTGTATCTTCTAAAAACCGAAGCAATAAAACAAAAGGTACATTTTTGGCCTCCATAAGAAGTGTCTTGTGACCGATCAGCAACATAAAGTGGGAAGTCAGAACAAATCCCCACGTATTTGCAATACAATGCATCTTTACGCCAACTCTAAACTCAAAATGCATCATACACTTCTCAGGTCAAAGCACACCACACTTCCTTCATCTCTATTGTGTATATATCGACATGCATGGTGTAAAAATTGCACCATTCTCTCAAAGCTAACCTATAAAGGAACCAGAACCATGTCTCTACTGCCCTACACTAACCCTGAAATTGGCTAACCACCATCTTCTGGATTCTCACTTGCAAAATAAAGACCCCAACCACCTCTCAGGACCTCCAGCACAGCTGCCCTTGTGAGGCAATGATGACATCACCGTAAGATGCTCTTGACTTCTGCAGGAACGTCTCACCTGGTTTCCTGCCATCGCTGCCCTTTCTCAACATAACTGATAAAGAAAATGTCCTTTCAAAATAGACTTGAAGCCACGTCATTCTACTCAAATTTAGTTTTGGGTATGAGTGTTTTATCTGCATGTGTACATGTGTCTCACATGTGTCTTGGTGTCCTCAGAGGTCAGAAGAGGGTTCTGAAACCCCCGGAACTGAAGTCACAGATGTTAGAAAGTTAGCACGTGAGTGCTGGGACCTGGATCTGGGTGCCCTGCCAGAGCAGCAAGAGCTCCTAACCACGGTGCCATCTCCCCACCCACTCACAAACTCTCACGTGGATGTATGTGGATTTCACGCCTGAAATCCCAGCATTCAAAGGGTGAGGAGGGGGATCTTAAGTTCAAGAGCAACGCAAGCTATAAAGACCCTGTCTCCAGATCCCAAACTAAAAGCAAATCAGAACTTGTTAGATACACAGATAGAATGGCAGCCATGGGAGGATTCCCAAAAGGAGCTGACACACAGCTGCATTTCAGGAATGGGCTTTATCGGGAGAAGGAGCCATAAGACATGACTAGGTCTTAAGACAGAGGAGCATTGTGAAGACAGCCTAACAGTTGAGAGGACTGCCACTGAGGGACAGTTTAACCCAAGAGAGATAAAGCCTCCATGAGGGGGTGGGGGGAGAGTGAGTCTTCAGAGGAATGCCATGAACAAAGAAAAAAATCTGGGTTTTCTAAGTTTTCAGGGCTAGGAAGAAGTTTTACACCATGTGGTTTTGCCTGGGACAATTGTGGTGATCTGGATGAAAATGGCCCCATAGGCTCTTGCAGAGTGGCACTATTAGGAAATGTGGTCTTGTTGGAGAAGTGCGTCATGGAGTGGGATTTAAGGTCTCCAAGGCTCAGGCCCAGTATTGTTCTCTTTCCTTCTGCCCACTGATCCAAATGTAGAACTCGTGGCTCCTTCTGCAGCACCATGTCTGCCTCAGCGATACCATGCTTCCTGCCATGTTGATAATAACTAAACCTCTGTAAGCCAGCCCCTGTTGTGGAATAACCTTTTTATATACTGTGAAGATGTGCCTTTCTGATTGGTTTAGTAAAAAGCTGAATGGCCAAAGAGCTAGGAAAGATTTTCAGATACACAGGACCCTGGGAAGAAGAAGAGGGGAGTCACCAGTCAGAAGGAGAGGAAGCAGCATAGTTAATACAGAGTAAAGGTAATAAAGACACGAGACAAAAAGTAGATTGATAAAAATGGGTTAAGTTGTAAGAGCTAGTTGTTAACAAGCCTAAGCTATAGCCAAGCTTTTATAATTAATAGTAAGTCTCTCTATCATTACTGGGGAGCCAGCAGTCCCCACAGAAAGGTCTGACTACAAGCCCCAATTAAATGTTTTCCTTATGAAGAGTTGCCACGGCCACTGTGTCCCTCTGCAGAAACAGAAACCCTAACAAAGACAGACAGCATATCTGACAAAGAACATGGGAGAGCCAGATACTGGTGAGGGAAATACATCAGAACTTGTAAAACCACACCACAGGACGATTCTTAGCCTTGTCCCTTGAGCATTGCAGGAGGTGGAGGAATAAGGGGCCTGATGTTCATCCAACCACGGGGCCTTACTTCCCAGGATAGCATCTTCTTAAAGAGGCAGGCTGATGGAGGAAGGTCATTGGCTAATAAAGGAACTGCCTTGGCCTATTTTATTGGTTAGAGCATAGGTAGGTGGAGTAAACAGAACAGAACGCTGGGAGGAAAAGGAAGTGAGCTCAGACTCCACAGCTCTCCTCTCAGGAGCAGACGCCTCAGAGAGAGACGCCATGCTCCCAGCTCCTGGGCAGAGGCACGCAATGAAGCAAGCTGCCAGGTCAGACATGCTGAATCTTTCCCGGTAAGACCGGTGTTCACAGATTATTAGAGATGGGTTGATCGGGATATCAGAATTAGCCAGTAAGGGCTAGAGCTAAAGGGCCAAGCAGTGATTAAAAGAATACAGTGTCCGTGTAATTATTTCGGGGCATAAGCTAGCTGAGCAGGCAGCTGGGGTGTTGGGGACGCAGCCCCGCCGCCCTTATTACTACAGCAGGCTACAATCCGACCTTCTCACAGTTCTTGTCTCCTACGTTGATGCTGCTGTAGAGCAGCCTGCAATGTATACAATGTAGGATATGCTTCTGACTTTATTCCTTTAACCTTCCTCCTCACTCACCATGTTCCACTAACAGTGGCCCCTTACTGCTCCCAGAAATCCTAAACTCCCCGGCATCTCCACGCCTTAGCCCTCCTGGCCTCATGTCTACAGAAGTACCCCTTCTGTGAGTCCTGGGTGCTACTGCCTGCCTCACTCCACAGCTGAGTTCCAGGAGGGGGTACTTTCCTCGGATTCATCCACTGCTTAATCCTCATGGTCCAGAACAGAGACAAACACACATGCTATGATATGATCCATTGAGAGTACATTTTCAAGTTTAAAAAGGCAGTTTTAAGTAATTATAATGATGTTTTAAAAACTCACAATACAGAGCACGCAAATGTAACCTGAGGGCCAAGAGAACAGTAGTCATAATTATAACTTACATATCATTTGTTTTATTTTTTCTTAACTTCTAAAGTGATCTTTGGGAAAGGAGCTGCAATCAGTATAATTTTGATACTTTTTTTTGCACTCAACAGTATCTAGATACAAAAGCAGCTTAATTACAGCTATATAAGTGATTCCCACACATTCGTTGTACCGGTGTTTTAATTCTGGATTAGCTACAACTTGAAGCAATGTTTGTGTTGTCTCCTAGAATAACACAACTTAAGAGTCCTCATTCTGAAGTTACAGAATGTCACAACGCGAGAGAAGTCACACTACAACACTGGGGTTAGTGTTTCTCAGGAGACTTCCTATCTAAGATGGAAGAAACTAAGTTGTGGTATTCTGTATAGTTAATTAAATCCTTTATAACCTAAAACTGAAGAAATTTAAGAAAATAATATTTAGTAACTATTGCAAATAATAATAATGGGAACTGCCAAATGCATTTTGTATGCACTGCAATCTAAATAGGCAGAATAACGATTTGAGCTCAGTAGGCACTATTGTTAATTCCATTTTGAAGATAAGGAAAGTAGGACACTGAGAAAACAAGCCATTTCAATAGGAACCAGTTAGAGTTCCAATTCCAATCCATGCCACCTGACCCGAGAGCTCACACCCCTCACTGTCCCGTGACTTTCTTTTTCGGAAACAACAAATCCCAAGTTCGTCGTTGACTTTCCCTTCCACAGCAGACCTTTGGTTCTCTTGAAGTCTAAAGCCATAGACTTACATTTTTGGAGGACATATCACTTCATCTGAAATTAAGTCACCAGCCTCTGATTCCAGCAAGCAGGAGGCAGAAGCAATCAGATTTCGTGAGTTCAAGGCCAACCTAGTTTAAATACAGCATTGGGCCAGCAGAGCTTCACAGTTACACAATCTCTCAATTACAACAAAAAACAAATTAAGATCCTGTGGGGAAAAAAATGATTAGATTCTTATGTTTTTCCTCTCCTCCCTCCCCCGGTGTGTGTGTGTATATGTATGTAAACAAAATACATTAATTTTTATTTTTTTTTAACCTAAAAAACTTAAGATGTAGGTTCAGGCATCAACCCAGTAGCCATGTAAGTCATCTATAAGACTTAAGGACAACCAGGAATACTAAAATGTATAAACATTTCCTCAGAGACTAAAACCTCCCCTTCCTTTCCATTGGGTCATCAGAAAAATTATTCTGAATTTATTAGCAACTTCTAAATTCTTTCATTCATTTACCAACCAATTACAAACTCATAGAACCTTCCTAAACAGCAATTCAAATGTAGATAATTTGGTTTAATGCTTTCAAAATAACCTGAGCAAATCATACATACATTTTTCATAGGTCATGTTGAAGTCAAATTCTGCCCAGTTATGTCAACTTCATGGATTCTGAATATACAAAAACCATCTCTCCCCAACAACCAAAGAAGGTTTTAGAGAGCAACTAAAGTATTCTAGGTTGACAAACCAAACTGCCAACCATTGCTCCTCCAGGGTCAGCATGGGGAAATGCCCACCATTGCTCCTCCAGGGTCAGCATGGGGAAATGCCCACCATTGCTCCTCCAGGGTCAGCATGGGGAAATGCCCACCTTGCTTCTCCAGGGTCAGCATGGGGAAATGCCCACACTGCTCCTCCAGGGTCAGGATGGGGAAATGCCCACATTGCTCCTCCAGGGTCAGCATGGGGAAATGCCCACCATTGCTCCTCCAGGGTCAGCATGGGGAAATGCCCACACTGCTCCTCCAGGGTCAGCATGGGGAAATGCCCACCACAGCTTCTCCAGGGTCAGCATGGGGAAATGCCCACACTGCTCCTCCAGGGTCAGCATGGGGAAATGCCCACACTGCTCCTCCAGGGTCAGCATGGGGAAATGCCCACCACTGCTCCTCCAGGGTCAGCATGGGGAAATGCCCACACTGCTCCTCCAGGGTCAGCATGGGGAAATGCCCACACTGCTCCTCCAGGGTCAGCATGGGGAAATGCCCACACTGCTCCTCCAGGGTCAGCATGGGGAAATGCCCACACTGCTCCTCCAGGGTCAGCATGGGGAAATGCCCACCACTGCTCCTCCAGGGTCAGCATGGGGAAATGCCCACACTGCTCCTCCAGGGTCAGCATGGGGAAATGCCCACCATTGCTCCTCCAGGGTCAGCATGGGGAAATGCCCACCATTGCTCCTCCAGGGTCAGCATGGAGAAATGCCCACCATTGCTCCTCCAGGGTCAGCATGGGGAAATGCCCACCATTGCTCCTCCAGGGTCAGCATGGAGAAATGCCCACCATTGCTCCTCCAGGGTCAGCATGGGGAAATGCCCACCACTGTTCCTTAAGAACCAGCCTGGAGAAATGTGTTCGTAACACCTCCTAAACCAAGGCCACAACTCAGTTAACAGAGCATTGCCATCCAGTTGCATGCTCCATCTCTAAGACTTCTCCATACTCTGCAGGTTTCTGCTCAACAATGTAAGGGGTTCTCTGTTCTCATCCAGCCTCCCAGACAACCCCTTAGATCCATACATAAAACAACAAGGGATATTGTTGATGAAGCCAGGTGTAATCAAACCGAAAGCAAAACCCTTATGTTCTAAAACCAAAGCAACCAGGAAAGCCATCAGCAGCAACATCTGTGGGTCCTGAGAGTACCCACAAGTCTCTTCAAGAACTGTCCATGTCTCTCTCCACTCCTCCAACCACATGGAGCCATACTGGTTGTCCTTGTGCGCCAGAAATCCAGATAATTATACAAATACCACGTTGGTACCATATCCCAACTTTCAGCTGACTGTCTTGAGATCTAAGGCCCTGGAGGCGAAAGAGTGGAGCTTGGCAGAGCTCAAACTCCACTAAGAGAAACAGGGGAAGCCAGGAACCAGTCTCATGTACAGCGCAGCCACTGTGCGCCAGCCAGGTAGATTTTAAAAGCACGGTGTGGGTGTGTGGGATGAAGGACAGGGAAGGGAAAGGCTGCCAATTCATTACAGGCTCCGGGCTGACGGAGTGATATCATCATTGCAACCGCTGTTTGCTCACATGAATGCTACTTAAAACTGTCTGAAGTCAGCACTGATTATGCCAGTGTAGAAAGAAATGCCTGCAGTCTCAGGAAGCTCAGCTTAGGTCACAACCCCACCGGGACACTAAGGGTGAGTCGTTATTGAATTACCATTGTACACATTTGCACTTGAAAGGCACCACAAAAAATGTTTTCCAGTTTACTTTTATAATAGTTTGTTAGTTGCGGATTTTTTTTTGTTAAATCAGTTACTCTGTCAAGAATTCCTGACTTCATGCTTAAATATACATGACTATTAAGTCATTTCTACATATTCCTTAAATAATAACAAACAATTTGTTATCGGGCAGAAATAACTAAACAGATTTTTAACTGCAAAATTTTATAATGATATATATGGGAGGCTAATTGTGTCCTAGGAATACAAACCAAGTGTTATGGTTAGGTTTTTTTATATAATTGCAAAACATGCCATTTATTTCCTTCCATGTTCCCAGCCCCTCCTTTTTTTGTAGGGTACCATTGCTGACTTCCACTAGGAATCTGCATTCGCTGGTCTATGACTGATCCCCGGTGTCAAAAGCAGATATTGGATTCCAGAGAAAAATCTCTGAAGCAATCCTTCTCTGCCCTCATTTCCAATGCAGGGGTGGCCCACGGGGGTGTTTTAAACATGTGGACTCTGACTGCTATGACCACCGCAGCCCAGCCTTCATCTCTTCAACTTTACTCCACAGTCCCCTAGACGTCACGGCCTTTCCCTTTGTATTCTGTCGTCCATATACTGTGAGCACTGATTTATGGAAGACAGACAGACAGACAGACAGATGGGGGGGGGAGGTAATTCTGAGTCACATTTCTCAGCAGTCAAATCTGACAGCTGCCTTGAACCAGTATTTACTGACTCCATCCTCTGACCTGAAGCAGCTGCCATTGCTGTAGCTTCAATAATTGTTCCTAGTTTATATCACCATGGGAGAAAACTGCCACCACGTCCCAAGGGCATGCCTCAGGGTGTCTCTAGATGGCTTTTATAACCTAAGTCTCTCCAGGACTAATAACTCCATCTTGTTTTAACTTCCTTTGGGGAGCAAAGGTTAGCTATTTTTAAAGAGAAATCTTGTTTTAAAGAAGGGCCTTTTTTAAGGTTACGGGGACCCTTGGCCCCAAGGACCACGGTAAAAATTTCCTGCCTGGGTATCAAAACCTTCTACAAGGTAGCAATCCCATTCCCTTTCCTACCTCCTCCCACACTGTGTACAAAGGGCAGTGCTGCTCCCCGAACCCCATAATTATTTCTCCTTTCAATGACAGCATTCCCACTTATCCTCCGCTCCAGCAAGAACCTTACTTGGCCCCTTTGTCCAGCAAAACCCGACTCACAGTGAGTAATGTCCTCTGGGTATCACACACCCGCCCCCCAACCCAGTTCTTGCTTTGCTCAGCTTCCCTGAGCGCAGCGGTACCAAGTTTCTTTCCCCCTGATCGGCCTGATTCAGTCAGTCACGGCAGGCTCGAGTAGGTCTTCTACACTGACTCGTATAAACACAACTGCAGCTAATGCTCGTAACTGCAGGCCTCTCCTAAACCTCCCCACCCCTCGTGGTCACCTGGTTCTCTGTAGCCCATTGGGACTGTGGAGAGGAAATGGCCGAATGGATCGACTGGTCCAGCTGACAGTTCTGAATTTTATACGGTGCAGCTGCTCTGCAAAAGTCACTCATAACTAGACCATGCATTCGCTTGTTTAGAGGCTGTCATGACGAGTAGGTTTTTAATTCTTTATGCTGCCAGGGAGACTAGCTCACAAGCTGCTCTTGCTGGAGTTTCTGGTCTGTTCCTGGTCATACGCTGTCCTGGAACCGCATTACTCACAACTAAGCTCGGGTACATCAGAATGTTGAATGCATGGAAAACTCAAAAACAAAACAAACAAAAAAACAAAAAACAAAAAACAAAAAAAAAATCCACTGATGCTCTCAAAAACTCGAGGTTAGTGGCCACGAGTTGCAATTTGGATTCATCTTTTCCCGGGAACTCTTATTTTTAGAAAATAATGACAGGTACACACCTGGCTTGCCCTACATGCACCATATAATTTATGGTTGGTTCACTGACTTGGCAGTGTTTACCAGCATTTACACAAGGAAGTAGCATACACTGTGAAAACACAGCCTTTACTAATACAGTGTTGGAATTCTATCTCAGACTACGCCATTCTGAACATAATTTGCAGACCATCTCTTGCAGGAGTGCATCAATAAAGCAAACACCATCATGATGCATATTTAAGTTGATTTTCCAATATAGATAACATTTTTGATCAGTAAGTTGAAGGTGGCAGAAAATGGTGATGACCCCCAAGCTCCTTTCTCCTGGATTTAACTGGCCCTAAAAGGTATTCTTAAACTCTTACACAAGGGGAAAGAGAAGGCAAAAGTTGATTTAGAGATGAATGGGTGGACATTTCAAAACTAAAGTCAACCAAAAACATTGCTTAACACAGTAAGAAAACTCAACAGCTCACAGACACTGAAGAGATCTCAGCAGTAGGGATGCTGCTATTCATCAACTGAGAGCTATACACTAACGTCTTTAAAAGAGGGTCTTATCTTAGTGTTGAACACTCCCCTTGACAACGCTATAATCTTACCCAGTTTAAAAATCAGACCAGTGGAACAGGCAATTTGCCCAAAGATACACAGTATGCTGTGCTTTCTTATGTATCAATATTTTTTAAAAAGAAATAGAACTGAATAAGAGGAATCATCAGTGTCTCTCAGTCCTCTTCAGAGAAGAAGGAAATGGCAATTAATACGGAGAACATCCCCTGGGCAGACTTCAGACTACAGGAAACTGTGGAGTGCCCAACCCTAAATGGGATGTGTGCATAGCATATCCATCCCTCCAAGACTCAGGGATCTTCTAGAGACAGGATAGAAAGGTTGGAGAGCCAGGAATCCTGGGTAAATCCAAGAAAATGGTATTTTCTGAATATATCAGAGCTGCCTATATGAACTCACAGCGACCGCGACAGCAACCACAATAGTCTGTACAAACTCACAGTGACCGTGACAGCAACCACAAGACCCCGAACAAACTCACAGCAACCACGACAGCATCCACAAGACCCCGTACCACAAGCCAAACAAATCTGCAGCAGGGGAAGTGGGAAGGAAGTGCCAGCACTAGCTGAGGAACTGCTGGCATCTGGTGATGTCTGAGTAAAAGACAGTCACTTTGTAGATTGCTCACACTCTGGGCAGGCCCCCACTCCCCAGGGCACTGCCACAGAAAAAAGAATGAGAGGGCTGTAGGAGGAAGAGCAAGACCCAAAGTTGGGCGGGGAGGAAAATCAGGTGGAAAGGGGAAATCTTGGAGGAGTGAAGATGGAGGAGTAAATATGATCAAAATATGACGTAAAAATTAAAAATACTATTTTAAAAATAAGAAAAAAAACCATAAATACCAGGTATTACGTATTAGTAAGAAATCTACATGATAAAAAATAAAAATGAAAATAAAAAAGAAAACTAATTATTAAGTAAATCAGTTTAAGTAAATAAAAAAAAACTAAGAAAACTATCAGAAGAAAACATGGCTGAATATTTTTCTCATCTCAGTACGGGAAAAACTTCTATCATATAAACCAAACCTCAGGAACCATAAGATTCAAAGATGAGATAAATGTGAAAAAAGAATGTGTATATAAAACATATATGTGAAATAACTGTGATAAGATGGCAAAGAATGCATGTTATAGACATGTATATAACAAAGATTATTATCCCTGCCAATACAACAGGCTCTCAAGAGAAAAAAATTACTTTCTCAATACAATAATTGGCAAAAGATAAAAACAGACTACACACACAAATGACAAATGATTTGTCTGCTCTTGTAGTTCAGCCTCATTATAATTTAATTAGAAACAAAAGTTACAATACACAAGCAAACCAAGTTTAACACGGAGAATGTTTAATTAAGGCTACTCAGATTTAGGAAATATATAAAGTATTTTAGTACAATAAAAGGTCAATCAGAAAATAATCGCAGCACCTAGAGGAGCATTTGCTAATTTTCAAAACTGTTATTTTAAAAACAAAATAGGTTGTGCTGTGGATCCGGGCCTGTGGAAGACTCAGAGCACCAGCCCACAGGGCCTGGGTCCAGCACTTGCCCACTGAGAAAAGTCAGCTAGTCACAAAAAGAAGGGGTTTTGTTTTTAACATAATGAAGAGACATTAAGAAAACGGTTCCAATCATTCCACGGGAGGACGTCCACCAGCAGAAAAGCTACTGTCGAGAGGATAAGCATCTCAGAGCATCACTAGAAAAGACAGAGCGGCTTTATGGTCAAGTAATTTTGAAATGACAAGTTGATAAAAGTTTCTCAGAAACTTTACTATAGAAATGTAGACAATATAAACAAAAACACATTAAAAAGTAGAGGCTATTTGTGTGTATACATGTGTCTATAACTATAATTGGAATTTGAAAGCAAACATGCATTGTGCAATGGATGGGTAGATGGATGTGTGGGTGGGTGGCTGGGTGGATGGATGAATGGGTGGATGGGTGGATGGATGGATGGATGGATGGATGGATGGATGGATGGATGGGAGCATGGATAGAGGATGGGTGGATAAGTAGGTGGACGGATGGATGGGTGGGTGGCTGGGTGGCTGGATGAATGGGTAGATGGATAGGTGGGTGGATGGATGATGGATGGATGGATGGATGGATGGATGGATGGATGGATGATGGATGGATGATGGATGGATGATGGATGGATGGATGATGGATGGATGGATGATGGATGGATGGATGGATGGATGGATGGACGAAGGTGGCTGCTTACTCCAGGAAGGCTGTATCATGAGGGTAAACCTTATGGCCTTTAACCACCTGAGTAAATAACCAGTGAATGCTAGCTGTAGGTCTGGGGAAGATACGTTCATGGGGACCCATGCATCTGTAGTGAATGAATCTCCCCACACACGGCCTACAGACACTAACAAACGGTCAGTCGGCATCAAGTCTGAGGTGGGGATGAGTATCATGTGCCCACAGAGGCAGAAGCCCAAGAGCATGTCAGTGACTCCATTCTACTGGAAATGCATAAATAAATCTAAATAGGAGGAAGCAGTACAAACATGGCGTGGGGCAGCAGTCTATTAAAAACAAAAAATAGCTCCACCTAGAAATGCCAATGTCTTAAATATAGAACTTGAAGAACTGCATTAGACCAAAGGAGCCAAAACTACATAGCCAAGTAAATATAATATATGATTCTAGGCTTGGGTCTTCCCTGGGGTGAAACAATGCCATGCAACACTATTCGTTAGGTGAGATGACAAAATTAGAAAATAAGCCATATATTAGAGCAAAAGTATTCAATCCGTGTTAAGTATACTGAAGTTGACAGCGTAAGAGATCACATATACTATCTTGTATACAGCTTACTCTCAAGTCTAAGACTGTGTATAAATGTGTGTGCCTGTGTACACACACACACACACACACACACTCTGCACAGACAGGTCAATGATGATGATGATAGACAGGTAGGCAGATAGATGGAGGACCTAGAGAGGAGGAGGGAAAATGAGAGAGAACAGAAAAAACAAAGGAAGGGGATACTTTAATGGTCTTTGTAAAGTTTTACACAAGTTGAAATAACTTACAAAAAAAAGTCTTTAAGCACTTAAGATTTTTTTTCAGGAAAACTAATCTTTTACAAATACAAACTAAAAAGAAAAAAGAAAGGAGGGAGGGAAGAAGGGAGGGGGGAGAAAGGATAGGAGCAGAGCCAGGTGGTGGTGGTGCAGGCCTTTAATCTCATAATCTGCGAGGCAGAGGCAGGTGGGTCTCCGAGTTTGAGACCAGTCTGTTCCAGAGAGCAAGTTCCAGGACTATACAAAGAAACCTTGAAACCCTGTATCAAAAAACACAAACAAAACAATAATTCATATATTTACCCTGAAGACTTGTCTTCATTATTATCATTTTCTATTTTTATTTTTTTGGCTAGATAGAGAAATGTAAACTTTGCCTCCTAGGCTTCTAAGTAAATGATTAGAAATGACACATGGATGGGGCAAATATAAAGTCAGGAGAACCCAGACCACAGGAAACTGGTACAGGCATAAAGTTATAAGACACCACAGTACAGTGAGCACCAGTAATGAGAGGATGCAACCAAAGTATCATTTAAGGTGGACATAAAAACCAGATTATTGCAAATGTCTTTTATGTTTCGTTGCACCTAATTCACTCAAGAATCCTTTTCTTCTTTAACTTGAATAAGTTTTTTTATTCTGTCCATGAGGACATTACCAAAAACAAAAAAACACTCTTGATTTTAAGAAACTTAATATATCTTTAAAGACAATTATATAAATAATAGAATATTATAAATATCATATTATATCACATTTTGCCTTTATTTTTAATATTTTATTCTTTGCAAATTTCATGTAACGTAGTTTGATTATATTCACCCCCAATTCTTCGCCTCTACAATTACTTCCACACAGATCCCCTCTCCTCCTGTCTCACTGAACAAATCCATCCTCTCCTCCCTGTCCCCCAACCTTCATGTCCTCTTTTTTTAACCCATGGAATCCAATTGTGTTGCCCACAAACTCATGATATGGGGTCATCCACTAGAGTGTGGGCCTACCAGGAGCTATACCCTTAAAAAAGCCTCAACCCACCCCCAAGAAAGCATCAACCTCATAGCTCTTCAGTGAGGTGTGGAGGTTCATGACCCCTTCCCCTCCCGCGCCATGGCCCCTTCCTTGCTCTCCGCGCTAGAATGCTGGCTGACGTGATCCCACGCAGACCTGTTCACTCAATCACAGCCGCACAAGTTGGTTAGTGCAAAGGCCCAAAGGGGGATGTTGGTCCACCCAAGTTCTCCTGACCTTTGACTCTAACAGACTTTCTGTGGTGGCAAGATTTTCCTGCAAACAGTCTAGAAATTCAGGCTCCTCCCACCTCCCATTTTAACCATAATTATAAACCACCACCTATAAATTCCAGTACTAAATTTCAAAAAGGATGATTGAAAGACTGGCCAGATGTAGTGGCTCAGGTCTGTAGTGTCCCTGGGGGCGGAGGCCTGCAGTACTCAAACCCAGCCTGGACCACACATGCTGAGACTGTCTCTGAACTCTGTCCTGTCTATAGTGTTGTGTGTTGTCTCTTCTGCAACTGAGTCAAGATGAAAATAAATTTCATAACACGCCTGAACCCTGTTTCTAACTCGTTTATTTCCACAGAAGCAATCACTTCCTTTCTTTGTGTCCTTAAATTTTCATTTGTTTCTCGCTCACTTATGTATGTAAGTTACTCTTCACTGTCAAGCTGACTGGATTTAGAGCCTCCTAAGAGACACACCTAATGAATGTTTGTCTGTGAGGACGTTCTCAGAATTAACTAAAGGGGAAAATCCCTCTGTGACTACAGGTGACAGCCCCCCATGGCAGATGCAGTCTCTGCCTAACACACAGGAAAATGAAGCCACCCAAGCCGCAGGAAAGGTAACAGCACATTCTTGTTACAGATGCAAGTGTAATGGTCATAAGTCTGCCACTTGGCCGACAGGGCGACCATGGCACAGGCATCCATGGTACTCACGCCACAGTCCAGGCTCCCAGAGGGAGTGGAGACAAAGGTCTATTGGGAGCCACACCTACCAACAAGCATGTACTGAAAACGCGTCTCAAGTGGCTACTAAGAACTTTGTGAACTGTCCCAGATGGGCAGACTGGCACAGGGACGAAAGTCTCCCTGTTTCCTTGTAGACAACCCATCTTATCTTACCACAGGGCAGAAATGTCTGAAATGGGGTAATACACGGACAGTATTTGAAATATGTGTCCTAAACGGTCAAGCTTTAATTATATTGCTTCACTTAAAAACTCAGTAGAAAGTAGTACCTTGGGTTCGATCCCCAGTAAAAGAAAATTTAAGAGCTGGCTTATGTTCTCTTGTTAAACAAACAAACAAAAAGCACCCTACATCTTCAAACCTGTATATGACAGCAATACAGAGTTTGTCTCGTCACAGAATCCATGAAAGAGATGATTTAACTTTCCAACAGAGTTTGGAAAACACTGAACTGTATACAAAACCATGTTCTAAAACACAACGACATATAAAACTGGGTTTGGGTTTGCCCCACAAAGTTTCAAACCATGAGAAATGAGTTCTTTTGTCTTCTAATTTGGGATCACAATGGTGTTTAGAGTACAAAACAAATGCAGATAAAACAATGATAAAATCAGTTCTTCTCCCCCTAAGAGCCACAGGAACTGAAGTCTGCAAACACTCCGGCAGCTGATGTGGATCACGGCGCATGTGAAGTACGTGCAAGGAGACATGTAGGACACCATTCTGCTCTATGTCGTAAGGGGTCATCAGAAGGGACCAGATTAAGCTACACAGTAGCCTTCCACTGTCCTGCCATGTCACCGAGTGCAAGACAAATAAAAACTCATTCCATCTGACCCCAGCTTCTTCTATACCGTGGTTCGAAATTTATTATTCATGCTGTATTTTATTTCCCCAATCGATGCAGATATGGGGTTCTTCTATGCACAATTGTGTCACAGATAACAAATTTAATTATATTGAATATTTGGTAACCTAACATAACGTTCAAATAAACTGAGTACTTTTAATTAAACATTGGAAACTGTTTCATGAATTCATCTGAAGAGACTGTTGCAAAATCCAAGGAAGATATAAACTGATGCCTTCCTAATGCCATTAGCCGAGGCAATATTTCATAATATTAAAACACTCCGCTGCTACACAACTTGTGATCTTCATGTCTGTCTGCTGGACTGGCTGATGTTTGTCAACTTGACACAAGCCAGAGTCATCAGAGAGGAAGGAGCCTCAGTTGACAAAATGCCTCCCTGAGATCCAGCTATAAGGCATTTTCTCCATTAGTGATCAATGGGGGAGGGTCCAGCCCCTGGTGTGTGGCACCATCCCTAGGCAGGTGGCCCTGGATTCTGCAAGGAAGCAGGTTGTGCAAATCATGGAAGCAAACCAGTAAGCAGCTCCCCTCTAAGGCTCTGCATCAGGTCCTGCCTCCAGGTTCCTGCCCTGTTCTGAGTTCCTGTCCTGACTTCCTTCAGTGAGGAACAGTGATGCTCAAGTGTAAGCCTAATAAACCCTTTCCTCCTCAACTTGCTCTTTGGAGATGGTGTTTCGACACAGCAATAGAAACCCAGGCTAAAAGTGCCTGTCGAGTGTTAAGATTATAGGTATGTGCTATCACCCTTGTCTTAGCTATAATACTCCTCTAAAGTAAACTGCTCTGGAGGCTGGTGTTTCAAGAGATCCTCGGGAGAAACATATGCTGAACAATTTAACAAAATCACCTTTATTCTGTGAGGATAACTGCCACTATAGGCCATTAAAGAAACAGTACACTGCCTGTCCTAACAAGTCATTAGTATTATGAGAAAACATAAATAAAAATGTTTTGGGTCAATTATAAAAAAAATGTTTGAAGTAATAAACTTTGAAACATTCTGTTCGACTATACAGCTCAACTTACTTTAATTCAAGTTGCCATCAGTTAACAGATTTTGAGCTGATCACAAATCACTGGGCCACACACATTCCTGAAGAGCTGCTCCCAACTCCTGTTACAACTCCTCCCGATGTAATTCCTTTCAAGACATTTACATCTCAGTGACTGTTGCTCTCCTGACCCTTTTACCTTGAATAGAGAAGTCTGCCTGCCTTTCTCAAGGCACTGAGCTGTGTCTGCATTCCGAACACGGACATAAAAGACGGTGCCCGGCACACACACTAACAATGACAAATGGGTGAGGAACCAGGGAGAGCTTCTACGCCTATACAATCCTTCAGTAAATCCCACACCCATCCCGCACCTCTAAATGGATAGAAAGTCGGAGTGTATGCCAAAGGCTTACAAAAACCTATCAAAGTAACACCTTACCATCAGCCCGAAGAGGGACATTAAAGAGAGAAATACGGTTTGCCTTTCAGCTCGCTTCAACAATGCTGGGATTAAAATGAACAAGCATGAACATCTCCACTCTAGCGGGGGAGACCGAAACCCAAAGCAATCATAATACAGGCGGTAACGCTTCCCTCTTCCTCTCTTCTTCTAAAGCGTTGGGACAGGTTCTTTTGTTCCTGTGCCTACCTGTGTGAGAGGGCTGCTCAACAGCCTGAGTCAGGCAAACAACCTGCACCCTTCCCCCTCTACTGGTCCTCCTCAGTGCCCACTTCACTTCATCATAACACTACAGTTTCACCTGCTACTCTATCAGCACGAACGGGCTCCCTGGACAGCTGGTCAAACGCATCTACCAGCAGTGCTCTCCAGCAGGGAGGAACTGCGGCTGGCCTCCACGCTACCCTTATCATTGGCTAATAACTAGGCAGGGGCTGCACTAATCATTTAAACTAAGCAAATGTTTACACTCGCTGAGTCACAGCCACTCTGACCCAACTGTTGACTCTGCCCAGGAGACACCCAGGGACCAGCTGCCTGCCAGCCACGCAGCTGGCACCAGTGGGCGTCCTCCTAACCCATTTCCCTGGCAACCTAACGCAATAATCCTCCCGGAAATAGGGCTCTGGTGCATAACCCATAGAGACCTGACCTTCCCAACACTTGGTCCCATCTCCAACTTCCATGACACAAAGGCATAAGATTCGCAAATGTTAAGCAAATGGGAAAACACCCAATCTTAAGCACTACATGAGTTGCAGAGGACACGGGCTTGATCGCGCATGCGTCTACGAGCGAGCGCAGATGGTGGGCTATTACGGAAGAGCAGCGCTCAGCAAAGTACATTATGTATTCTCTCCCATCGCCTACGAAAGGCGGAGCCTCTCAGAGGTTTCCCCTTTAGTAGCTATGAAAAGGAGACCTCCATTCTCTCCCATCGCCTACGAAAGGCGGAACCCCTCAGAGGTCTCCCCTTTAGTAGCTATGAAAAGGAGACCTCCATTAAGTGGCTTGGAGGCTGTACTTTCACAACAGAACTGGAAACACAAGTTTTAAAACAGCACCCCACTGGCTTTAAATAGGAAACAGCCTACAACACAAGAAGACTTTGAAAATCATCACAGGACATGTGAGAGCATGGTTTTAAAGCACACTTGTCCAGAAGAAGACCAGTAGGATTTAGAGTGGATCTGACATGGCTGTTACAGCCTCCCAAGCTTCACCGTAAGGTTTTACGGACTGGATAACCTTGGGGTGAGGGTGGACGAATACGGGGAAGGACGCTTCAGGGTCAGCAGAAGCAGTCGAGACTGTCAGAACATGAGTAAATGACAAAGTCCACCATCTCCTCTTGTTACAGTGGGCATTTAAGGACTCGTTAGGCCAGTGGATCTAGGAAGATCTTCTGTTACTTGCTTCCCAATTAAACAGCAATGCATCAAATTTAGAAGCACATCCTGAAATATCTAAGAAACTATAAAAGAAATGATGACAAACACATATATCTGAACACATAGTTATCACTACATTTCTTAAAAAAATACTGGAAACTTGAAGCACATTAATAAGCAAATTTGATATACAACTAGAGGGGATGATTTTTAAGGATGGTAGGGCTGGTTCCTGGTTTTATGTGAGCCTTGGTACTTTTTTACTTAAAGAACCTGACATGGCTCTAACTGATCCTCAGCTGCAAGCGGCCATGACAACCTCTTCTGGTCACTATCTCCTCACTCACTCCGCCAGCACATGCCACCCCCTCCTACGAGCACATCAGGGCCTGTGCCCTGGCTGCCCCTTCTGCAGGGCATGCTCTTCTGGCACTCCTACGTTCCCCTCAGCCTGTGGCATTTAGCTAACACCCACTTCTCAGGGAAGAGCTCCTGGACCACTACCACCACCTGTCTCCTCTTAACGGCCACTTCTAACACACTACGTAGACAGCACTGCTTCAAAACCTTTCTCTTCACTAAAATGCAAAGTTGACAAAGGAATTGTGTCTGCTGCTAAGCAGATCACTGCACACCCGGTGCCCCTGAGGCCCAGGTATATGGTGGGTGCTCAGGAAACATCTCCTTGTAAGTGGGCAAATCTACTGCTGTTGGTTAGGTCCACAGTACCTTCCGGGAGAGCCAGGCAGCCTCCCAGGCCCCTGCCTAGGCCCTTGCTCACCTTCTTTGCCACTCTTCTGGTTTTCTCTCTGTGCTTAGCTCCAGGTCTTGTTAAAAGGAGCTTTCGTGATAAGCAATCTAAAATCGTTCATGAAGGTAAGTAGGGTTTAAGGAAATCAATGAGTGGACTCGAGGTCAGGGGAGCCACAGGAAACATCGGCCATTTTCGTTTTGTGTGTTTTTACAATCTTTGGATCATATCACTGTAAGATCTTCTCTATATAAGATATTTCTAGAAAGAAGGCTGACGTTTAATCAATATAGGAAATAGGTGACCATTTTTATAGCTGTTTGCTTTGTAGAAAAGAGAATAAATTGCACAGGTACATGAAATTGATTCAATTTGTGACCAAAATTCATGAAAGTGCTGTTTAAAGCAAGGCATACATAAACTGCTTAACACAGATACAGTTGGTTGTTTATCTGGCAGAATTCGGTCCCTCCTCGCAGCTTCATAATACCCCAAGTTAACAGCTGGGACTTTGCTAGGAACTGCCAAATTTCTATTTTAACACCAACAAAAAGAAAGTTTTGTATGGCCTATGCCAGCATTCACCGAGGAAGGCAATGTATTATCTTCAGAGGCTAAAGCAAAACATTTAAATACAAGAAGATAGCCAGGTTTGGAAACAAAGAATCAAAAGGCCACACTTGGTATGCAAACATGATATGCAATAAATAAAGCAACAGTCGGGCACAAGAATACATCCACTGAGAAATGGGGGATGATGCTTTAAGGAAAACAATCCCTATCTATCTGAAAATAGTCAGTGTACAGGAAAGGCCAGACCCACAGAACTCTGAGCACTTTAAAAACCATACCCTAGACTGTCCCTGAGCTAACCAGACAGGTTATGGGTTAGCCTCCTCCTCAGCCACGGCCACATTACGAAAAAGGATCACAATCATCAAATGCTCCCAAAGGACACCACTGGGGCAAGCATTATCTAAACCTTCTGGGTTATATATCGCCACATCTCAAATGGAGAGGGCTCGGCTCCACCCTCAGGCAGAAAAGGGGGAGAAGAGGACCTTTTGGTGGCCTGTCCAGCACAGCAGAGCCAGGAGAGGACCGAGAGTGTCCAGCATGCAGGCTGGAAGAGGCTGTGCGCTCTGCAGAAGAGCAAGCACGGAGCTGTTGTCTCTACTCGCCATTTTTAAAGTTGCCTACAAGAAATGGTTTTTTGGAAAAGATACTTGAACAAACCATAATTATGTGTTTTATGATTTTTTTTTATTCTTCTGGGAAGAAAATCCTCCCTAAATGTCTGAATGTGAAAGTCTAAAACAGGTTTTACCTTCCCATTTTCAAGAAGTGCAATCATGGGTGCAAATTAAGCTGCTGAGTACCTCTATGGCTTGCTCCTCTCCTCAGCTAGAACCCGCTACATCTGCAGAAAGTCTCTCTTCACATTTTCTAGTAGACTGGCCTTTCAGGAGAGGCCATCTCTAGTGGCCAAAGGTCCCTCTCGAGCTCTGGCTATCTTCTCTCTGCACTGATAAGCCAGACAGGTCTGACAGGTCCACCAAGTGACCCCTGCTACCTCCCTCACCAGCAACACATTCCACACTACAGCGTCCCCTCCCAACTCTACCCTAACTGACCCACGCTTCCATCAGTCATCAATGACTTTGTTCCAGATCTTGTGTTGAAAACAACTATAACTTTTAAACTTTGGGCACAGACTTTCCAGGAAAGCTCATGCGGAACTTGTGTGTGATCCGATATTGCTTGCATTATGCACAACAAGGCTATCTGAAGATGGAGCCAGGGTCCAAGAGAATCAGCTAAGTTGAGTGTCGAGATGTCAACTGCTCCCGTGACGATACAGTCACCTCAATGCCATCAGCACTGAACATCAGATAAAGGGTGCGAGTGTGGATGTGGCGTGATATACCAGCTGTTAGCTCAGTTTAGTGAGTCTCTGATAGCCATAAAAAGCAAGTTCTACCCTTGATATAAATTAGTGGAAACCAAAACACTTAAAATTCATCTCTCATACTATTTAGCTATCTTAATGGTGCCATTAGTGGAAGCCATGAAAACAAAAGTATAAATATACTATAAAGTAAATAAGAGGTGAAATTAATATTTTGTGACTTAATGAACATGAATTTTTGATTATTAGTGCTCAGGTTTTCCTCAGTATAAGCTTTTTTATATAATAATGTAGGTGAGTTTATATATCTGTAAACAAACAATAATTTGTTTTAAACACGAATCTAATGTTTCAACTGTCATTTCTATTATGAAGACAGACCACAAAGCATGAAAAAACTGATGCAAAACTTTTTATAATTGCAACTGTAGACATTTTTCACATTAATAAAACACTGTTTTAACACTAGGAACTCCATCATTCATGAAGCCACGAACCCATGTTCATGCACCAAGAAGAAGGAACTCACAACTTTGGGCATAATCTATGGCCCATTGGGCTTCCGTTTTCTTCTCTATGAAATGATGCATTTGGTGAAATCGCCTGAATCCACACAGTAAGGTCAAACTAAGGTCAAATCCGTGAAGGAAGAAAAAAGTATATCGCCCTAAGCTCCTGGCCTTGTGTCTGTGTTAAGTCACAGCTCCTTCAGGAACACACCTGAAAAGGAGTGAGCAGACTCACAGATCTGGAATGTCCAGCAGTGGTCTGCGCTCCAAGCACAGCTACATCCTAGACTTCCATATTATTGTGTTTTAATAAATAAATCTTGCCTGAAGATCAGAGCTCAAAGCAGCCACACACTAGTCACCTAAACAGGCCAGGTAGTGGTGGCACACACCTTTAATCCCAGCGGCCTCACTAGTTAGCCATAAAGGCCTGACAGTGGTGGTGCACATCTTTAATCCCAACACTACAGAGGAATATCAAACAGGAGGAGACAACTCTCAGCTCGGTCTCAGTCTGAGGATTTGTGGTGGGAAGATGGCCCATTTGGGTCTGAGGTAGAGGTAAGAGACAGTAGCTGGCTGCTTTGCTTTTCTGATCTTCAGCCTGAACCCCAATATCTTTCTCTGGGTTTTTATTATTCATGATATAAAAAGAAAGGCATATCTCTGTGTCTTAGCCCACACGTCTCTCCATGTTTGCTTTATACACAGACAGATGTCCATCTGGAGTGGTAAGACATCCATAGTTCCAGTCTATGTCAGCTTCCTTTCACGCTCATTTTGATTCTCTCTCATTATCCTTTCTCAGTCTGTGTCCATCTCTGAGCTACCTACTCTTTGTGCAAAGACAATTTATAAACCAAATGGTAAGGAAGGAGTTCCACAGGGAACAGACCAGGCATCACTGTCAGAGAAACAGAGCAGAAGGGAAAGGCACAGTGCCAGATGTCCACTGAAACTTAGTTGTTCATTTAATTAAATGTAATCACATTTATAAGGAGACTTTGTCCTCCCTTCGATTCTATTTCTACTACTTTGAATTACACAAATACCAATTAATTATGTCATTATTCGTTAAGAATGGAGGCTTTGGGACAAGAATGGAAAGGCAAGAAGATAGAGGTAAGAAGAAAATAACTACCTTTCTAGGTCATCCTATAGCTGAAGTCAAATTTTATTCTTAATAGTATGGGCTTCCCTTGCATCATATACAAAGATTAACTGTCCTAAATATAAAGGCTACAACTAGTAAGTTCTCAGAAAAAAAAAGTGTAGATGAACAAGATCCCATATTTGGTAATGGTTTCTTAGGAATGAATTATATCTTTAAAAAAAAAGCAAACGATCTAACTGAAACAATGGAAAGCTGGATCCAATCAAAATATAAGTGTTACTGCTTCAGAGCACATCAACAAGGAATGAAAAGAAAAGCCAAAGTATGGGAGAAGATTTGTGCAGTTTTTGTCTCTGAAGCAAGGCTAGCATCCAGAATCAATGACAGAGTACAAGTCAATAATATAAAAACAACCTAGATAAAAGTCAGTGCTTAAGACAGATGCGGGGGTGCACACTTTGAATCCCAGCACTCGGGAGGCAGAGGCAGGTGGATCTCTGTGGGTCTGAGGTCAGCCTGAACTACAAGAGCTAGTTCCAGGACAGCTAGGGCTACACAGAGAAACCCTGTCTCAAAAAGACTAATGGATGGATGGATGAATGGATGGACGGACGGACGGACCAATGGACGAACACAGAAAGACAGATGGACGGACAGACAGATGAAGATAGGCAGGCAGACAGACAGAAGCCAGAGCTTGAAAAGACAGTTCTCCACAGAAGATATACAACAGCAAATATCAAGATGAAAAGGTGTCTACTCACTGACCATTACAGAAATGACAGTCTAGACCATATACACTTCCACGCCACTGTGACTGATAGCATCGGGAAGGATGTGGAAAGTGGAACTCCCTGGCACCGCAGGTGGGATTTAAAGAGTGCACTCTGCAAAGTGCTGGGCTGTCTCGCCAGCAGTCATACAGTTGGGGGATGTCCTGGAAGATCAATTTTCCTGATATATGCCAGAAATGAGAACATATGTCAACAAAAACTTACTGATGAATGTTCACAACAGGATAGTCACAGTAGCCAGCACGCAGAGACAGCCCAAATGTCCCCACGTGATAAATGAAAAACAAAACGTGGTATGTTTGGAGGAATACAGCACAACAGTGTCCATAACAACCACAGTTACAGGAGAAGAAAAAGTGAAAAGTTACTGCTAAGGAGATTGGGCATATTTTAGGAGTGAGAGGAAGGTTCTGGTATTAAGCAGCGGCGATGATACGTACTTTTATGAATATAGGAAGGAAGGAATTTTATGGTATGAGATTATATTTCTGACTTTTCAAATGTGAATATTAACACAGTATTACAAATTGCCCAAGAATTCCATCTTGGTAGGCAATAACACTGAGTAACATCCCTTTCAGGATGCTCCCGGAGTCTGGGGCCCACAGTTAGGGGGCACCGCAAATCCACATCTGCTATTCATAAGGCCCGCTCCACTCCCCATCCCCCTAGGTCCTCCCAGGAAAAGTATGCACACACAAGATGAACAGCAAAGTATTTCTCATTACACTTTAGAAAGAGTTTGGCCAAAGAATTGGTAAATAATATGGAATTTGGGTAACAGTTAAATTTGGATAACAGAACTGTCTTAACTTTTACATGTGTTTTAAATTTTTGAAATAAAAATTATTAGGAGACTGACATAAAAAAAATGCATTTCTTGTGCTTGGAATACAAGCAATTAGGCCAGACCTGGCTATAAAGAAAATCCTCTGAAAATGAAGTAAACATTGAAACGTTGAAGTCAAGTCATGGAGAGAGATGAATAAAATCTGCTTGCTATTCCCATTACTTCTAGAACATTCCTTTCTAAGACATTTCCTCTAATTAATTAAAACCATGTTTAGCACAGCATTTTCCTAAACTATACTTTGTGGAACACCAAACAATACTCAAGACAGAAACAGATGTTCTCCAACAGAAGTGACGGAAGGTAGGCAAGAAAGACTACATCACAGTTAGCTACTCAAGACATGGGCTCTCAGGCCCTTCATACACTCGCATGTATGGTAAGCCACCGGAATGAGACACAGCGTGCCTCATTGGGGAAGCAGGGAACTCCACTTCCTTCTCTAGACTATCTACTAAGCTCATAGAGTAATTTCTCAGAGAACCGTAGCAGAGAATGCACCACTTCCAGAGCCTGATATGAACACAAACCCCAGAACACCCCAGTGCACTCTCTCATCCTCCCTCACTGCCAGGGGTCTCAGTACACAGCCCAGGCTAACACGAACTCATGAGCCCACTGGCTCAGTCTCCCACACGAGGGGATTATGGTACACCGCCCATGCCCGCTCTTGTCTGTCTCTTCAGTCCACACAGAGCCAGAGTTTATGACATGAAAGCTTAGAGAAAACTCTTTCCCTCAGAGGAAATATATTCGAGCTAAGCCTAGAAATAAAGCAAGAAATGAAGTCTGCAATGTTCTATCCAGGGCAAAGGCAAGAGCAAGCGCAGGGATCTGAGATGAAAAGAACCCGGGGAGCACATAAGAATCGACGGAGGAGAAAGGAAAGGAGCACCCAAATGAAGGGAGGGGGGCTGGAGGATGATGGCATGTACCCACAAAAGGACTGCTCTACGATGCTGCCCAACACTGTTCCTGAAAGCCCCAAGCATGGGAGGAATTAGTATATATGTGCACATACCAGAAAGTAACTCTGGAAATCCTGCTTTTTTTCTCTTATATCAACATTTCCAGAAAGAGGGTAAAACTCCTAGGATAGTCTGAGCCTGGAAAGAATCCCCATCATTACTCAGAAGCTTTCTCTCCTGTCGCTAAATTCTCTAACATTTTTACTTCATATATTCAGTGAAATTATGCTAATACCTAGCCCCCATCTGCCCACCCGACTCCATCATATGACCACCAGCACATCTCACTCCAGCGTCAGGTCTTGGGTTGCTGTGGTGGTGGTGGTGGTGGTGGTGGTTTGGCCGCACACTAAGTGCGGTCAGTGCTTTGTGTCACACTTGTAACTGCTCAGACTGTAACTGAGGTTAAAAGGCACCCCCTGCTTTTAGCCTCCTTTCTGCTTTTTAACTTGTTCGCTGGTGTTCATAGAGCTGTTATGGAAAAACAGTACATGAACGCATCCAAAGACCCTTAGGAATCAGGATTTCTTGGCTTCCTTGACAGTTTGAAGATCTGACAATGTTGAGCCTTTAATATAACAGGATACAAAAGCTGGAGATAAAGTGAGCTTGCTTGTCCTCAACACATGCTTGACGTACCTTAGATGGATCTTCCAGATATGTCCAGTGCACGGGCACACACACACACACACACACACACACACACACACACACACGAAGATACAGGAGCAGAAACAGAGGTAGAGAGACAAACAGAGGATATTATATTTTTAATGTTGATTCTGATACTGAGTTTGTTATGTTTTGTTTTTTGAGACAGAATTTTTCTATGTAGCTCTGGCTATCCTGGAACTCACTCTTTAGACTAGGCTGGTCTTGAACTCATAGAGATCCACCTGCCTCTGCCTCCCAAGTGCTGGGATTAAAGGCCTATGCCACTACCTCCTGGCTGATAGTATTTTTATTAAATGAGAATTAGGCTCACCTAAATTTTATGTACATAAAATTGATGAACCACCACCAGTAAATTAAAAGGAACAAGCAAAAGGAATTTCCAAATATGTAGTTTACATTACTTACCGCACAGGAATCCTGTCTTTTCTAAGAAAAAGAAAATGTCAAGTTACTTTTTTCTAGTAAAACTTTCGGGTTCCAAGCAAGGTAGGGCTGAGCTCACCAAGATCTGAGATTTACAAGAACACCTTCAAACCTTGGCAGTAAAACTACTTCTTACAGAATTATATATAGGCATAGAAGAGCCTCCACGTTGCTATCGGCTTGATGTGGATACATTAGAAGATAAAGGCCATAAACTGGCTGTGCATGGTGGCTCAAGCCTTTAATCCCTGCACCAATCCAAGGGACAGGCGCAGCAAATCTATGTGAGTTCAAAACCACCTGATCTATATAGAGTTCCAGGCAAGCTAAGGATTCATAGTGAGGCCTGGTCTTAAAGAAAAGAAGAGAAAGGAAGGAGGGAGGAAGGGAGTGGGAAGGAAAGGGGGAGAGAGGGAGGGGGGAGAGGGAGAGATAGAAGGGAGAGGGAGGGAAAGAGGGAGGGGGGAGAGGGAGAGATATAAGGGAGAGGGAGGGAAAGAGGGAGGGAGAGGAAGTGAAGGGAGGAGGGGAGAGAGCCCTAAACATTTGTGGTCACTGTAATCATTATCACCTGTATTAAAGTTTCTTGGCTCTTGCTCTGTCTACTTCTAACAGGCATTCCTCCTTGACCCTTCTGATTGAAAACTGCTTTGAGAATCCGTCCCACCCCAGTCAGAGTGGCTGTCCCTAAGAGGACAAAGGAAAACAAAGGCTTGGAAGCATGGGGAAGAGGAGCATCTAGACATGCTGGTGAGAACCAGTCAACTGATGGAGCCAGGATGAAAGTCAGTGTAGAGGTTTCTCAGAACATTGAAAACTAAATGGCCATATGAGCCAGCAAACTACAACACGCCTGGATATATGTCCCAGGGACTCTAAGTCAGCACTGTACAGAGATCCTTGCACACCCAGATTTCTGCTGCACTATTCACAATCACCAACATCCAGAGCCGCCTACACATCCATGAACAGACGAAAGGAAAAGTAAATATGATATACATACATGATGGAATTTTATTTAGCCATAAAAGATTGGAACAATTATGTTAAGCAACAAAAGTCAGGCTAGAAAGTCAGATATCAAGTTTTCTCGGGTACAGAATTTAAGACTGTGTGTGTGTGTGTGTGTGTGTGTGTGTGTGTGTGTGTGTAGAACATCAAAGTAGAAAGGAGGAAGGAAGGTTTGAAAAGTAGTAGCGAAAAAGAATGGCCAAAGATGTACGTGGCATACAGCTGAAGGTGGCTTCGGAAGGAAGGCAGAACACCAGGAGACGGGGAACAGGGAAGGTGGTGATGCGGGAGAGGAAGGAGAACAAAGAATAACAATATCCGTCCAAAAGTGCCATTAAGAAACCCATTATAAGCCCGGTGGTGGTGGTGCACGCCTTTAATCCCAGCACTTGGGAGGCAGAGGCAGGCGGATCTCTATGAGTTCGAGACCAGCCTGGTCTACAGAGCTAGTTCCAGGACAGGCTCAAATAATTGGCTTTTGCTTCTGAATTATTTTTAGAGAGACAAAGATATTAAGTTGCTAAAAGACATTTCCTGCTCTAATTTAAAAAACAAAAAGGAAACCATTTGGCCCTGGGTGTGAGCACAAAGCTCTTGGCAGCATAGACCGCAGACCGGCTTCGGAGGCCTTCAAGGGGCTACAGGCTGTGGCTTGTTTAGCTTTGAGGAAGGCGATTCTTCCTGCCATGACCTAACATGACCGTTCTCAGATAAACTCCCAGCGCACAGTGATGGCTCAGGCCATGGTCTGCCACTGCAGCTGGAGCTGGATGTCCTCTGGTGAAAACACAACAGGAGGGGAGCCCCGTCGCCACTTGGAATCTTAAATTTTACAGAAGCCATGCTTTTTGTTCTTCCTCTGGATTTGCTGCTCATGGAAATTCAAAGCCTGTGTTTCAAGGCCTTGCACGCATGGAAGATCTCAAATGGCCGTGAGAAAATGACTGAGTCCCTACAATTTCAGCGACACATTTAAAAACTTAGAAAATAAAGTATTATAATGCCTGTAGACGAGACATTTCATGGGAAACGTGCATTCATCCCGGCCCTGTGCGACAAGTCATCGCCTCTCAAATCGTGTTTGTTAGGGTTCATTCGTTTTGGAGCTAGCAAAATTAGTAATTTCTTTTGACTTTGACACATTCTTGAACATTATTTTATTTTTTTTTTTTTAGCCTACTTTCCAGTGCACTGTGAGGTCTTGGAGGGCAAACGCCAAGGCCACATCATTCACCATTCGGTCCCCAGACCTCATGACAGCACCTTCCACACTGAGCACAGCAAACGCAGAGAATGGCTTTAAATACTGCTATAGCAACTAAAAAAAAAAAAAAGTCAATTTAGAAAGTTTTTAAGCAAAAGGTAGCAAGTATAAGCAAAGTACAAAGATGATTTATTTATATTAAAATATTATAATGAAACTCAAATTTTGCAGAAAAAAACATTTTTAAATAAAATGTGAAAAGTAGAATGTAAACATTAGCCTTGGGAAGTATTATCTACTGAAAGGTCCTCATTGATACTATAAATAATTTGCACTGGCTTCAGACTCTATAAAAATAAAAGTAAACTTATTTTCTACAAAACTATTTCTCTTCTGTGGAGGGAAAGTACTGTAGAAGGCAAGCATTACCAAGGAGCCAGCTCTTCAGCCACCAGCCTGACTGGAAATTTGGTTTTTTTATACCAGAGTTGAAAGTGACTGGCGGTACAATGGATTTTGAGAGAGACACTATATAGAAGAACATGACCAAAAGCTTTGAGCACACATTTGCTCACTAATGCTTGGCTCAGGAACTGAATCTGAAATTATGGAAACAAGCGAAATACCGCTGCTCCTCAGAGATCAAAAACAGACACCCTTAATAAAAAGGGATTAATAGTAAATCAGGGTTCTGAACATACTGGCAAGAGACCCACTGCAGCAAGGTCAGCTGCTTCCTCCTGGGAGACTCTAGCCCCTGATGAGGAAAAGGTGGACAGAACAATCACAAGCAATGGTTTCTTCTCAGAAGTATTTACCTACAGAAACAAAACGAATGCAGTTCCAGAACATATGCAGGAAATGGAGTTGCTGTTTATATACAGAGAGTAATGAAAGCTAGAAAGAGCTTCAGATAGGAAACAGACGTGTGTGTGTGTGTGTGTGTGTGTGTGTGTGTGTGTGGTTGTGCACGCGCACACACACACGTCTCCACCCATCCTCTAAACACTTCAGAGTGTGCCGACATTACACTCAGTGGAAAGGAGACTAAGAGAGCTGTGTGACTAAAAGGACAGGTGTCCATTCCCTCCCCTCCTCTTCACACCGAGACACAGGCTCACCTCTGTGTTGTGTGCAAATGAGCAAACTCTACACGTGTGCAACCTGAATACACAGCATCTTAGCCATACCTAGAAAGCAGAACTCAGACTCGGGCTCATGATTATCTGTGCCAAAATACGTTGCTGTCATTTTCCTACTCTTCCACTGTTTGCCAGAGACAGGGGTCTCACGGTGATGCCCAAGCTTTCCTTCCTGGGGCTTTCGGAGTGGCTGGGTTTATAAGTATGTGTTACAATAATCATATAGTATTCCAGATATAAGCAAGGCTACAAGTTGATGACTGCTTAGTCCTCTCTACAGATAATTCATCTCTTGTATATGGAGTTTATAAAACGGCAATTTTCAGCAGGTAATCCTACCAGCTCATGGTTGTTTGGCACCACTGTGTGCCAAGTGCTGGTAAGAGTCCCAGCGTTAGCTCTCCACATCTGACCTTCTGGAGGAGGGATGGGATTTACTGACTCGGAGACAGCGACATGGGGAGGTTGACAGCTAAGGGTCCTTCCTCTGAAGTGACAAACACGTTCTAAGAATTTTTCCACACATGCCAGCAAGTGGAAAGGAGAACTCACCCCTCACCAAGAGAGGACTATTCTAAACTCCCTTCCCAAAGGCACCTGCCCAGGGCAGAAACAAGAGAGTGAAGCAGTACTTGCCTCTGTACTTTTCTTCACACTTGAGAATTCCATATGCACACCTTCCAGCACTACACTGCCGAGGTACGGGTCTGTCTTCCCACCCAGACTCTGGCTTCCCAAGCCTAGGCTTCACCCCTGTTTTACTACAGCAAACTCAAGGTAAACTGCTTCGGCCTCAAACATTGGGGGTGAAATCATCAAATATGTCTCACACCAGCAACCACAGAGAAATAACCATGAGCAGAAACAACGAGCGTCTAATTTACAAACTCTTCATTTACATAAACAACACATACAAGCCACAATCACCCCACCATGACAGTTCCTTTTCACCTCAAAGTTAAGACAAGCTGAACGTATTCTTCTGAGGACCTAGGGCACTCGGTTAAAGCAAATAATACACTTTATAAACTTTTTCTCCCAAAGGAAGTGGCCTTGCGGGGACGGTGTCAATTTTCTCTGCCTTGTGTTGAAATTCAATTGCTTTTGCTTCTTGAGCTGTTCTCAGACTCCTGCCAGGGAGCCCAGCGAGCAGCACTCTTAGTCTTTCGGGCAGGCACACAGTGGAATTCCGCCTCTCATCCTCAGAACTGGTTGGAGGTGCTGGAAACTGCCTGGAGCAGCCGGCCGCACAGCCAGCACCTAAGTCACCTCCTAAGCTCCAGCATCAACACACCGAATAACCTCAGACCTTCCGGGAGACAGCAGCAGGATCGCGGGTCACCACCAGCAACTGCGGCTCCAGTTGACGAAAGACAGGCTGGAATGTGAAGGGCTTCCAGGAGGGTGAGAAATCCTCCACCCAGGCACTAGGTGACTCATGCTGATAAGATGTGTCACAATAGCCTGGGTGTGAACAGTGCGAGAGGGGGACGGCACTGGACACGGGTGCTCAGTTAAATATAGGCTATCTGTACGTTGGGAGCTCAGGATCTCGTCTAGTTAATCAATGAGACCGGCACACACTCTAAAGATGCTCTAAGAACATGGCAGACCTCAGGACTCAGACCTCCGTGTGCGGGTGTGTGCTTCACAGTTCCAGGGAACACAGTCTGCACCAGGCATCTGCGAGGGCCCCTCCCAGCATTCTTCTGAAAGGGCAGCAGCGGCCCAGGTGATCTTTATCAACCACGCTTAGTACGGACAACATTTTAAAGACGAGGCGCCTTGCACTGCACTGAGCTGATGCTGTCTGTCCATCCACACCGGTTCACGCTGTTTTCCCATGGGGGAAGAATGTGAGCACGTCAAATTTTCTGTTAATGTTCCCCTGCCTGCATCACAGGACCAGGGGGATCAGTGACCACGCGCTAGGCATTTGCCAAGCACCAGGTACTGATCCAGATATTTTTGAGTATATTAACAAATCCATCCTTCACGGCCATACGAAGAGGTCGTCCCAATTGTTGATCCTGTTTCTGCAAAAGAAGAAACTGAGGCTTGGGAGGGCAGGTAGTTGACACCAGGGTCTGAAGCATGCTATATTCCTTCCAAACATTCTCCATATTCAAAATGTTGCTTGCAATGATTATGCATCAATCCTTCACCGCAGAATAACTTACAGATATTATCTCTGTCTCAGAAGACCAGGAGCATATATTATTTATGCCATTAGTTTCTGTGGTGGTTAGTCTTGGTGGCCAACCTGAGTGGGCTGAGCGAGAATGGAAAAGCACACTTTTGCTATGTCTTCAGGCTGTTTCCAGAGACACGCTGTCACCGGAGGAGGAAAGGAAGGCAAATACTTGTCTAGACCAGGTGTGGCCCCAGCCGTGGTCTGGGGCCTGGATAGAGTGTCAGCATGACAAAGCAGGGAGGCCGTACACACGTGCGTGATCCACGCTTTTCTATCCTGCCATTGCTCACAGACCATGCAGCCCAGATCGCTCTGCTTTCCTATGTGGGTTTGCGCCGCCATCTCTCTGGGATCTTTCAGCCTCTTACAGGGGCTGCACCAGGAGTCCCTCTTGATCTTCCTGGACAAAGCTTCCAGCTTCTCAGAGCAACACCTCTGCTGTCTGTCAATGTCCACTGGGGGACACTGGTCATATATGTCAACCCAGTAACGTCCCTCTTCAAACTGTATGTACATCTTATTGTTTCTCGTCCTGACTCGAAAGTTTTCTCACTATGAAATTCTAAGCTCAGTACTTATCCTTTTTAGACTCCAAATTAATAATTTTTGTTTTCACCATTAAAAAAAATAAATACAAAAGATTTATACACACAAACATACACATAAACGTATACACGGTACGCAGACACACACACACACACACACACACACACACACACACCATCATCATCTCCAGAGTGTACCCTCTTAGGGCCTCAGATGACTGGGCCCCTTCTGAACTTCTGGAACTTTCCCACAGCCCTCGGCTCCATTACAGAGCACTTTCCTTCATTTCTGCTTCATGTCATAGTTTGTATAACTAATGAACCCTGATAAGAAGGGTAAATCAAAATACCCAAGTGTATAGGATCTTTTTCCCTTTTTTAGCTAACTGTACTACAACTTGGGGTCATATTCTTATATGGCTACATTTACCATATCCTTGTTTTTAATAAAACTATTTCCGGAAATATACAAAAAAATTATTAAGCTATTTTTAAAAGCAGATTCATATTTCCGTCATTTCAGGCACAAATGTCCATCTGTTAAACAGATCTAACATGGTAGACAGACCAGCAGGAGGCTCTCAGCCTAGCCGTTCAGGTCAGAGCAGAGGACAGCACATGAACACACTAGAAACTAAGCGGGATGTTTGTCCTGCTTTGAACTCAGCAGGCTCCCTGCACATTTCTCGGATCTTTATGAAAAAGCGCAATTTGTTATTTCAACTTATATCCTACCAGCCAGCTATGGGCTCCTGCTGTCCATGCCACAATGAGGGTGCCACTCAGCCAGACAGTGCAGGTAGTAAAGAGAAGGATGGAGAAATTCACAAGGAAAGTGGTCATGCACTTTCTTCGATGACCAATGTTAACAGTGGCTGTACAAACTCAGATGTGCTGACTGGTAAAAACACAAGACTGAACAAGAACCGACGGAGAAAGACTGGTGCTCTTCAATTATCCTTCAATGTGTCCTCTCTTAAATCCACAGTTTGCTTTACCCCATCTGTCACACGGGATATGTGAAGGGATGGATAGTCACCTTCACCAGAACGAAAGCATCGCTGGCAGTACTGCGTAGACAGAGTCAGGAGGCTCAAAGCACAGTCAACATTGCAAGCTCTAGGATAGGCAAAGCTACTAGAGACAAGACTCTGATGCAGTGGGGCAGAAGGCAAGCATGACAGAGAACATACCCCTGACTCAGTAAAGAGTTACATACAGTACAAATACAAACAAGCAAAATAAAACTGTACCCCATGAACACCTATATGAGTATCTTTACAGCAGCAACTGTTTTACTGAAAATGCTTTACTTTCTCACATACTATATCCTGATTACGGGTTCCCTACTCTCTACTCCTCAGTTCCTCCCCACCTGCCCTCCCATCAGGATCCACTCCCTTTCTGTCTCATTAGAAAACACAGGCTTGTAAGGGATAAGATTAAAATATTAAAAAGAAAATATAATAAAAGAAAAATGATCACATCTGAGTTGGACAAGACAAACAGAAGAAAAAGAGCCAAAGAGAAGGCCTAAGAATCAGAGACCCATTCATTCATATGCTCAGGAATCTGATTAAAAACGCTAAACTGGAAGCCATTATATATACCCGGAAGACCTGGTGCAGACCCATGCAGGCCCTGTGCATGCTGCCTCAGTCTCCGTGAACTCATATGAACTGAGGGCCTTGCTTTCCCGATGTCCTCTATCCACCCTGGGTCTCACACTCTTTCTGCCTCCCCTTCTGTGGGGTTCCCTGAGCTCTGAGGAGAAGGATTTGATGGAGACTTGCCCTTTAGGGCGGAGGGTTTCCAAGGTCCCTCACTCTCCGTACAATGTCTGACTGTGGGTTTCTGTGTCTGTTCTCATCTGCTGCAGGAGGAAGCTATAGCAGCAATTCTTAAGATCATGAAAAGGTTGGCAACCTTACATTAATTAATAAATAATTACATTAATTAATAAATAAACAAGACACGGATTAGCCATACAAGGAGTATTATTAAATTACCTAAACAACTGAAGGACTTTGCCTTCAATGGCATACGTGATCCTTGAAGTTATGGTATATGAGTACAACCTCATATAAAACCCCATTTAGTGAATGCTATGGCCTGAAGGTTTATGGCACAGATCTCAAAGGGCATTACATTCCAGTATAATCTCTGGTGGGATGGTAGTGGGAAATGGGGCCACTGGAACACAATTAAACCATGAGAGTAGAACCCTCATGAGTGGCACTGGTGCATATACCAGGAGGACAGAAGACAAAGCCTCCCTTCTGTCTGGTCACTGCAGGAAGTCAGGAGCTCTGCAGTTAGAACAGCACTCTCACAGGACCGGGACTAGACTGAGGTCCCCATCTCAGGCCGCCAGCCTCAAGAACTGCTACTAGTAAATACACGACGCCTGTAAGACACCAGGACAGAGGATTGTGCGCCACAAGACTGGAGCAGCCAAAGTCGTCTCTGATGTCACTTATGTGAACTCCACGAAACCTTTAGAGAAAACAACGGAGGAAGGAGTTGCGAGTGAGGAGTGGGGAAGAACGCCACCGGGTCTGGCATTTCATTTTAGGGTGGTGAAAATAGCAAGAAACTGTAATCTAATCGTAAAGTATTAGAAAAGCAAAAATTAATCGTGACTAACAAGAGATCCTATCACTGGAGGAAAAAAAAACTAGACTCTGTCACTTAACAGGAGCAAAAACAGACATTGGATATCTGGCCTGGCCAAGCTTCTTACATTCCGTGGGCCCAGGTGTCCCTACAGTGTAGCTGCAGTTCATGGCGGTTTCCTTACAGTGTAACAGGAGCTCAAGGTATTCTTACTTGTGGTAAAAAATGAAAGCTTCAGCAACATTCTTAGCATGATGTAAGTAGACAATAAATTCTGGAGAATGCCTTGAGAAAGGAAATTACTCTCTAGAGCTGTTGATAAAGCAGCCACCAGGTCCATGGTGTTTCCTAGAGGAACTGAGATGAAAAGTTCAGTTCTTCAGTCCCAAAAGTCACCTTCCACAGAGTGGGCGGGAAGAACCATATAAGGGCTACATGATTAGACAGTACGGGTCCAGATTATCAGGAAAATGATCATGGACATGGATCCAGACCATCTCTGCCATTACCTCATTACCGCTCTAAGGGCTACATGATTAGACAGTACAGGTCTAGATCATCTAGAAAATGATCACGGACACGGATCCAGAAATCCCTGCCGTTTCCGCTCTAAGGGCTACATGATTAGACAGTACAGGTCTAGATCATCTAGAAAATGATCACAGACACGGATCCAGAAATCCCTGCCGTTTCCGCTCTAAGGGCTACATGATTAGACAGTACGGTCTAGATCATCTAGAAAATGATCACGGACACGCAGACCATCTCTGCCGTTTCCACTCTAAGGGCTACATGATTAGACAGTATGGTCTAGATCATCAGGAAAATGATCACAGACACGGATCCAGAAATCCCTGCCGTTTCCGCTCTAAGGGCTACATGATTAGACAGTACGGTCTAGATCATCAGGAAAATGATCACGGACACGGATCCCAGAAATCCCTGCCGTTTCCGCTCTAAGAGAAGGAAAGATGCTCTACTGCATTTCCTACTCACTTTGAGCCCTTTATCGTAGCTTCAGTTCCTAGCATTCTTATGGAAGGTTATGTAAGGAAAATTAAAATGTGAAGAAGAAAACTGAATTAACAAATTTCATTGAGAGTATCTGAAAAAAAGGACTTTGAGCAGAAACAAAAATAAAGTTGCAACCAAAGTCCTAATCACAATGATCCTGATTGCTTAATAAGCTCTCTCAACATGTAAACCCATGATATTCTCCTCATTCCACAAGATGAAGTTAAGTTATGTAAGCAAGCAGCAGCGATCTCTAATAACCAAATGTCTATGGCATCAATTTTTATCAGTAAATTTCTTAGAAAATGTTTTTGAAAACCTGTTTCTGTAGAGCATGACCTGGTTGATGGCGACAGGAGGCTTAAATCTCCAAGAGCAGTGAAATATTGTCATTTCTAGCCAGTCATTGTCTACAAAACAGACTTTCCCAACTATTTCTAGTCATGTTTTAAGTGTAAAAACACTTCCTGTTTATAACTTTGAGTAAGTACCAGGAAATAGAAAGTTGTTCCTCACTGCCAATCACTTTCCCTTGCCCACATGGACAGCACTGAACACTGGAAAGCACCTAGGAACTGGGCATGACCAGCTCAAGAACCTCAGAGCCCTCTACAAACTGAACAGGATCTTATTTACCTCATCTTAGGTTCAGCAAGATTCTAGGCCACTGTATATGACGTAATGAGTTACAGATGCCAAAATAATAAGGTCAGACTTGTGGTGGAGAGTTGGATAATAATTCTAAAACTCTCCACTGCAGCTCAAAAGCTTTTCCCGCTCGAGATGAATTAGCCCTCTAAAGGAGTCAAACAGAAGAAAAGGGTGAGCATTTGATTTTTCAAGTGGGTGCACCTTGTTTGCCTTACTCCAGCTTTAATATGCCAGTAATTATGCTTAGAAGTCGCAAAGCATTTTCCCCTGAGAACTTTAAGAGTTCTAAAAAGATGGGCTAATCTATGCTTACAAGATCCCAGGCAGCAAGAGGGGCTTGCTATTCTCTCAAATACTAAAAAGCTGAAGCAGCTTTACCCGAGATACACCTCTCCAAGTTGAGTTTTCCGCTGGGAATGTATGTGTTGGAAATGTCTCTGGCTCACACCACAGACAACAGACCAGAAGATTAACCGACCACAGAAACTCCAAGGATCTTTCAACATGAGTCAACCTCTCTGAAGAAAGGCTGGCAAGGTCCCAGCATGTCAACTCCCTTGGCAGAATTACAAATGGCTACAGAAAATCACAAAGAATGAATGCCCTTTTTGGCTGGTCCACAACGAGCAAGGGCCACATTAGCATCCCAAAGATGCAGTCATGCTCCAGATACGCTTGTGAGGTGTGTGTAGAGCTCTCGGCCTGAAATACATGACTCATGGAAGGGGATGAAGCAGGTAAGTGTGTGTGCTGATTTCTATCAGATAATCAGCATGCGCCTCAACTCTAATTCTCCACTTATCAACAGCTATCTGATGAATTCATAACTTAATTAAGCTTCGGGGTGGCTAGCAAGTAAGTCAGTATCTCCCGATGGCTTTGACTAGATCAAAAAGCCCTTTTGCAGGATTAGGAATTGTACTTCTCACCTGAAAATAGACGGTTTGCTCCAAAAGTATTTCCTTTCCCATAGGACCTTCTGCTACGACAGTGTAGGCTTCCTACTAGACACGTCCAATCAGCCAACCTTTTTGTAAAAGCTGGAGAGACAAACCGATGCTCCTTTCCAAATTCCACTCCCATCCTAAATCTAGGACATCAATCCAAAGCTCCTGTCATCATGAAACCCTATACAAGAAAGTTGATAGCCACCTCATTCATGACTGACTGCCAGAACCTGGAAACAACCAAGGTGTCAATCCATAGGTGAGTGGGTAAACCAACTGTGGAACATAGAGACAAACAAATACCATTTAGACATTTTATTCTTAATATTTAGCCTTAAATGCTTCTCACTATGGGAAATAAGCCAGTCTGAAAGGATTAGATACCATAACATTCAAATATATAATATGGAACATTCCAGAAAAGGGCAAGCTATCGGAGACAGGAGAAAGACCAGTCGTCAGCAGGGCTTCAGGGACATGAGTGAGGAATGAGCAAGGATGGGGCACCAAGAGCTCTCCAGGGCCCTTACACCAGTCTGTGATGGCAATGGGAAAGGTATGCCATTCTTTTTCAAACTCTAACTGTGGGGCACAGAGAGGACCCTAAGGGAAACTGTAGTTAACAGTAATAATCATACCCGTTCCCCACAAATGAGCCACCTTAAGATAGTAATAACAGGGGAAGAGGTGTTAAAGAAGATGGGGAGCCAGGTGAAGGTGGCACACACCTTTCATCCCAGCACTTGGGAGGCAGAGATAGGCAGATCTCGGTGAGTTCGAGGCCAGCCTGACTTATAGAGAAAGTTCTAGGACAGGTTGCAAAGCTACAGAGAAACGCTGTCTCGAAGAAACAAAAAAGGAAGAATGATAAAATGCTATGATGCTATCTTTCTGCTCCAAATGCCTAAAACTATCCCAAAAGATTAGCTCTCTAGTAAAAGAATAAAACACTTCAAGCTTGACAAGGTGGCACACGCCTTTAATCCCAGAACTTGGGAGGCAGAGGCAGCCAGATCCTTGAATTCAAGGTCAGCCTGGTCTACGAGTAAGTTCTAGTACAGCCAGAACTACACAGAGAAAACCTGCCTCAACTAATTAATTAATTCTTTAAAAAAATTTCATATGGACCATAAATATATAAGCACCAATCAGGAATGTTATTAGTGGCTACCCCTTAAACTTTTTTTTTTAGTGAAATGCATTCTGAAACGAAGTTGCAGTTAGTTGCTTCATTTTAAAAGAATCTGTATTGTCCTTGATAGTGTATCAACCTAAGCAAAGAAAAAGAACTTTTCAAGATTTTGACAAAGTAAAAGTTAATCTACATGTGAGCAAAGGTAAGCAATTAATTTAGGAACTCCTATTTGCATTTCCCAGTAAGCAATCAACCAATTTCACAAACTAGACTGTTTTGCGTGTGTGGTATGTACACGGTTCTATTCAAATTGTGTAGATGTGTATTACACGCGTGTAGTTGTACAGGTGTGCAGCTACATGTGGTTCCGGATACTCATGTGTGTATTCCGTGCCTATGGAAGCCTGAGGATCATACTGTGTGGCTTCCTTGATTGTCTCCACCTTCTATACTAAGGTAGAGTCTCTCGCTGATCCTGGAGCTCATAGATACTGGCTTGGTCTAGCTAGCCAGCTTTCCCTGGGGCCCCCATTTCTGTGCCCCAAGTTCTGGATTAGAAATGGGCTACCCACTTTCCCAGGCAGGAGACAAATGGTAAAGGAGAGGTAGGACAGCTGGGACACAGGGGAACACAGGGGGAGCTACAGAGCAAACAGGCGGGGACTGACAAAGAGGAACAGCAGAAAGAAACCCCCACTGTCCTACACTTTCCCTCTGAGCTCCTGAATGCTTCTCATCCATCACATCTGGCTGCAAGACATTGTGGATGGGTGTTCATTGGTGAAATCCATGTAGATTAGCCTCCAGAGCGCAGAGCAGGGTGGAAACTTCAAAGAGGAGATGACATCAAGCCATTTCAAAACACTCACAAAAAACAACCGCAGCCACAGGTCACCACTATAAACCTGACGAAGGCCAGTCAGAACCCTGACTTCCGTCACTTTGTGAGTGAGTGGCTTTGGGCAAATGAGCTGACAACTGAGCCTCAGACTCATCACTCGTAACACAATGAGCTTGCCGTATAAATACTGAGACAACAAAGTGTTCAGAGCCTGTCAGAGGAGGCACCACTGTCTTCCCCCCAGCATGGATCTAGTATTTACCACATCAAGGCTCACTGATGTCCATCCTTTTCGTTGTTGTACGTGGTTCCTCTCTTCCTAGCTACACAGTACGGTCTTTCAAGACAGGCAAGAGACAAGCCATTTCACTTCACTTCCAAAACGTGCCTGCCTAAAATAGAGTCTTTTATACCACACAAAAAGATAAGTGTGCTGTAAAGACTCATGTAACCCCTCTGGTAGACATAGAAAGGCTGAATCAGTCTACTAACCCGAAGAACAGAAGTCCCATTAATGGCACTGCTAGCTGTTTCTTTGGGTCTATACTGCGCTCATCTAATTCATGGGTTGATACAATTATGCTTCCTCATGCCATTACCCTTATGGAAAGTACATTCCACAGATATACTTCTCAGCAAGTGTTTCCAATTTTAATATACACAAACCATCCATCATTCCAACTGGGGACAATAAGAAAAAGAGGGAATTAGGGTTTGCAAACAGAAAGGGGAGATAAAGCAGATGGCAAAGCAGGAGTAAGAGCCTTGGGGAAAATAAGAGAAGACGAGAGGAAGGGAGTGTGGGCCTGGAGTGGCCCACTACTGAGCCAGCGGCCACTGTGCAGCACAGGGAAGAAGCCCAGCAGCAGGCCCTCCGATCAGGACTGGCGGCACACAGAATTTATCTCATGTGGCCAAGGTGAAGGGAAATGACTGTTTTTAAGCTCCTTGGTCAAAAAGATTTACAAAACTACCCAGCATCACAGAATACCTGTATCTGTGGAGCCCTCGGAAGGAGACTGGAGGCCGGCTGCAGGAGACACAGACCAAGGGAAAACTGACGCAAACATGCTTCTGCAGTTGTCAGGGATGGTGTCTCTGGAAATCTCAACACCTGCTTCAGTGTGGGAGAAAGCAAACACCTCCGACGACAGGCAGTTTTAAATGTAGAGACCAGAGGAAACCGGTCACGTGGGTGTGGGGACTGAACAGTGGAAATGGGGCATTGGTCATGAGACACTAGTAGCTGCTAGAAGCATCAACGAGGCTCAGAAACACAAAAGAAGATAAGAAACTGCAAGATCTAGGGGTCAAAGTGGGAACCATACAGAGTGGAGCGGCTTCTCACACCTCAGTGAGGAGGGGTCAAGGCAGCACTGGCTCTTGGCGAAGCTATGAGCTGGACACGAAAAGGTGCTGGACGGAGCGTTTGTGTCTGGTTGCTCCCCTTCCTCTATGGCTGAGTCTCCATGGGGTGCCTTATCCTACTGGGAGGGAGCAGAAATCCAGATGGCAGAGGAATCTGGAAAACAGTCTGCAGAGCCCGGCCCCAGCCTCACGCAGCAAAGTCTAAAATGGCAGGTCTGAAGCTAAGCCACACCTGGCAGCCAGCACGGCTGGACGTCTGACAACCCTCCAGTACGGGTTTTCCAGGAACCTCAGACTCGAATCTGAGAACCAACGAATGTTATATGTTTTTTCTGACTAATGCTAAGTTAAAATGTTGCGCTAAGCATATATTCCTCTGCCATGATGATAAATATACTTTCTATAAATTCCGGCCAGGAACAATTTCTTCCAATACAGGAAACTTTTTAATGAATCCCTAGTTTTCGAAACCTGTTTAAACAGCTCCTGACCCCTCTCCAAGACGTGGGCTGCACTGAGATGAAGCACGGGTCTTGAGCAGAGCGAGGATTTTGTCTGGCAGGAGGGAGAGATGAGAGGCTTAGAGGAAAGGGCGGCCATTCTCCAGGCAAACCCCCAGGATCGCGCTTTTCCTGGCCTTAGTAGATACAGGCCTGCCCTCCCATCCTAAGCAGAGCTCATCTGTATGACCAAGGGGACACTGAAAAATGGCAGTGCATGGTTTCCAGGGTCACGAACGACATGTGGTTTCCACTGGTCTGTCTCTCTTGGAAGACTCCCTCTGGGAGAAGCCAGCCACCACAAGAGAATACTTGGACAGCCCTATAGAGACATCCATGTGGCAAGGAATCGGGGCCGTCTGCCAACAGCCAAGGGGTGAGTCACTGAGCAGACAGGCCTCCCGGCTCAGGCAAGCCTTCGGTGCACTTCAGCTCAAACGGCTTCCGACACACTAGAGTCGGAAACACTAGGCTGGGCACTCCAGATTCCTGCCACAGAGGATTCTACGAGGGAACAGACGTCAGAGTTACTTCAAGACATGAAGTTCAGGATAACTTCCCTACCGTGTCGCAGCACATCACCAATGTACTGAGGGTGCTGTGTGCTTATATTCTCCTGTCCTTCAGGTGACTGAATGAGACTCATTAAGCATACATCAGCCCTTGACCCACAGATGGGCCTGAAAGAATTCTGGGGCTCCACTAATGTTGTTTATTTAAAGAAGCCAGCTGCTCCCACATTCTCTATCCATTCAGCTACTCTTATAATATACCTTGAAATGTCTACCAGCTGAAGCCAACAGGAATGAAACGCTATGGGGTTTGAGCCCCTTAATGCTGGGCACATTCCGGGAGACAATCAAAGATCAAGTCACACGAACCATTCCTACCCAAGGGGAAGGTGGGGACAGAGGACCTCCAGAGCTCCCCACAGCCGGAAGCGGGAAGACACCAGCCCCGCAGTGTCCTAAATCTTATCAACTAGTAAAAGTAGTTCAGAGTCTACAGGGGAGGAAACGGTTTAATAACAAAAAGGAGAGACAATTAGCTTCATTACTAAAGTAATTCACCCTTGAAACAACTAGGAAATCACCAGTGTTCATGTGTCTAACTGGGAAATCTTGTAGTTCCAGAAAACAGGAGAGGACAGGTTAGGGAAATGAACAGTGAGGGTCGGAGTAAGCACTCTTGGCAACATACACAGGCATGGCCCACGATGGCCTTTCTTCAATGGCAGACTTGTGCACAACAGTGGCCACACATACTTTAATTGCACAGTAATGTCACAGACATCAAGTTTGTGCAATGCCCATAACAATGAGACTGCCTAACACCACACTGCACGTCTTGGAACATGTGCCTGTCACTAAGTGATTCAGGAATTTCTTAAAATTTTACACACCCATAGCACACGTGACTCAGCATTTACAAATGTGAAATAAAGCCGTCCACTCGCCCACACTTGTAAGGACAAGATGTGTACAAAAGCTAATGTCAGAGCTAGAGTCTTATAGAGGACTCAGGATGGATTCCCAGCTCCACAAGGCAGCTAACAACTGTAACTCCAGTTCCTAAGGGGTGGGGGGAGAAAAGGAGAGGAGAGGAGGGGAGGGGAAGGGAGGGGAGGGAAAGGAGGGGGAATGGAAGGGAAGGGAAGGAAAAGGAGGAAGAAAGGAATTTATAAGCAAAAAACAAAGTACAGAAGCAGTGTTTAAAATGTTGTTCACGGTCACCTACAGGGAAGAGCGACTGTAGACTAGGAAATAGCAAGAAATTTTTATGATCTGCTCTTGTTTTAAACTATATATTTTAATGCTTTAAAAGTGAAACAAAAAGGCTTAATAAAGAAACTAGACCAGGGAAAAATAAAGGCTTACATTATAGCTAGACTTGAATTAATTTATAATGCCACCCACTCAGAGCAGCCAGGACCTCGCTTTGGGCTTCAGACACTCACTCACAGGTACATTCAAGCGTTAAAAATCCCCATTTGGAGGCGAAGGTCTTTCGCGGTCAGCCTGCCTCTCACTAATTAGGGACAGCACGCTGTCTCAATGTAAACTCAACAACGGGAGATGTCCATGAGCTGCTCACCCTCCTGCCAAAGCCGAGCAAATCATGAGAGATGATGGAACTGCCTTTCTTTGAGAGTTTGGGGAGAATGGCAAGGTTAAAGACATAAAGAGAAGTCGGCTTTCACTTCACTAGCTCTGCAGGGCCCCAGAAGTAAGAAGCTGTTGGAGAGCTGGCTGCTCCTGCCTGCCCTGCCGACTCCACCCATTAATGTCAGCTGTAATTTTCTTCTCCACTGACCAAACCCTTTCTGAGGCCAAGGGAGCGCTTCCCAGATCTGGCTGCGGTTAAGAAGTCTGGTGAGTGCCAGTTAATTCCTCTCGGTGTGCATGACATGGAAGGGAAATTCAGCAGGACAACATGCTTTCAAGAGAGGACGTTCCCTTTCTCTTCTGGCCAACGTGTCGACCATGGGCCCGTGCAACTGAACTAGGCACAGGGGTAGCACGTTCCCGTTCGCCTACAAATAAAGAGTAGCTGTCTAAAGCATTCGTTTGAAGTGCTACCACACACGTGCTGGGTCTCCTTTAAAAGGAAAGAAAACAGCCCGAATGTTCCTTACAAATTATTTAAGCAAGACTATCAAGTCTAGACAGAAAACACTCCAAACCACTTCACCCACACCTTCCAGCCGCTCAAAACCTCTTTTTAATTCAGACCTGGGAAGCCTAGACTGAAGGGGGGAAAAAACTATTCAAGGGGGGGGGGGATACCCATTTTTCAAGGTGTCTAAAAAGACGCATACTGCACTTGCAAGTGTGACTGAGTGTGTGTGTGTGTGTGTGTGTGTGTGTGTGTGTGTGTGTGTGTGTGTAAGCACGCACACACATGTATAAACAAATACACATAACCTATAATCTACACGTGTCTGCTCTGTAAGATTTAGAACCTTACCTGCAAAATGCCAACCAGATTCATATTCGACGCTCACTAAAACCAGAGAAAGTCATCTTTTTTAGATCTATTTGATTGAAATAAAACCAGGGCTAACCCTATCCCCCACACACCAGCACATACATAGTCACACATGTTCCCTTGCCCCTTTCTCCTGTCCATGCAGGGCCTCCTCAACCCTGAGAGAGTCTCCTCATGATGACCTTGAACATGCAACTCTGGGGACCCCCTGTGGAATGCGAAGGTGCACTTCCAGCCACAGGCAAGAGCTCTGTACCCTTCTAAGTGTGGCTCCCCTTCACACAGTCCAGGAAGACTACCCACACCAGCAGACATTCCCGGGGTCTGGGACACTCCATTTCAGGTCACCTCACCCCTCTTGGGAGGTGAGGCTTTGAAGCCACCCTTGAGCACTCTGCAAAGGCTCCTGGATCTGTACTATTTAGTAGGAGAAGAGCAACAGAGAGAAATCGAGAGCCAAATTCCCTAATGACATGCTACAGAAAGGGCCACACTTCAGTTCTACCTGTACAGAGGAAGAGCAAGCCAAGCCCCCTGCAGGACAGAGCAGCGAGCGAAGGCAAGGGCCCTGCCTTCAGGATCACACATCTTAACAAATACAAAATTTATAAAACTTTTCCCATCCTACTGCCTGTCTTCTTACTCCTTCTGTGTATTTCTGGGTGTGTTCTATATATCATGGAGACTTTATTCCCACCATAAACCTTGTGAAATGTATGGTTAAAAATGGGGAATATATATATATATGTCATATAAATTTGTCTTTGAAGTTACATTTCATTTCCCTCTCCCTCTGAATTTTACCCTAATGAAATAAACTCATCTTTGTGTAGGAGCCAGCCATGATAAGCTAAATAGAAACAGACCAACCAAAGGAAGGTCTTTACTTCCAACCATTATCACCTGCCAGAGTAGGACCCAGCCATCTACAACTTTAATGGAGGCCTGAGTCTCAGTAGTTTACCCTGAAGCAACACCTGGCTGCAGGAAGAACCACAGACTGAGATTACAGGAGCACCACCCAAGAACAGACCATCCAAAGGAAATGCCTAACGTTCCAACCGCTGTAGATAGGATCACCTGCCAGCACACTTACTGGGAGATCCCTAGACAAATGTCAGCCAATCAGGGGTCCTAAAACTTCACCTCCACCTTTACTACTATAAAAACCCAACTCTGACTGAGTTTGGGGTTCTCCATTTATTCCAATACACTGGACATGAGGAGAGACCGAGTTTGCAAACTTGCATAAAATAAAGGCTCTTTGCTTTTACATACGGGACTCAGCCTCCTTAATGGTTTTTAGGGGACTTGCCGGATCTGGGCATAACAGTTTTAAAGGTTTTTACTGATTTACACTGAATTACACTGATTCTCTCCAGCAACAACAAAAGAAGTACATCTTTCCAGCCTCAAATTTAAAAGTTTTTAGGTGCCCCCGATTTCCTGTGACAATAAATAAAAAATCTTGCATTTGACAGCGATTTTATGCAGTTAATCTAGATAAACAAGGCAAAGTAAGCGTCCTGCTTCCTGTGATACAGTACAGTAGATGGGTAGAGTGGTTATGGCACCTAAGGATGTGCCTGATGCAGAAATGGTGGACTGGTATTTCAATGAGCAAGGCTTGGAAATCTTGAGTCAGCACGCCTGAGTAAGAGCTAGGGGGAAGGCTCAGGCGGTACAGTGCTTGTCATGCAAGCAAGAGAACCCACGTTCAGATACCTCTACCCTTAAAAAAAAAAAAAGCCAGGTGAGCTTTAGCATAGTAAAGTAAGTCCAAAGCATAGTAAGTCCAAAGCTGGAGACATAGAGACAGAATATTTCAGGGATTCAAGCAAATATCCATATATACAAACTAAATAAAATATCCAAAAAAAAAAAGACTGTGGGTGGAGAAGGATGGTTCATACTAGTATGTTTCATTGCAAAATAGGGCAGCTGTGTAGTGAAAGAAAGTGTAGGAAAGAACTCCCTGCATGCTGCCAGGACATGGTACAAGCATGTTCTCAGGCAATGCAACTTTGAGAAAGAGTAAAACAGAAGCTGACAGCCTAGAAGTCAATTCTCTTCCATCCGTCAAGCCGGCACAGCTCCTGGAAGGTCTTCTTGCCCACCGTGCTCCTCCTGGAGGAGACCTGCTTTCAGGACCTTCGAGATGACTGTACCGTATTGAAAGATTACAGATGGTGAACTCCTAATGAACTATATAGTCTCTCCTCATTCTCCATAGGACAGAAATACTAACATACCAGGAAAGAAACTGAACTTTCCCGAATAGATCACAATAAAATACAGAAACAATCAAGCAGAAAGAATGCACTCAACAGTTGATGGAAAGAGTTCCAAAGGCCGATGAATTTTCTGTCACTGGTACTTTCTAATCCTAAGGGTTGATGGTTTTATACCATGTGCTCCCTTAAGACAGTGATAACCAAATGAGCCCCAAATAGCTACTATTAAAATCAGACCTAAGCTTGACAGGAACTTATGACTGGATTAATATGGCTTGCAGTCATCTGAATGTCACTTTGACAAACAAAATGTTTGTCTTGATGACATCTCCCCCTAGGCATATGGCGCTTCCATTAACTCCAGCATCATTCTGCATCATTGTCCTCAGAATATTCATAATTTACAAGCCGACTCTCTGGCCGTGATTGATAATTGCTCATAATGTTGAGGGGAAGATCCCCGCACAGATGCTATCCAGTGTGGAGGCTTTCTGTAATTACTGCTCATTTCAAAGAACAAAGAGTTCTCTTTGAGGCAAACCCCTAATGACCATGATTCACATATGAGATGGAAATATTAGCATAAAAATATAACATAGAAAGACAACATTGGAAAACTCAAAGAAATAATTCTAAATCATAGAAGGATATAAATTCCTAATATTGACAATTTCACCTGTCAAGTATTTAAAATTTTGCCTTGTGTAAGACCCTGTAATAAAACTGTAAAAAAATAAACCTTCGTTATCCTTGAAACTACTGTGATAATCGCAAAATACGTTAAAAATCCAAGAGCTATAAAGAAAATCTGCAACCAAATACATACCCTCAAATATTGATTATCACAATTCAAAATTATTTAAGAAAATGTCCACTTCTAAAATTAGTTCAACAGACACTCTCTCCATATGGGTTGCACCATGCATCACAGACCACGGCAACCTTGAAGAACAGATATAATACCCAAGAATGAAAAAAAAGTGATTGGAAAACTACTTGAATAACATAAGACCACAAGAAATAAGAACGACAGCATTCTCTGTAATTCACAGCTAAAGAGGGAAAGAACCCACGGTTGGAAACATGCACTAAGAAAATCAAAACACATGTGTAAAATTCTTTTAATACCTTATAAATAAAAATGAATGCATAAAACTTACTTTATTATTATGCTAAAGCATAGCAAATTATGTTATGTGGTTTTCATAAGAAAATGTGCCCCAAATCTTTAGATCATTGTTTTTCTAAGAATTAGAAAATAATTGCAAGTAAAAAAATGAGAATTAATTTCTTTTCATAGTTATAGATTTATTTCCAAGAAGACCCAAATTCAATCAAATTTTCTATGCATAACAGCCATGAAATTTTGATCTTCATAATAAGTGGGTTCACTTTGAGAGACCTTTTATTCTTACCCTTGAGTGTCTTTCCAGTTCCAATTAGTAAGCCATATTCTAGCTACATCCAACAGACTGAAAGTATCTGTGCTTGACGGAGCTTTTTGCTCTGGCACCTACAAGATCTACTAGCATTTCTCCCAACTCAGCCCAAGAGCCTTCCCTGGTGCAGAAAAGGATACTATGCACACCCCTTCAGCCTTCGGACTTTTTGTCCAACCCCAAGGTAAATGCTGAGAGAGACATTCTCTTAGGTCTGTAAGTCCCATAATTTAATCCTTCTAAACAGCAAGCACAAAACTGTCAGAAGCTTCTTGCAGCGCTGGTCCCTGGTCTAGGGACCATAACCTCTTCCCAGAAAATCCATACACACTGCGATGCTACTCACTGGCCCAGCATCAGGTTTCACTCACGAGTACGACCTCATCACCATGCGACCACTCTGCACACCCCTGCATCAGCCACACCTCTTCTCCCATAGGGTGCACAGCCCAGGCAGCACACTTGGCCGTCCTGAGGGGTCTGATGGTAGGTCCCCTGGCAAGCACAGCCCCTGCCACAGAGGCACGTAGGAAACCTTTCCTTGGGAGAAACTTCCTCACAGTATTGGGAGAAAGTCACTAGTATTGTGGATGACCCAGTAGATAGATCTTGAATGAGCATTCTACATAAATAAACTGATTATATGCTTAGCACGCTACCAAAACACAGGATGCTCCTCTGTTTTTCTGTATATTTGCTTTGTTTTTTGAGACAGGGTCTCTCTATGTAGTCCTGGTTATCTTGGAGCTCACCATATAAACCAGGTTGACCCCAAATCTTCCATCTTTTGAAAACAAATAGTTGTAATCTACACAGAAAAATGTCTAAACAGGAGGAGAAAAATAGTAAAATACATAAACTAATTCATAATTGCAAAATAAGAGGAAGTTTATATTGCCTTTAAAAACTGTATAATGTATATATGCAGTTGGGTTTTTTTTTTCTTTTTACTCTTAGATCTTTTGGGGGGCCTGCCACCCAGCTCCCAAATAATCACATGGAGACTTATTCATTGTTATGAATGTCGGACTTAGTTTGGCTTATTTCTAGCCAGCTGTTATTAAATTATACCATCTAACTTTTACCTCTGGGCTTTTAACTTTCTCTATTCTGTATACCTCTCTTCACTTCTTAATCTGTGGCTTGCTGTGTAGCTCGGTGACTGGCCACAGATGTCCTCCTTTCTCTCCTTTTCTCACTCCCCGATCATCTCTTCCAAGACTTCCCTTATTTATTCTCTGCCTGCCAGCCCCTCCTATTCTTTCTCCTCCCTAGCTATTGGCCTTTCAGTTCTTTATTAGGCCCATCAGGTGGTTTAGACAGGCAAAGAAACACAGCTTCACAGAGTTAAACAAATGCACCATGAAAGGATGCAACTCATCTCTGCATCATTAGATAAACACTCCACAGCATAAACAAATGGAACAAGTCTTCAACTAACATTCCACAACAGATATATACATATCTAGAGATCTATATGCTTGGGTCTAACGACACTGAGTGACTTGATGAGGTGATAAAACGTTTGTAGTTCCTTTTCAAGTAGTTTAAGTTTTAAGGAAATGAAAGTCCTTTTACCGCACTTCTTACAGATGAATTGGAAATATGCCCCCAATACAAATGAGTACAAATACACATTCATAGCCACCACACCACCTACAGCTATGTATGACTGCAGTTCATAAATGCAATGCCACAGGCCGTTCTGTGATTTCAACTAAATCTGCCTAAATGAAAAGAAATGTTGTTATAAAGTAACTTATATAAAAAGTTCCTAAAGTTTTCAGTGTACAATTGAAAACACACACACACACACACATACACACACACACATACACACAAGCACAAACGTCTGCACTGTAAGTGGACTTAGAGCTGGCCAATCAGAGACGAGCTCATCATTAACTGAATCTCAAATAGGAGCGTTGAGAGTCAATAATGGAGCCGAGGGCTAGTGAAGAAAGTAGCACTGAACAACTCTGCAAGTATGTCCGTCAATACAAATGCATAAATACTCAGAAAGAGAACGATAAACACACACTGACTTGGAAGGTAGGGTAAATCAGACTTTAGAAGTTAGTCATGCACTATGCTTATTCTGTTTTATTAACGCAGAACATGAGGTGTTGTTAGCTTTTGAATTCTGTCACGGAAGGTCATTTTAAAAAATAATAACCACCATTTACAACAACCATGGTAACAAGGCAGCGAAGAAATTATCTCTGAATTATAAAAAGATATACAACCAGAGTACTTTCGGCCTGGAGGAAAATCTCACTATGTTATTCTTATTTTACTTTTAGTGGGAGGTTAATGAAAAACCTGCTATTGCCTGGAGTTTTGTTACCATGGCACGCCACATCATTGCTGTTCCCAATGTGGACTGAGGACCAGCAGTAAAACGTCACCTGAGACTGTGTGAAAAATGAGAACGCTGAGGCCCACCTCAAACCTCCTACATCACATCTCATGGACCAGACCCCCCAGAGTCCTCTCCTCATCAAAGCCCGAGATGCACTGTCTAGAACATAGGCCACGTGGAAATCCTCCAATGGCTGAAATTCCTCTACGACCACCTACACTGGAGACTCATCCACCTTCGGCACTTCATAATCACTGGCCAAGAAGAAAACTGAAGAGTCATGGAAACATCAAGGTGCAGTATGAAACATGAGGTGGCAGGCTAGAATCAGAACCCAAGCCTATTTCATAAAACTATATGACCTTGAAAAGGAACTGGGCAGCAAAACAGAACCAAGTGCTAACACAAGCAAACACAGCATTCACAGTGTTCGGCCGGTTTCGGGGCTTCTGAGTGAGCATGTGCGGCAGGAACTGTGCTGGGTGACAGCTCTTGCCACACTGCCAGCCCTTGCCATAGTCAGAGCACACTCCACCAGCCAGCCTCTGCTCTGCTGATCTCACACACACGATGAATGAATTCATGCAAAGAAATCTTTCGTCCAAAATGAAAAGTCTCTCTACGTATCTGTGGCCACTGAGGCCCAGACTCGGACTCTTACTTTGGTAGGAAAGTAACCGCCAGTGTGACAAACGCTACCTCATGGATTACGAGGACCAGTAGGACACCTGCATGGTGGTAAGACCGTTTTGAAGACAAAAAAGAAGAGGAAAACAAATTATTCCAAAGAATAATTTCCACATTTGTCTTATGCACTATTATTCTACTTTTTGTATTCAGGGTTAAGAATACACAGGGCTAAGATAACATTGCTCGGAGACATGATACATGACGTTGCTTTGGGGTTACACATTTATCTATTTCTTTTATTTTAAAATTTGACTAATAGGGAAAAAATATGTCAGTTACATTATACTTCTCTTTGACAGTCATGGCCTGGAAGCTCATTAAAATTATCTCAGCACTTATTTTAGCAAGTGTTAAGTAGTCGAGGGCTTGAGAAATGTTTGTATGCAGGTCCCTAAATTCATTCCCTAAGGAGAAAGAAAGCCTTTAATAAAAAATAAAGGGAGCCTGCACAGGGGCTGCCAGGGTCCAAGAGTACTCACAGGGATGCCCAGTTCTCTCACAGTCTAGGAATGCGGGAGTGGGAAAGATAAACAAATTCCATCCACAATGGCCAATCATTTCCTGGCCTAAGCCTTTCAAATGGCTACACTTTCCCACCTCAAAGTACAATGAGGAAATTAATGCAATCTCCCATGCCGGTAGCAGCTCTGGGTGGCAAACAGTCAGAAATCGTGGGTATTAACTTGTACAAGAGAGGCGATTGCTTAAAAGTAACCCAGTTCTTCCATGTTACAAAAGAAAGGGGAAAAAAAAACAAAAAAGGCGCTCCTGAAATTAGGGAGGAGACTGGAAAGCCATGCTTAACAGTAAGACTTCTGCACACTAAGTTAAGGCAGAACTCCCGAGGCTGGGAAGGGCTGCTCTCAGTTCAGCAGGAAGGTTTCAAATCGGAAGCCAGCAAAGCAACCCGAGCCATCTTCCAAACCTGGCAAATTCCTCTCATTCCTGGCCCAGGAACAATTCTGTCAGTCGGGAAAGCTGGAGCCAGGCCAACACACTGCTTCAGCAGCCTGCTGGGGGATGGGTGAGGAGAGGGAAGTGTCTGGGCAGCTGGCTTTTGTCACAGAGCTCTCCCTCTTCAAGAGGCTTATAAACGAATTTCCTTGACATGATAAAGACAATGCTTTAAAGTGATCCAGAGCATAAAAATATCCAAGGTGTGAAAGGCCAGTCAGTACATGAATTAAATCTGACTCAGATAGTAAAATGTGATATTCTAGCCGTTTTTCAATTATTTTCATTAGGGTAGCTTCAAGTGTCTATATGGAAGAAAAAGAAGCCAAGACACTGAGACCTTAATATACCCACTAGGTAGGTGTTCCCCTCACTTCCAAGGAGCATTGGAGCCCAGTGGCCCCAGGCAGATCACCCTGGTTCAAGGTACTGAGAGACCTGGCCGCTGCCACCACAGGCGGACACACTGAGGCTCAGTGTGACTCAACAGCTGGGTTCCTAATTTAGAATGCCAACAAGTCCTTCCCTCTTAGCCAAACTGCCAGGACTCCCTCCATTGCTCGAATTGTTGGAGCTTCAAGCACCTAAAAGATTGTGAAATATGGTTTTCAACTATGGAAAACTAAGCATTTAGAGCCATGAATCTGTAACACAAGACACATAAAATAGAATGCATTTGTCTAAATGGACAGATTAGTGGATGGCTCATTTTATCACTCACAGTCATCAAGGAAGCAACTATCAATTTGAAAACCACGTTAGTAAGGTTTGTAGCTATGGACCAGATTCCAAAAATAATTTAGACTTTCCAAATGAACTTTCCTTGTGGCTGATTACCTATCAGAACTGCAATGCCTACAAAGTTCGGAATGTTTCAAGTCCAGAGACAAGTCATCGGAGCCATGCATCCTCCTCCTGGGTACCTAACCTAACAGCCGTGCAAGCCTGAGGCAAATCATTCCCCATTTACAGGCAGAGCACTCGTTTCCTTGGGAACATATTAACTTAGCAGATGACTAGCTCCCACCAACCCAAAAGCTAACTAAGCCTGTCGTCTGGTAAGATCTGAGGCACATGGTGGAGATGTCTCCACCCTGCTGTGACCCTGCCCCTCTGGGGTTTCCAAGAGTGTATCTGAAAAGTGTCTTCATGTATGGCTTTATTATGCTACTTAAGAAACCAATTTCACTTTGAATAGGTAATGTACAGGTAGCCTAAATCTGTGCTCCTGGGCCATAGTCACTCATATGTGGCTTCAGAATACTCTCTTGGTCTCTTTTAGATAACAGCTGCATTTATAACAACAGTTATGGCACCCACTGCAGGGCTTTCTGGATTCTCCAGACAGGGTTTCTCTGTGTAGCCCTGGCTGTCCTGGAGCTCATTCTGTAGACGAGTCTGAACTCAAACTCAGAGACTTGCCTACCTCTGCCTCCCCAGCGCTGGGACTCAAGACATGCTACTAGCTCTAGCTTTACTAAGCTTTCTCACAACATAATGGAATGGAGATATAAATGTTCTACCTTTTTGTAAAACTAGGTTTCCACAGATTTCATGCAATTGGGTTACGTGTTGTTTGTGTCAAAAAATACATAATAAACTAGGGACACTGTGGTGTATTTTTTCATTCATTTTTTACTGCATACTAAAATTATTTTTGGCATGCCCAGTTTAGATGCATGAGTGCAAATGGACCCCATACTTTTTTGTGTGCTTTGTTGTGGTGACGTGGTTGTGGTCTGGCATTTTTCCTTTTTAGGTTTTATTGCTTTAGTTGTTTTCCGGTTTTTTGAAGAGAGAAAAAGAATGTGACGTTTGATAGATAAGGAGATAGGAGGAGCTGGGATGGCTTGTGCAAGGGCTTATATAAATAAATTAAAATAATAAAAATGTAAAAAAGATCTACATGTGAAGCTTTATGAATGTATTTTGGTCGTGCATTAAAAGACATAATAAATACATACTGCCTCATAAACTTGGGTACAACTAACATCTTAAAAACTATGAAAATGTTAACTTTGGATCTATCGTTTCATAAAACCTTAAAATGAGAATTCTTCCTATAAAGCAACATCATTAGAATAAAAAGATTTCATTGAGCTATAAATTCAAATTTTATGTACATAGATCTCAGTAAGGATTACCTTCATGGACAGCCTTGAAATAAATACAAATGTCAGTTAAAAATCATTGTTTTTATGAATCATAGGAAAACTGTTAAATGTCATGTTTTCATTAAGGCTGGACTACAAGTAGAATAACAGATTTCCTAAAGATCTTTTGTGCTGTGTTTCCTTTTCAAGGTAGCAGGAGGCATAAACTCTACTAACAGCATTCAGAATCTTCGGTTTTAAAAATCTATCTTATATATACTGTCTCCGTATGCTTACTTTTTTAAAGATTTATTTATTTATTATGTATACAGTGTTCTGCCTGCATGTTTGCCTGCAAGCCAGAAGAAGACACCAGATCTCATTGTAGATGGTTGCGAGCCACCATGTGGTTGCTGGGAATTAAACTCAGGTCCTCTGGAAGAGCAGCCTGTGCTCTTAACCCCTGAGCCATCTCACCGGCCCCCTCTGTGTGCTTACTTTGTTTAAATATCATTTATTCAGTGTCAAATTATTTGTAAGTATGTAAATTAAAGTTGCTAAGTAGACCTAGATTCCCTGAGGCTCAAAGTTAAAACTAAAACTTCAGGGTAAAGTGTCAACTCCACCTTCCCCAAAAGGTAAGAGGGCTTGGCTACAAGTATATAGAACAAAAGAATAAATGAAGATCAGAGAGGGGGTATTAAATCAAGTGGCCATTGTGTTAAAACAAGCAGAGGTGGCCAAAGGTCCTACATCTTCCTTTGAGAAAAGTAACATGAGTTTTTTAAATTCAAAATGTAAAAGGTATTATTGTTTTAAGACAAGATAAAGATAATTATATATTCTGGTCAAAATGGCATCTCCTTGATCCTTGACTCAATTGTGGCTCTAGGACACAGTCCCTACTGTTTGAGTATGTGAATGAATTCTAAGAGGATTACTTCTGCTTCTCTTTTCCTACTGGATAGAACCCTTCCTCTTATTCCAAGGACTAGAAGGATGATTTATCTCCATGTTTTTAGTGAGTTATTGTCACGGCCACCCTCGTCCCGCAAGGAATGACGCAACCACCAGAGCTCTTCTCACTGCAGTTTATTCCAGGACCTTTATTCGCTCTCTCTTCCTCTCTTTCCCCTTTTTCCTTGACCTCTCTCCTCGGGCAAACCTCTCCCAGCCGTTAAGTAGGCATTGGCTGCCAACCCCGAACTGCCAGGTTCACGCATATGCAAGCAGCTGATAATCATTGCGTGATCATAGCATAGGAGAGGCCTTAGCCATCTCAGGAGTTGATTATACATCTCCATCAGGTGTGACACCACGCAGCTCGCTACAAGTTATATAAATATAAGTATTTTAGGAATATTTTTTTAACCACTACTGCCTCTTTGAAACGAACAAGTAGGTTTTTCAAGATCCATATCTTTGCTGAGCCTATGTAAGATATATTACTCTAAACATTTTTGGGGGTGGGAGCAGATAGGAGAAGGTCATTCTAAAAATCCTATGTCAAAATTTACAAAAGCATCCTAAAGTTTACAGAAAATCTCAACAAGTTATATCATAATAACATCTGGAACAATACTCATCATTTTTAGTTTTAAAGAAACAGTTTATATAAAATATTTATTAAATGATTAACAGAAACTTAATACAAGAGTAAACAGGTGGCTGAAAAGAAATAAAGTAAAAAATGTCAGACTTAATCCAGCTTTGAATGTCTTACAAACTTCGATGAAAACTTAATTCTATTTTTTTAACAAAAACCATCATTTTTAATTGAAAATAGTTTTTTGTATACCATATTTTAATTATGATTCCCTGCCCCCTACACCTTCCTGCCCCACCCAAACCCCCACATCCTTTCTGGCACTCTCTCTCTCTCATTAGAAAACAAATGGGCATCTAAATAAAAGAAAACTAAAATAAAATAAAGCAAATGAACAGAAAAACAAGGAGTCAAAGCAAAAAGCAGAAGACACACAGCAGGAAGCAGGGCACAAACATAGGCAGGCCCCCCAGTCATGGATGAGAGTTGCCCTGACTCCACATCCTCTCCAGCATGAGCTGTCATTTGTTTTATTGATCTTGGCCATTCTGACAGGAGATAAAAAAAAATCTCAAAGTTGTTTCCCTGATAACTAAAGATGTTGAACATTTCCTTAAGTGCTTTTCACTTCTACTGAGAAGTCCCTTTTTAGATCTGTACCTCATTTCTAATTGAGCTGTTTTCTTGATGCCCAGGTTTTTAGTTCTTTATATATTTTAGATACTAGCTTTCTATTGGATGTATAGTTGGTAGAAACCTTTTCCCATTCTGGAAGCTACAGCTTTGTCTGAATGACAGTGTCCTTTGCCTTACAGAAGGTTTTCAGTTTCATGAGGTCCCATTTATTAATTGATTTTGGTGCCTGTGCTACTGGTATCCTGTTCAGAACGTTTTTTCCTGTGCCCATGAGTTCAAGGCCATTCCCATTTTCTCTTCTGTCAGCATCAGTGCCATGGGCCTTGTGCTGAGGTCTTTGATCCACATGAAGTTGAGTTTCGTGCAGCCATCAAGGTTGAACAGCACCACTTGTTAAAGACACTGTCATTTTTCCAGTCTATATTTTTGACTTCTTTATCAAAAACTAGGTGTCCATAGGTGTATGAATTTATGTAGAGGTCTTCAAATTGATTCCACTGATCAGCGTGTCTGTTTTTATGCCAGTACTATACTGTGTTCTTTACACTTTATTTTGTTTAATTGAGCTATACATTTTCCCCATACCCCTTCCTTCCTCCCTTCTCCCCTTCCACCCTTCCCTCCTGGCCCCATGCTCCCAATTTACTCAGGAGATCTTGTCCTTTTTTTCTCCTTCCTATGTAGATTAATGTATGTCTCTCTTAGGGTCCTCTTTGTTGTCTAGGCTCTCTGGGGTTGTGGACTGTAGATCGTTATTCTTTGCTTTACATATGAAAGCCACTTATGCGTGAGTACATCTGATATTTGTCTTTCTGGGTCTGGATTAACTCACTCAGGATGGTTTTTTTCTAGTTCTATCCATTTGCCTACAAACTTGAAGATGTCATTGTTTTTTACCACTGAAGAGTACTCCATTGTGTAAATGGACCGCATTTTCCTTGTCCATTCTTCAGTTGAGGGCAACATGGTATTGTGCCAATACTATGCTGTTGATGAGGTTTTCTGTCCTGCCTGGTTCCCACAGTCCTTAAGTCCCAAAGGAATCACACAGAGAGTCTACATTAGTTATAAACTGATTGGCCTAGTAGCTCAGACTTCTTATTTTCTCTTATATATTAGCCCATTATTCATGTCTATGTTAGTCACATGGCTCAGTACCTTATTCTGCGAGGCAGTCACATCTTGCTTCTTCTGTGGCTAGTCACAACTGCAGACTGGGACTTCCTTCTTCCCAGAATTCTCGTATTCTCATTGACCCGCCTGTACTTCCTGTCTGGTTGTCCCGCCTATACTTCCTGCCTAGATACTAGCCAATCAGCGTTTTATTAAAATATAATTGACAGGGTACAGACCATTGTCCCACAGCACCATGCTGATTTTTTTTTTACTATAGTTCTGTAGTACCATTTGAGATCAGGGTTGGTGATATCTCAAGAAGTTATTTTCTTATTCAGGATTGATTGGGCTAACAAAAACAATGTCAAGTGTTTGTTATAATTATTTCAATCTTTAAGAAATAATTAGTTGGGGCTGGAGAGATGGCTCAGTGGTTAAGAGCATTGCCTGCTCTTCCAAAGGTCCTGAGTTCAATTCCCAGCAACCACATGGTGGCTCACAACCATCTGTAATGAGGTCTGGTGCCCTCTTCTGGCCTGCAGACATATACACAGACAGAATATTGTATACATAATAAATAAATAAATAAAAAGAAATAATTAGTTTATATATTATTTAAAAAGCACAAAACTATTAGATTTTATAACTGTTAGATATTTTAAATACCAAATATGTTTTCTGTGTTTTAGAAATAGCCTCTTGAGTTTTCATTTTAAATTATTAAAAGCTATTTTCTAATTTTATTAGAATAGTAACAGTAATATTAATGATAAAAATATCAAAAAAGGGAGATAAAAGTTATAGGTATAAGATATATATTTTAGTTTCCTCCTTGGTCTCCTTCTGTCAAGCACCCCTCATAACCCTCCCCTTGCTCCCTATGAGATTATTTTTGGTTTAAAAATCAAGGTTAAAGAAAAAAATGGTTTTGCAACAAAAAGGATATCGTATGGTAAGATAAAAATTATTACAAAATGAAATCAGTGAGACTAATGCTATAAGATTGAAGTACACTAAAAAAAGATTTTGAAAATAAAAGTTAAAGAAAGTAAATATCATTAAAATTTAGTTCATTTTTATATAAGGGTTATTAACTTTTTACGGTAAAATTCAATACCTTGAGATAAAATTAATGCTCTATTCTCTGTTTTACAGTAATACGGTTTTCTTAAATATTGAACAGTTCATTGTGGTGCACAAAATGTATCTCAGACAAACAAACACTTAAACATGGCAATAAAATTCAGATGTAATCACAGAGTCTTTCTCAAGGATGAAGATGAGGTCACCAACTGAAGCAGACAGGAAGGACATCACATCCAAGATTCCATCTGACTAGAAAAAAGGGGGGCTGTCTCCAGGTCCCCCTAACCTCTGCTGTCCCTCAAAACTCAAGGAAATGGACGTGCAAATTCCAAGTTCTCCCAGCTGTGCGGACTTTATCAGAACACATCACGGAGACTCAAAATACTGGGAGCTCATCTCCAACCACACGACAGTCACGTCCCCCAAGTAGCTAAATATCTCTTAAATTCTCTTATAATTAGATATTTTCAAAATCACCTATGATTTTCATGAATATTTCAGTTAGTATACTCCTAAGTGATAAAATACTGCTAATCTTGTTTCCAGTGAAGAGTGATGTCATCTCATTTCTGAATCTCGCTGTTCTAACTATTCGCTTGCCCCAAGCCCCTACCTAACCTGAATATAGTTTTATACTTCAGAGATTCAAGTGTTTTCACTGTCTCTAAGAAGATTTTTCTTCTCATTATATAGTAAAATTTGGATAAAAGAAATCTAGTTTTTAAACTGGCAAAAACATATTTTAAATCTTCCAAAGAAAACTCATTTTGGGGTACATACATTTTAAATCCAAATTCCCTTCTGTAAAGACTTACTTCTTGTTTTATATGCAAACGTGTTTTGCATGCATGTATTTCTATGCACCACATGCATGCCTGTTATCTACGGGGGATCAGAACATGACACAGAAGCCCCTGGACTGTAGTTAACACATGGCTGTGAACCAAACATGTGTCCCCAGCAAGCACTCTCTCAGCCATGAGTCATGGCTCCAGCCCTCAAACCGAAGTCTCACAAAACAAAGAAATGTTTTTCTATTAAGAAAATATACTCTATGTGTGTCTAACCAATTAGATGACTGTGTTTCTACTTACGCTGAAATATTGTGATACAACAAATTAAACACTAAAAGGTCCCAGAACAGGCTCAGTTACTTAAGCAAAGGAAGCTTAGCTCTATTTACTCAAGTTACCACACTCAAAGATTTGTGTTAACCTTTTCCCCAATTTATAAAAAAGACATCTGTCTACATAACAACATTCATGATGGCTTAATCCTTAAGTGCTGGTGTTTCTTAATTAAATAAGAATTTAAGGTGTCGTATATTGCCATTAGCTAGTATCAAAGAAAAAAAGAATTTAAAGTTTCATATTTTGCTAATAAAAATAAAACGGGCAATAATACCCCTTCTAGAGTTCCATTTTCCATTTCTGACTGTCAAAATAATTTTTAAAAATTATTCTACAATAAATTCTATAAAGTTATTTCTAACAGATCTGATCTCTTATCTATAACATTGTTATTAATATTTGGTACATTTGAAAATAATATTGTTCAAAATATTTTTAAGGAATATTATATTATTATCCAATTTCTTCTATAATGTGGCCTTCCATTTACTTTTCAAAATAAATCTAGCAAGATAGCAATGGAATAAAACAGATTCACTCAGTATGCACCAATAAGACTTATGGTAATTCAGATATTAAATACAGGTTTTTTCCTCAGAATGAGAGCTAGCCACTAAACATAATGTTATAGGTATAAGGTCAAGCTGGACAGAAGCAAAAACAACCCAAAACAAACCCTGAAATTAAAAGATAATAGATTTTTTAAGTGTTCTAAATACAAGTAAGAGTTCATTGTACACCAAAACTGTAAATCTGGAGAAGGGAATACAGTAAATCAAGTTTTTTTTTAATGTATCAATTTTGGTTGTTTACAATGTGTGTTTCATCTGTTATCCCTTGGACTAACAGTGTTCTCAATTATTTTAATTTGGAATATAATATTCTTACAATTATTCTTATAATATTCTTATCTGTTACATCAGATATACAGGACAAAATAAATGAAAAATTAGTCAAAATAAGTCAGATACAATGACTACCAGTTTTCGTCTAGTCCAGGAGTTTCTTAATGGCTTCATCTCTCCAATAGATTGCTGTTCCACCCAGTCTCATCTGCATCAGATTCTAAGAGTGACCCTTCACAGCAAGGGGGAATATGATTATAATATTTAATAATATAGCATGCATAAAATGTGATGTTTGGCCAACGGGGAGAACTATGGATTAGAATTTCCAGAACAAACCTTCTGTGTGGCTGATTACCTATCAGAACTGCAATGCTCTGCAGAGTTCCGAACGCTCCAGGTCCACAGACAAGTTCTCTTTACCTCCTTCTCAGGCCTCCTCTCTACCTAACCTAACCTAACCTAACCTAAAAGCCTGAGGCAAATCATTACCAATTTACAGGCAGAGCACTCGTTTCCTTTGAAACATATTAACTTAGCAGATGACTAGCTCCCACCAACCCAAAAGCTAACTAAGCCTGTCATCCATCCGGAAAGATCCGAGGCACACGGTGGAAATTTCTCCATCTCGCTGTGACCCTGCCCCTCTGGTGTTTCCAAGAGTGTATCTGAGAAGTGTCTTGATGTATGGCTTTCTTTGTTCTGTTTCTAATAAAAACTTGATGAAATTGCCTCTACATTGGAGGGTGCGATCTAAATCTGTGTTCCTGGGCCATGGCCACTCCTACTTGGTTCCAGAATCAAACTATCCCCTCTGAGGTAAGAGTTAAGAGAAGTCTTTAAGGCCAGGTACACAGAACAACAAGAGTGAGGGGTGAGGGCGGGAAGCCCAGGCACAGCGTGTCCACTCCTCAGAGCGCCCTGTCCTCCTCCACAAAACAGAGATGAATACAGGAGCACAACACTTCACAGGATTGTCATCAGAAGGTGGTGGTTAAGGAAAAAAAGGAATGACTTTGGAAATTCCGAAGGCCTATGAAACTCGTTAGGAACAGACAGGGACAATTTGCCACGATTAGACAGCTGTCTGTCCCTTTAATCCCCCACACAGCTCAACCTCCCAGATAAAGCCCTTTCTGGATTTGATGGTGTGGGGCTGTGTCGTTAAGGACCCTAAGAGATAACAAGCACTGAGTGAAGTAAAAGGCTTGGGAGCTCGGGGAGGCACCACAGGGCTGCAGCTGACTTCTTAATCACCTCTACCCAGGATGGCCCAGGCAAGTGCTAATCGCTAGACTATCCCCAAGGATGAGATGGGGGGAAAACAGTACCATACAGTGAGTTAAAAGGAAAGGACAGGCCCAGGGCTCCAGTGTTCCACCTTTTCAAGGCTGAATAGGATAAAAAAAAAAACATAATAATAATAATTCTTGTACCTTAAATTCTAATGTTCAGAACACGACAAATTTTCATTTTCTGATAATTTTTTAATTTCAGACAGTCATCATACCAAGACCCCGCTCCGGCATACATCTTGCCAGAGACATGCTCAAGCCTTAGACTCAATCCCTGGCACTAGAGAATAACAGTTACTACTAAAACAAATTAAAAAGAACTTTTTTTAAAAAAAAGGAAAGAGACAGACTCAAATACTGCTGTTTAGACGAGGGCCCAGAGTGGAAACTTTGATGGAGGATAAGATGGGGAGATAAAGAAAGAATTTCCTTACCCTGTGTAAATAAATAAACAGCACCAACTACTCGGTGACAGGAAGGGCTTCAGTCCAAACAGTCAGGGCAGCACTGGGAAGAGGGCCATCCATCCCCCAGTCACTAATAGAACCACTGGGTATTCTCCCCAGCCCCCCTTCCCCACTCCCCACTTAATGCAAGGGACAAGTCTAGACAAAACCCAACACACTAGAGAGCACTCTCTGAGGCTCACTTTTACCTGTCTTGGGACCCAAGTAGAAAACCCCAATCCAAGTATAATTATGCCCAGTATATTGGCTTAGAAATCATGACTTTTTAAACCAGTCACAACCTGGGTCTTTAGGAAAAGGATTGTATTATGAGTTTTTCTACAACTGTCAAGATTGGCAGAAAAAAAAAACACAAGCTAAAAATGATGATCTCTCACACACACACACACTCACACACACCCACTGGCTTTTAAAGAGAACTAGCCCACTAGGAACAGTCATTTTATTTTTAAAAATGTAACCAATTATTCTGAACTGTTGCCAAACGAACAGGAGCAAAACTGCCATTGGTACTGGGTTCCTGGCACACATATCTGGCCTGCACTTTCTAATTAGGTAAGAAAGTCTCCTGGAGGCACAGGCAATAGGATTTATAGTAAGCACTCCAAGTTGGAAGATCAATTTGTATGCAGCACTTTTGTTTTTGTACTTTGGTTCTCAATTAGTCCCACCCCAATGTACTCTTGGCATTAATTTGCAACTTGGAAGTTACAATTCAACAGAAAAGGTAACTCAATCAACATTCAGAGGCAGGAATTTTCAAGGCTCCTTTCCAAAGGCTAACCAAGCAAGCCTCTCTCAGCGCTAGAAGGCTCAGGACTAAGGCATGACTAGATCATGGCTTCCCTCCTCCATTCATGACCCCTTTTACTGGGACAAATTGTTATGTGACCCTGGGTATACGCCTAAAAGAAGTATCGAGTCAAACATTTACTGATACTAAATCATGAGTTTTATCTTAAAACAATTTGGGGGCTAGAGAGACACCATGGCTGCGAGATGTCCCAAAGGACACGGGCTTGGCCCCCAGCATCCATATCCACAACTCACAACCACCTTTAATTCCAATTCCAGGGAATCCGGTGTCGTCTCTGGTCTCTGCAGGCATCTGCATACACATGACAGAACACAGACAAGCAGCCACGCACACATATTCCTCCAATAAAATAAATATTTTGTAAAAAAAAAAAAACTTTTAAAACAAATGTTGGTGCATATGTACGCAGAATTTACCGCTTACTGAAGAGGAGAGTGAGTGTACGCACTACTGAGATGTATGTACCTACTTATTTCTGCATAAAGAAGGAACACCTGATTAACCCTTTAGCACCGCGAGACCTACAGTACCTTCCGCATTCCTCAAAGCTGACCTATCGTTGTTCTACACAGCGCTGAGAACACCATTTCACACACATGCGTGACAGCAAACTGGGGGACCTAAGCTGAGAGTCATTCCAGATCCCAGCCTAATCCCAAGCCAAAGTTCCTCTCTTGGTTTTTCATGAAACTTAAGTCAGCATTTTTTTTTAAAAAAAATCAAACATCCTAATCCAATCCAAAATGATACAAACCTGATACTTAAATGAGAAATGACTTCAAAAATAGTAACCTTGCTTTCTGTAACTAAACCATTGTGTTTATATGAGGCCAGAAAACTACCCGTGTGCAGCTAAAGCCCACTGGTTCAAAGCATGTCATAGCCTTGAATTGTCAGGGGGTGATTTCTTTGTTTTGTTTTGTTTAACTCTTTTACTCTTTGTTCTTTGGGGGCCCACCACCCAGCTCCCAAATAAATACATGAAGAATTATTCTTATAAATGCCCAGTCTTAGCTTGGATTGTTTCTAGCCAACTTTTTTAACTTAAATTAGTCTATCTACCTTTTGTCTCTGGGCTTCTTCCCCTTCTATATACTGTTCTTTATTTGTTATTCTGTGGCTTGCTGTGTAGCTCCTCTCCCTCCCCTTTTCTGTCTCTTCTCCTTTTCTCCTTCTATTCTCTCTGCCTGCCAGGCCCACCTACCCTTGCTCCTGCCTTGCTACTGATCAATCAGGTGTTTTAAACAAGCAAAGTAACATAGCTTCACCAAATTAAACAAATGCAACATAAAAGAACACAACCCATCTTTGCATCATTAAACAAATATTCCACAGCAGAGAAGACTCTAACACATCTTGAACCAATCTTCTCCAGCACTGAATGTGGCCCCGGGCACTGGCAATGCATGGCAGAGTGGTGTGTGGTGCACAACCACGAGTTCAAAACCAAGGCGCAGCAAAGCTGCACGGTGCAACAGGGACAATCTTGGCCAAAAAGGCACTGACCGCATCATACATCTGATGTAGCATTAATTTCTGGTCATGGCATGTTCCAAAATCTATCACCAAATTGTCCACAAGATCCACATACAATAAAAGCAAACTGACTGACACAGGGCCTCAAGACAAAGTTTAAGAAGCTGGGGTCTACATCACCCCTCATTCAGAACCCTCACTGGCTCTGTGCTGTCTACCTACTCTAAGTTTCTTCCTTATCTGTAAAACGAAATTAATGAAAACATTATTGAAAAATTTAAATAAAACACAGAGAGAAAAATAATTAAGGGAAGACTTATCTCATTGCCATAGGCTTACCCGTGGCATTCCGGAGAAAGAAGTGGGGTGGGTGAGAAGAAGGTCCAAATAATACAAGAGCCCTTAAAAGATATCAAAAGTGTTGGCTGGCTGGCCTTTCGGTCTTTTGTCTGCAAGTGCAAAGGACTGTGCTGAACAATCTGGAGAGGGGAATGTCCTGATGGCGAAAGTGGGTGGATTACTCAATTCAGGGATGCAGGAGCCAGGGAACTGGGGAAACGGGGCTTCTGTAGACAGTGACTGTGTTCTAGTGAAAATGTCGGTAAAAACAGAGAACCAGGGATGCAGGGAGATGCTGGAAGGCCTCAAACCAGAAGAAGGAAAGAACAGGAATTATCTTCCTCCCACTCTATTAAGGATGATCAATGCTATCTGTGACATTCTTGTCACCAGGTGCACACCGGAGACGTGACATACGTGAACCACCCATTAGTGGTGCTCACAAAGGCCATAACTCTCATCCACCAAAACCCACCTGGTAGCCAGTGCTCACAGTTAGGGACAGCCAACAGGAGTCACCAAAGGCTGTGTGACTGCAGAAGTTGAGACAGTAACAGTAGGAAGCATCCGTGTGGACTTTACAGTATCGGTTCTCTGGTCTTTAAAATGAGGCAGTTTCTAAAGTAAGACCACTGGTGCCCGTGCTGAAGCTAGGCCGGCACTATGTGGCCCTGAGCCTGTGCCCCTCGATGTGGGGCTCACAAAGCCAAACGCACACCCGTGAGTCTCCAGAAGTGAGAACTCACAAATCCAAACCCACAGCACACGACGGGTGTACAGGGTGCTGCTGGGAAGAGGCAGCGCAGGCTCTGTGCCAGGACCTTTGAAAGGATTTACAAGCTCTAGGTTACCACTCTTCGCAACAACTTCTGGCAGGACAGATAAGGAAAGGGGGCTCCCAGAAGGCTTTGCGGAGTCTGGAGGAAGGTAGGAGGAAGCTCCCACATCTCCTGCTCTAGCTTTGCACCCAGCACTGCTCGCAGAACCTGAGAGGTGGATGCCCACCCATGCAGAGATGAATAATAAATCTCAGAGGAAACTGCCTCACCCAATACACTGCTAAATCTGTGATTCCTGTAGCTATTTACTGCCTTGCAGATTCCCCAAATGACAGTGTATGTCCCAAACACAGTTCATCAGACTTTCTCGTGATTCCAGATAGACATATACACCATGCTGGAATTACAAAACCTTGCAGGCCATACCTGTGGCTTTCGAAACGGATGCATTTGCTGAGATAGATGTACGTGTGTGTCAGATATAGATACATTTGGAAGAACAAGGGTTCCAGCTTAAGAATTTTAAGCACACACAGCTTTCTCCTTTGACATAAATTTTTTAAAAGCCTAGAAACAGCCTCTAATAATGGAACATAATTGGCTTGAAAAGTTTATCCACTGTGCTATGAAATGTGTCTGAAGACCTTCTGTATCCAGAGAGGGTACAACAATCAATGTGTTATGTTCATTAAAACGTTATACCATAAAAACTCATCTGAGACCTATTGAAAATTAATAACTTCCACTAAGAAAAACTAAAACTTCCATCATAAAAAAATAAAAGTATTAATTTCATACAACACTAGAAAAAGAAAATGTTAAGAAAAAACAACTTGTGGATAGCCTGATTATTTAGCTAGGAAACCTCTGAAAAAGACTGGAATCAATAAAGTTAAGTAAAATTACCAATATGCAAAATAAATTAATAAAAATGGATTCTGCCCTTAACTAAGGATTATGTATTAAACAGCATCTCAATAACACCAAGGCAGACTTGTGAGAGCAAATAGTCACTAAGGTTCGAAGAGCAAAGAGCCTTCATGACAAGATCATCTTTATTTTTTTAAACCTCTAAGCTGCTTAACTGTTAAAAATAAGGAGCTGGAGAGGCAGATGAGCAGTAAAGAGTGGAAACTTCTCTTTCAGAGGACCTGAGTTCGGCTCCCAACGCTCGCATTGGGCAGTTGACACCTGTGTGCTATAGCACACAACTGTTACAGCAGTTACACTGCCTGTAACTCCGGCTCTGGGCGATCGGATGCCAACTTCTGGCCTCCAAGGGCACCTGCACTCATGTGCACAGACACACACACACACATGCACGCACACGGGTACACACACACGTGTGCACACACAATTTAAAAGAAAATCAACCCTAAAATACTAATGAATGAAATATTGAAAAAGATGAGTTGTTACTAAGCAGAAACCTTTCTCCCTAAATTTCCAGTATTTGAATGGCATCTGTATATTTTCACCTTTCCATGAGGGATCAGGTGCTTTGTTTTTTATAATGCTAGCATGTCACACTATTAGAATTAATAACAAAAATACACAGAGTTTTCAGATCTTTAGTTCTCCCCGGTTGGTCTTTAACCCAGTGCCTGATCTTTTCATACGTCAACACGGTTATTAAAAATGGGTTTAAAGGCACAAGACATCGTTTGATCCATCATTTGATCGAGACTGGGCAGCAGACAGAGAAACAGAGAAAATGTGGCTTGATTTTATTTCTTCCCCGAAACCCAAGATGCATGAAATTTCAAGAAAAAGAACAGAGCCGGGTCCAGGATGTCCCAGGGGCCACCAGCCTCTGAGTAAAGTGCCTGGTGGAAGTGGAGAGTAGCTTGAACCCTCAAGTGCATGTTAAATTCTTGCCAAACCAACAGCAGGAAGGGCGGGCAAAAACATTCATTTAGAAAGTAAATATTAACTTAATGAGCCTGGTGACTGGAAAACTGATTTCGCTCACTTGAGATTTCCCCTTCCCTACTCCTTCTCAACGAAAAGAGGGGGAGAAATACATCTAAATGGCCCCCAAGAAGAACCTAAAATCAGTCCTCATGTGGGGGCACCCACATCCTCTCAACATAACTTGTGTTTTGTCAAAAGCAGAAGACAACATAAATGACCTGTGTACACTGGAGCCTGTCAGGGTCACAGCAGGGAGCCCAGGCCTGGTTCTAGAAACTGGCATCACAGAACATCTCTCTCTCCTGCCTGAAACATGCCCCTTCTTCCCCAGACTGTTCCCACTGTGCACACCCTAAAAGTACCACATTAGCCTCCATGAGAGGACGGCACTGAAAACACCCCTATCCCGAAGCACCAACCCAGTGCCTGGCACATTAGAGTTCAGGACAGAGAAGCTCAGCAGCCACGAGCTCTACAGTTCTGCCTGGGAGGAGACAGCAGTGTGTGCTTCACCAAAGGCAGGCAGTGTTCAGGACAAAAGAGAAGACTGGCCAACCTATGAAACTGGGGCCGGGGGAAGAGAACAGGGTAGAAAAAAGCAAAGAAAATTTTCAAACGGGTCTATTTCTTTCTTCATGCTACCAGAAAACAAACAAGAAAAATAAAAATAAATAAATAAAAATAATGCAACGTCTCTCCTCTTTGCTTACTGAAGTCTTTCATCTTTCTTTCTAAATGGAAATGTCACAAACTATCGGCTTCTTTTCTCTATAGCTACCCCCTTCACAAAGATTCCAGCTGCCACGATATCAAATAAATATAAAGGCAAAGTCCTCTCATATGCACGAGCTAAGACTCCATGTATATATTCAGGACTTGAAGGAAAATATATTCACTATTAACCATTCTGCCTTGTCCAATGAAGGCAACCTACGCACGCTGTCAAATGTTCCAACACTGCTTCCAGGACCTGACAGTTCCCCTGGCATCTCTCGTCAAGCCTCCTGGCTTGACCCCATCTGGAGATGGTGCAGCTACCTCCCAACAGTTAACCTCCACCGTCTTCAGAGCTCTGCATCACAGACATAAATGTTATCGAATAAAATAACGTTTAAAATTGAAATCTGAAACGGAGCAAATGAGAAGAGAGACCCCTCCGGTTTCAAAATAACTAATCGGTCAAACTCTCTCCGATATCATTTTTATTGGTGTAATTATTTCATGTCCTCGGGCCTTGGTTTCTTTTCAATAGGCTGGGTGGAGCTTGATTCCAAAAACTGTCCTATCGGGGTTGGAGAGAGGGCTCAGTATTTAAGAGCACTTGATGCTCTTGCAGGGGACTTGGGTTTCTTCCCCAGCACCCACATGGCCGCTCACACCTGCAAGTTGCTGCAGTTCCGGTGTACCACCACCCTCTTCTGGCCTCCTTGGCCCCCTGCAGGCACATGGGACATATAAATTCAAGCAAATATTCATACAGATGAACAAATAGATAAATAAATAGGTAAAGCTTTTGTGGTGTTCTGTTTACTGCAAAAAAAAAAAAAAACCACTCAGTCTTTCAAACATTTTTATTGAAAAAACTCGAAGACAGCATATTTGTTCATGTTTTCCCCTCCGATTTCTATCAGATACTCCGCACCTCCTTACTCACAACTTTACATTCTTTCTTCTTCTCTTTCCCTTTAAAATAATCAAAACAAACAAAACTGAAAATCAAAGTCATACTCAGCATCATGGAAACGGCTACTCAAACGCTGGGGTTGCTGCCAAACACAGGCAGTCTCTATGGGAACTCTGTCCTTTACAGCAGTGTGCCGTACATCACCCCGTATCTACGCAGTGTGCCATACATCACCCCGTAGCAAACACAGGCAGTCTCTATGGGAACTCTGTCCTTTACAGCAGTGTGCCGTACATCACCCCGTACCAAACACAGGCAGTCTCTATGGGAACTCTGTCCTTTACAGCAGCGTGCCGTACATCACCCCGTACCTACGCAGTGTTTCTCCTGCAGGGCATCCAGAGAAGATGCTGCTCAGGAGGTGGACTCCAGGCAATGTGGTCAGAGTGATGCGGGGATGCAGGACATCAGCACAATGGCTCAGCCAACAGTGAGGTCACGCAGTCAATGGCAGTCTCGTGTTTGCATCTCCCAGTAACTACTCAGAAATCCGTGGTGTGCTTCGCAAAGTACATGTTTGCTTTTTTCTCGCTATGACTAAAGCACCTTCGGGTGCCCATGTAACACATCATTTAGACAGAGTCATGAGAACCTCCTGGGGAAGTCCCAGACTCAATTAAGGCGTCTGCGCACAGGCCATGTGTTATCAAGCTTTTTGCACACCGGAACCCCAATATCTAATGACCCAAGGATCCTCATTCGTCAGAGACTTAATAGTCTGTCTCTCAAGGAGGAGAGGTGAGGACTAGGGGACATTCTCCATCATAGCCACTCGAGAGCAATCGAAAGCGAGCCAGGGAGCTGAAGACGGAAAACCAACAACGGCCTATAACACAAAAGGATTTATAATCCTAACAAACAAGTTTATCTCATCAATCTTCATTTCTTCTTTATCTGCAATTCATCTAGATTAATGAAAAAATGTTTCCAAGAAAATAAGAAAATTCATTGTATCTGACATAGAATGATTTCCCTTTGCTAAAAATTTCTGCATAACTAGAAACTGACTTAGCTTTTCTTTTGGTTAAGGCTCCTGGAATATTAATTTGGCATCAAACGGTATATCCTGTAGCACTAAGAAAACCCTATGTTCTGAATCAAAACTCAGACATCGCGTTCTAAAATTACGTCATTCTAAAAAGTTCAGACTGTACATGAGTGCAGCAACACCCACCTTCTGTTTCTTCCCAGTACGTCAGCATCAGGTACTTAAAGAAGACCCCTGGCCATTTTCATCACTTGCAGACACTTAAAAGGATACAAAAAGCCCCAGCACCGACTCTGGCTACCTCCAAGCATAGCATCAAGGTTTGAGTAGAGTCAGGCCCTGAGAGGCCTACACCCCAATCCTCATGGGATAGGTAGAGAACTCTCTCCCTTCCCCCTCCCCTCCCAAGAGCCACTGCAGCTTCATAGCCCCCGTGCCATAAAACAGAATAAATAAATACCCAGAGAAAACTAAGTTAGACTCACTGTCTGGCCTTAAAAGAAGAACTAAATTATAGGGACATATTTCAGTTTGTCTCCACCAAAGCATACGCTACGGTTGATAAGATTATGACTGTCACATTCTCACTGGCAAACCCTGGGATGTCGCAAGTTTGTGGTATTATAATTACAACTCTGTCCCCTTCTTTCCCTTCCCAAAGAACCATTAAAATACGCTGAAAGACCGGCATCAATCTGCTATATTTTTTAAAGAAGATGAATTGCACGCTTCAGCCTTTAAACCGACTGGGACACAGAGCTGCGTAACACGTTCGAGGGATAGCAGGACACCGTCCAAACATCACAATATAGACTCCTCACATGTGGAGGTCCTAGGACTGAAAAAGAGCTAATAAGGACATGGAATTGAGCATTCAAACACTCCCTGAGCTCTCCGCCTCTTTCAGTACCTACATGTAATGTTTACATGTTTAAAGCCGAATGTGATATGCAAACTCAGCACTCAGGAAGCTGAAGCAGGAAGAGTACTATGAATCCAGGGCCATCCTAAGCGACACAGCAAATACCATGCTAGCCGGGGCTATACAGTAAGACCTTGACTCAAACAAAACAGAGGAAAAAGCATTTTTATCACTGAGAAGACAAATGTGAACTTTCCTGGAAATACAACTACATATGGTTGAAATATTTTTCTCTCTTTTATCTGCTCATAAAAACCCTAAAAGATTTTTTTTTTTTTTTTTTTTTTGGTTTTTCGAGACAGGGTTTCTCTGTAGCTTTGGAGCCTGTCCTGGAACTCGCTCTGTAGACCAGGCTGGTCTCGAACTCACAGAGATCCACCTGCCTCTGCCTCCCGAGTGCTGGGATTAAAGGCGTGCGCCACCATCGCCCGGCACCCTAAAAGATTTTTTTTTAATATTTATTTATTATGTATACAATATTCTGTGTGTATGCCTGCAGGCCAGAAGAGGGCACCAGACCCCATTACAGATGGTTGTGAGCCACCATGTGGTTGCTGGGAATTGAACTCAGGACCTTTGGAAGAGCAGGCAATGCTCTTAACCTCTGAGCTATCTCTCCAGCCCCCACCCTAAAAGATTTTTAATACATTCTTTCTATACATAAATAAATATGTGTATATGACTTAATATTGTACAATTTGGACTAGGTATTTTAAAAGTATATGAAGGGCTGGAGAGATGACTCACCAGCTAGGAACACCAGTTGCTCTTCCAGCAGACTTGGATTTAATTCCCAGCACCCACATGGCGACTCACAACTGTCTATAACTCCAGTTTCAGGGACTCCAGCACCGCCTTATTCTGGCCTCTCTGGGCACCAGACATACACATGTTATACATGCATACATGAAGGCAAACACTCATACTCACAAAATAATAAAACAAATTTTAAACAATAAAAATATATGAAGAAAACTATCTCCTTATTTTAAAAATTACTGTGTAATAAATACCACTGTCATTAATTCACATCATTGGGAAAAACATTTTAAGAAAACCCCTAGGCTTAGGTGCTCTAAAAAGAAGTAGTTAACAAAGTAGCTAATAAAACTCAATATTAAGAAAAAACAAATGCTAAAGCTAAATAACAGATAAAAATAATGAGAAATAACTATATATTAAAAATAAAAAAAAATAAAACAGACTCACCAGGGGGAATGTATTGCTTTTATTGTTGTCATAAAATGTTGAAAATGCTCATTTAAGAAACTTAAAAATATCAATATGGCCTTAAAAAAGAAATTTGTAAAATAAGCCTGCTGGTTCAAATGGTGTGTGATTCTATCTTCAGAAATGTGAAGCATTGAGAATAAGAATAAACACATTTGTTTTCGTTTTAGAAATCAAATGTAGACCACAGATTCAAGACCTGAGAAATTCCTGAGACTCCTCACCCTTGACTGGTGACCATCATGTTTGCCGCTATGAGATTACACAGACACTCAATACTCCATAAATGGGTGTTTCAAACACCACCTGCTGAAGAAATACGCAAGTACGTATGCAACGCGGAAACTCTTCCAGTGTCAAAGGCCAGCTTTCCACGCACGCAGCTGAGGTAGGCAGGAGGGGAGCACTCACCCTGAAGGCAGGAGGGGAGCACTCACTCACCCTCTCAGAGACACAGCTGCGGGCAGAATGGTGATGCTCAAGGCAGCGACATGATGCTGCTTGGGCTTTCGATGCCTGTTAGCTCTCTTGTCTTCTCCAAAATGAAGGTGACTAACTCCCCCAAATGTCATACATTTTGGCATTTCATGGCATGTTCTTCCCCTCTGACTCGGTACAGCGCTACTCAGACATTCCAGCAACTGGCCGGGACGAGACATAATTATGGTAATTATGTCTACCATAATTAGGGAGATGGCATTTGATCTGATCAAACATTTTTAGAATAGAAATCCAAAAAAGACAGAAAGTTTTAAGCATGCAAAATTTAAACTAAATTTCCCACAAGAGAATTAAGGAGAATTGAGGCTCTTTTTGAGAATGATGCAGGATGATATACTTGGAATACAATGACTTCTAGACTTCTGCTATAATCAAACAATAGTTCGTAGGTTCCTGTGCGTCTCAGCTAGGCTTACCATTGCTGTGACAAAACACCATGACCAAAGGAACTTGAGGAAGGAAAGGTTTATTGACTTATGCTTCCACATCACTAGAGGAATTCAGGACAGGAACTGGAGCCAGGAGCTCATGCAGAGGTCATGCAGGAGCCCTACTTATTATCTTGCTATTTATGGATTGCTTTCTTATAGTACCCAGAACTCCCAGCCCAGGGATGGCACCACCCACAATGTCTAGGCCATCCCCCATGAATCACTGATTAAGAAAAGTCCCTACAATCTGACCTGCAGCCTGATCTTATAGAGGCATTTTTCTTAGTTGGGGTTCCCTCCTCGCTGATAACCCTCACTTGGGTCAAGCTGAGTTAAAACTAGCCAGCACACTGCGATCCACAGCATCTAAGGTGAAAATGTACTGCTGGGATTGGGGTAATAAAAAGCTGAACAGCCAACAGCTAGGCAGGAGGAGATCACCACAGGAAGAAGTCCATGAGACCTGGAGAGAGCTGGAGATACAGAAAGAAAGAAGGTAAAAAGCCATGTGGCTAAACCTAGATTGATATACTTGGGGTTAATTTCAGTTCTAAGAGCTAGTGGGACAAGCCTAAGCTAAGGCCAAGTTTTCATAATTCACAAGAAGTCTCCCTGTCATTATCTGTGAACTGGTGGCCCAAAGGAAAACCAGTCTACACAGGCATGATCACAGAGAAAAAAACAAGATAATGCAGAATATTCCTATAAAACAGAACAAGACTGGAAAACGCCAGGAGAGGCTGCCTGATAAACAACTCAACATCTACCTCTCTGAGTCCGACTAGACGGAGGCCAGGGGAAGCGCATATCCAAAGCCTGACACAAAACAGGCTGCCATAAACACCAGATGCATGAGTCTTTCCAGAGGGGACATTTGGGCAAGGCTGAAATGGAGGAACGGCGGAGTCGTGGGAGCAAAGAGGAGCTGAGATAAAGCAGGTGGCAGTGACAGCACGGAACTGACGCGGCGGCAGAGGCGATGACAACGAGGGCACCAGGACAGGGATAAATGGCCGCCAGGCACCGCGAGGCAGGAATGGAACTGACTGTGAAAAAAGCCTTGAAAGTCAAGCCAGGAAAGTGAACTTGAAGTTGCGGCTGACAAAGACCTTTAAAGGTGGGGGTATAAGGACACAATTTGTACTGGAGATCTTACATCGGGCTGGAACAGGAAGGAAGCCACGGACAGGATAGTCAGTCAGAAGACAACCACAAGGCCAGGCAAGAGATGCTGAAACTGTGCGTCCGAATTAGTGGTGGGAAGCAAGGGAACTGAGGGAAGAGAGCCAAGTCAGTGCTTGCATGAGGGGTTGGAGAGCTTACGGCTCCCAGCCTGGAAATCACACAGCTGGGAAAGCCAGTTTCTAAGTTACGGAAAAGAGAAAGTGTAGGGTTGGGGACCACAGGAATTACTAATATTTTGTGTGCACCGAGACCAGGATGGCTGGAGAATACAAAGGCAGAAACATCTAACTGTGTAGCTGGATATCCAGCGCAGAGTTTGGAACAGGAAGCTGAGCCAGACACTCTGGTGTGACTATAATAGCGGGGTAGCCAAAAGCAAGGCACAGACGAGACACTCAATGAGAAAGAGCATGAGAAATGATCTCAGAGGCTCCTGTTACAAAAGAAAAGAGAGCTAGAGAAGCACGGTCAGAGCCTGGGCAAAAGGGCTAGGAAAGGGGGTGACAGAAAAGACAGAGTGGGAGACGTGGGCTGGGGGAGAGGAGAGAAAGTGGCCTGAAGCAGGAGAAACAGAACACAGAGAGTCCTCTGAAGTCCAGGCTGGTGGAGGAGGCGTCTGTGGGAAGGCAGTGAAGATCCGAACAAGACTGAGTACTCGAAGAAAAGGAAGGCTGCGACTGTTGATCTCTGGCCACTAAAAACTCACAGGTCTAAGCTTTGACTCTATTATTTCTGAAGTGACCTTATTTAGGAAGGAGGAAAAAGGATTGTTGATACTATAACTACATTAAGAGGAGGCTACCCTGGAGCTGATCAGGCACCTGAGGAATCTGAAAGATGCCCGGATTTTTTTGTGTGGGGGTGTGTGGGGGGGGGGATGAAAAAGTTAGTGCCAGTGCTTGCTATGCAGAGGTAGAAGGATCCTGAATCCAAGGATAGGTTACATAGTAAATCCCAGTGGAAGGAAGAAGGGAGAGAGAGACTGAAGGACGGAGGAGGGAGGGGGAGAGAAACAAACACTCTGGGGGAAGATGACATAAAGAAACCAGAAGAATCCAGCATCCACAAGCCAACGAGAGGGAGCTAAGGAGAGCTCCTTCTCTCACAGCTTGTAGAAGGCACTAACTTGGTCAACATCCTGATTTCAGACTTCTAATCGCCAGAAACGTGTGTTGTTGAAGCCACCCGATTTGCCTCACTTTGCTCCGAGAGCCCTAGGAAATGACTCCAGAGTGAAGGACATCTAGGGACAAGGAGCAGGGCTGAGGGGAGTGGGAAGGTCAGCGACACAGCTACGCGGACAAAGGGCTGGCTGCTCGGCTGCTTGAGGTTGCAGCAATAGCAGGGAACTGACAGATGTATTTGCAGAGGGATTTCCTCAAGCAGTCCCTGGCAGCCACGAGGTGAGAGGAGAAGACAGGTCAAAACCCACGCTCAGAGCGATTACAAATGACAGACAAAGGGGCACACCACTGATAACACTGTCAGGAGACAGAGATGCCCAGGGTGAGAGGAAACAAGGAAAGGCAACGGGCAGAGCTGCATCAGTGGGATTGGTGCCAGCAAGAACAGGGGAGAACCGCAAAAACGCAGGAATGAGCAGGAAGGACTGGCCCACTTCCTCTGGAAGCTAGGTGAGCAGGAGGTGGCTTGGCGCTCCAGGCGGTGAGTGTGGACTGCCCAGTGCCAGCTGTGGACCCACAGACCCTGGGAGGCCATGACAGGGAGAGCTACAACGACTGGAGAACAGTGCAGGAGCACCCCCGCACCCCAGAGCGCTGTTCTCATGGAGTCAGTTACGGCTGCAGCTATTATCTCGAGCATTGTGTCTTTATATGAGTAACAGGGACCATGCTCTAGACTGGAAGTTAAAGGTGTACACTGTCCCCATCTATCCCCAAGAATTATTACAGTCAATATAGATTGTAAGGCGGTCTCTAAAATAGACTTCTGGGTACTCACAGATGAGATTTTAAAAATGAAGATTTTTATATATTTTGTATACATTTCCCTTGGATTTCAAGGGTGAAATAGGTGAAAAATATCAACGTCAGTCCTGGGAGCTCCTCTGGGTTACAAACGTAACAGAAGCAGACACGGTGAGAAGGCTCAGACACTGTGAGGTTTTTCACCACAAAAGAAGAGATGAATTATTTGGATGGGAATACCATCTTCTTTTTTTTTTTTTTTTTTTTTGAGACAGGGTTTCTCTGTGGCTTTGGAGCCTGTCCTGGAACTAGCTCTTGTAGACCAGGCTGGTCTATAACTCACAGATATCCGCCTGCCTCTGCCTCCCGAGTGCTGGGATTAAAGGCGTGCGCCACCATCGCCCGGCGGGAATACCATCTTCAAAATGAAGCGCTTCACACCTCAAAGATCTATCTCAAGCATTCAAGTTTCTGTACTTCCCATCCATAAGCCAAGGAGGGGCAGCATTTTGCAGCAGGACAAAACAGAACTACACAGCTTTTCTCATTAATCAATAACAACTCATGAACTGCTGTAACTTCGGAAGTTTCCAATCCTTTCTATGTGAATTCACTCACGTTTACTGAAGCTTTTGTCTCCAACATGCAAGACTTTGTATATGTTAGTTTTGCATACAATCATTAAATATAAACAATGCATACAATTATTGAACAATATTAGTGAACAATAATAATTGTATTCTCTTATCTTTTGTATATTAGGCATCATAATTCGTCAAAAGAAAATCATTAAACATAAAACTGAGATTCCGTATGAAGGCATGGTGTAGGTTCACCAAGACATTCCAAAGTTCTACAGACTCTCCCACACTGACTGACAGGTCATCACAGTGTCACCGCCAGGCCCCATAGAAACAATGGCATAAGAAACCAGCTTTCTTTTATCTTCTTTCTAGTTGATTTGTTCCCCTAGTATGCACCTATCTAGTTCCTTCGTTTTAGCCATGTATCGCACCAAACCCCGCGGATCCAAACTTCCGTTGGTTGTGGAAGTAAGCTTAAAACTTGAAGGGGGAAGAAAGTTTCTGGAAATCCTAAAACTGGTTAGTTCATTCAAAACTTATAGATGCGGGGCTGGAGAGATGGCTCAGTGGTTAAGAGCATTGCCTGCTCTTCCAAAGGTCCTGAGTTCAATTCCCAGCAACCACATGGTGGCTCACAACCATCTGTAATGAGGTATAGCGCCCTCTTCTGACCTGCAGACATACACACAGACTATTGTATACATAATAAATAAATAAATATTTAGCCGGGCGGTGGTGGCGCACGCCTTTAATCCCAGCACTCGGGAGGCAGAGGCAGGCGGATCTCTGTGAGTTCGAGACCAGCCTGGTCTACAGAGCTAGTTCCAGGACAGGCTCCAAAGCCACAGAGAAACCCTGTCTCGAAAAACCAAAAAAAAAAAAAAAAAAAACTTATAGATTCAGCTCACAGTTCATAAAGTGGCTACCATTTTACTCAGGGTCCAAATAAACGCACAACGAAGGAAGGGCTGAGGACCATCCTGAAAATTTCCCGTCTCCAACTACGAGGGGTTTCAGCCACACCCACTACCTATCAACACAAACGTCTGAAGTCCTCAACGCTTAACTGCAAGCTAGTCACATGTAAACACACACTCACACATACACACACACATAAATACACACACACATGATCTACTTTACATAATTCCTGAATACAATTTCATGCTGTTTTGAAAATCAGCAGAGTATCACAGTCAGAGAATAAATAACTAAAGCATATTTTTTTTTCTCTCCATCGTTCAAGGTCAAACATTCCCACGCGCCGGAAAGGAATCTTCACACTAATCTCGGAGTAGCACCCACACTCCTGTGGCCAGGCACTCTCTGGCGCTCCCTCTGATAAGGAGCCTGAAGCTCGTAAACTCCGAGCGAGGAGAGAGCAGCCACACCTTGCCGCATAGCTGAGATACTGACCCAGCCCTCCAGCTGCCGGACTCCAGACTCAAATGAATTCCAGGAGACTATAGAGACCGGATTCCAACAGGAGGCCAACAGGAGGCGAGGTAAACAGCCAGGAACCCACACATTCAAGAAAACTTCTACTAGACAATCTGAAAATGATCCTCAAAAAAACGGTTACTCCCCATCTATATGAGCACCTACCCAGCTCCTCTTAGATTCCAGTAGACTTTTTAAAATTATTTATTTTATTCTTTATATACATTGGTGGTCTTGCCTGCATGTGTGTCTGTGTGAAGGTGTCAGAACTCCTGGAGTTGCAATTACAGACAATGGTGAGCTTCCATGTGGGTTCTGGGAATTGAGCCAGGGCCATCTCTCTACTTCCTCCACATGAAAGTCCCCGGCGGAGGTAACTTTGCTCCTAGAGCCCAGAGCACTTTTGAAGAGTGCAGTCTAACTGTTGGTTTACAAATGAGAAGACCAAGACTAAGACTACATTAAGAACTTGCCTGAGTAGCTAAGCAGTGGCCGAGAGAAGCCTTGACGTCTCAGCTCATCCCTCTGCTTCTGCAGCAGACAGTCGCTCACTCTAACGCACCCTTACTGAATGGGAGCCGCATGCAGTGTGCCCAAGGGTGACAAGGGTGAGCGTGCCATCCACTTGGAGAGGATAAAAAATGGTGGGTTTTAAATAGTGCTCTCACCATCTTAATCTGAAAATCATTACACAGTCTTAACATGAAATTTTAGTGGTATATCTGAAATGAAATCTCCTCCATAAGCCTTAATTTTTAATTGAAATCTTCCATCGCCCCTGGAGCTCTTCCAACTAAAGAGGGTAGATCACCACAGTTAGCACATCAATGAAGATGCCCTTGGTGACAGCAGCAGAGACGATCCACACTCGGCCAGTTCCAGCACGCCAGACAGTCTTCTAAGAGCTTTATATACATTAGTTTATGTAATCCACTCAAGCCGTCTGAAAGGAAGCTGGCAGCATTGTGCAGACCTGTGCAGAAAGGAGCGGTCGCTCAGCTGCAGGTGTACTAGCATCGGCCCCCGGGCATGCCTGCATCACCGCTGCCCTCCTAGATGAAGACCCTATGCTTTCCTTAACGAGCCGAAAATTACTCCGGCCCTCTGCGTCGTAATGTGCTCAGCTGTGAAATGCCGAAATGCCAGGATGGGGAAGTAATGATTTCTGCCACTCCTCTGGGTCTAGCATTCTATGACTTTCTGATTAACAATGTTAAAAAAGAAAAAACAAACAAACCTCTGTGCCGTGAAAAAAGGAAAATACTGTGTGGGAGCTGGTGATGATTTTGTCCCAAACGGCAGAAGTTTCAGAATAAGATTACAGGAGTATTTGCAGCTGTGACATCCTTATACACTCCTCTGTCCAGACTCTCGTTTATGCGCTTGTACAAATGTACGTGCGGCTGTGAGACAGACTAACACCACACCAGAAAGGAGGTTTGTTTGTTTGTTTTGTTTGTTTGTTTTGTTTTCTAATTCCGCACACTGAAGGGAGGAGCCTATGAGGATGTGGAGAAATACGCCGTGGCTTAAAGGAGAAAAGGGGTATAATAATGGGTTGTGGTTTTAAAACCTGGAGGAAAAAGCAAGAATATTCAACAGTGGTTATATCGGGAGAGCAGGACTGAAGAGTTTTAGCCTCCTCTCTTTCCTGAAGTCTCTCTTTATGGAGACTTAAATTACTCCCATAAATTACAGGGGAGGCTTTTCTTTATAAAGAAAGAAAAGGTGCCCAATAGTCTCACTCTGACTCCTGAATAAATACTCCCTTGAAAACAGATATCTCAGTAACGAAACGGTAGAAATTCCAGAAATACAGGTTTAGGGGAAACTAGTAATATCTATTAGGATGAAAAAGGAAAATTTCTTCTCTTCCTTCAAGACTAGAGGAATTAATCTCAGGAGGACGGTCCAGGAACGCTGTCTGGGAAAGTTGTTTTGGACTCCAGTAACCCGCTTTATTGAGCGCGGCCCAGGAAAGTCGGAACAGGTGCAGCGATGAAGCAACAGATCATGAGAGCCAAATGGCGCTGGCCCCGTCCAGAAATCCTGGCCTGCAGCAGGCTCGCCCTGAGTGGCCCTTCCCGTAGAACAGGACCAGCACGTGGCCAAAGGGACATTCCCTGAGCACATATGTCCTTGCCTCACTACAGTGGAGGGGGGAGGATTGCCAGCACCTTTCATGGAATCTGAGCGTGTTTAACAATCCATGCCAACCACTCTATGCATTCATGAGGCTGTGGGGGAAGCACGAGGTGTAGAAACCTCTCTGTTTCCATGTAACTACACACAATGGACACGGCACAGCCCGTTCATAACATCCCCGTGACTGGCCTTACATGTGTCCCATGAAATATTTCCCTCGACGACGCCCTGGAAACAGTAACAACAGCTCAGGAAAGCACAATTTTAAAATCCTATTCAGAATGCTTTGTTACCTAGGCACGTAGGCATTTTCTTTACCACTTTGTAGCGAGTGAAGAGAGACCCAGCTGATCCAGAAAGAACAGAACAGAAAACTGGAACAGAAAAAGTCACCTCCTCCTTTGGGAGCCTTGCAGACAATCTGCGGCATCGGCACATCACGCCCTGATTCAGCAAGGTCTGCAGAGGAGCCTTACTGCCCGACTTACCCACAGCTCTGGACTGGCCCCACACAGGCTACACCATTAGCGGGAAGGCAGCATCACAAAGGCCGCATGTGTCTTTTGTTTACTGATTCAGACACACCTCTGGTGATTACGACAACATTCAAACGACTATTTGAGATTGGAGACTAACATGGGGTAACAAAAGAAACAAATGTTGTCTCTCGTTACTTATGGGTGTTTTCCGGTTTCTTAAGTTATCTTTCCTGTTTCTAAGCACGAAGTTGGCCCCTAGGACCTATCCACCTTTGCGTGAGAGGAAGAGATTCGGCCTACCTCGTCAAAGGCGCTGTCATCTTTCTTCAGAGCTAAAAAAGAAAGAGAAAGGAGACTGTTATTGTGATGCCTCCCAAAGAGAATCTAAGTCCCGGGAAAGAGAAACGGGGTGCAGGACAGCGTTTTCATCACAGAAAGCAAAACTGTGCCCCTGCCTGAGTAACGGTGCCATGATATAAATACAAGAACTGCAAGCGAGGGCGGGAACAGCGCAGCAAGCGTCTGTGAAAGACTTTTCATAAATATGTAAATGAAGCATTCCTGGAAATAAGGAAGAGAAGCCCCCATGACTTTCACTACCGCTTCTGCGGCAGAACACGCTTTAATGGAAGCATAAGAGGAACACAAAGTAATCTCAAACAAATTTCCTCTGCCGCACCTGGTGTTTCCTCCTGTGCACTGTGTGGACCTCCCACGCCACTTGTGAGGATGACAAACACTCCGCACAGTGTCAAAGTGATATTTTAATGCAAAGGAAAGTTTGTGCGTGGTAATTACAAAAAAAACAGGCATTATCAAATGAGCACTGTGTGGGATAGGAGACATAATTCAAATTTTAACATGATGAATTTTTTGAAAATGTTTTACAGAAACTAACAAATACCTCAGATTTATCTTCTATACACTTAACCTTGGAAATGAAATGACTCCAAAGAAAAAGAAAATAATACAACATGTAGTTGTCAAATACTGGTTAATTAAGTCCTGTAGCTACAACGTTTCATAGAGATGAAAAAGCACAAAATAGCTCCTTTCTCTGAAACTACCAGTTGCAGAAATGTTTCATATCTACAACATCCTGCCTAGGTGTTTACAGGCCTATACTGGATGGTCCTAGCCTGGATGAAAAGGCTTCGGTATCCATGGCTTGAAAGGTCGTGCTCTGATAAAAGCAATGAGAAGCAAATTATTCTGGCAATTAAGTCCTGAGAAATTAGTAAGTCTAAGCAGAAACTCCTTAGCAAAAAGTTATATACTCTAGCTATGTGGTGTCCGGTGTGGTGTGCTGCCATGCGATTTTTGAGACAAGGTCTCAGTTCAGCCTGGAACTAGCAGCAATCCTCCTGCTTCAGCTTCCCAAGTGCTGGGATTACAGGCTTGAGCCACCATGCCTGGCTTTCTAGCAATCTTGAATCTTTCGAGCAATCTTGATCTTGCTCTGCTTTAGATCATAAATTCGTCTTTGTAAAAGGTCCAGAAGAATGTAGCCGTGGTGCTCAGCCAGCAGGTGCAGGCTGACCAAGGCAGCTAAGACACTTTTAGTTCTTAGTCTTCCCTTCCAGCCGAAAACACACTGCCCGCCTTCATCACTAGGTAACGAGCTGCCATGAATTAAAATGAAACGAGGGTCCTTGTCCCGGCCTCAGTGGCTGCTCCTGAAATCGGCCACATGCATATTTTCACCTCAGATTTGTCACCTTACACTAAACCTGAACGAGGGAAAGGAAGAAGGCCCTAGCTCACTCTACTGGCTAATCTTCACCAGAATGTAACTCCTAATCTCAAAACTCTCAAGCCCAGCCAGCAAAGGTGAGTCTTTCAACTAATATGCTTCTCTGGCGAGGCCATTACCAAACATTAGTGACGTAAATATAAACAAATTTCTCCACTTTTCAAAAGGATGAGTATTTTAGACTAGCACTGCCTTCAGACACGAAGTACCATACGAGCACATAATTACAGCTCCGGCTCATCCATCAATCAGTTAGCAAGAGGGAAGAAGCCACGTGATGAACCTTGCAGACGCGTGACTCAGAAGACAAACTTTCGAAAATATTTTATCTACTGTGGCCACTGCAAAAGTGCTGGAAGTTTAGACACCTGTCTTCTCAAGCAAAGATGTCCTGCAGCCGACGCTGTCCCACCGGGGTTGGAAAACAAGGAGTGAAGGCGAGAAAAGAATGAAGTGGGGTGAGGGGTTCTCAAACATTCACACCGGCCCACTGCTCCCTTCTTAGTTCTGACAGCTTCCCACCATCCTTAACTATAAAGGGTGGGTCTAAGATTAGACAGAAAAGGGGGGAATAAAGAAAAAATTATAGGTGTATTTGATAAGCAACAAAGGTCTCTCTGCTGAATGATACGGTCAGGCCCTGTGTGCCACAGGGAAGAACAGATTTAGACTCAATAGATACCTTACATTATTAGATTAACACCTGACACAGTTTTCTCTACATATTGCATCCTTGCCCTAAAAAGCAGTTAATAGTAAAACAAAGACCACGATGTCCTTGCCAGATAGCTATCAAGTCACTGATGATAAACTCTGACCTACACATGCACATAACATCTTGTTATTGATTACATTCTCTGATTGTCATTAATCATTTATGTAAATGTAAAACCACAATTGTCCTCAAGGATATCATGGGACAACAGGCAGATTGTGCTACCCTGGCTTAACAAAAGGATAAATAGGAAGTCATTTAATATGATCAGACAGTCTATCTGGTCCTCAGTTCAGACACAGCTCCTAAAAGACTTCCCGCTCCTCCCCAAGCACAGAGGCAAGATTCTGCGGTGTCCTCCACTGGCGGGTTCGCTAACCTGCACTACAGAATTTCCCACTGAATGGTGGGACTGCCCATTCACTAGCCTGTCTTCCAGCCACACTGTTCACTAACTGCAGGATCTAGCACCAGAAGGCACACGGTAATATGTGGGGTTAGCGAGATCTACCTCAGAGGCAAAGAGAGAGAACCTCATAACTTGATATACACTAGCGTTTTCATAAATAAAAGCCATATGTATTTCTATGTAAGAATCATAAACACAGATTCCATTACCAATGATAGCCCCTCTCCCCGCCCCTCTCTCATGCTAGGCACTGAGCTCAGGGCCTCACACATCCTGGGAAAGCTCTTACCACTGAGATAAACTCCCAGCCCCAAATTAAAATCTCTTATAGCTTCTTCGGGAAAGAATACAGGACAACAGTTAAAAGTGTGTGTCTGAACTTTTAACTTTATATCTCTCCCTCTTCTCAGAGCAGCTCATCACTGACAATCAAATCTAGAAATGTACACCTCTGGCAGAAGGCAACAAACCCACAGGAATTCAGCCTAAACCACGGCTTCCTCTTTTCACCCACCACATCCTTTAAAGAAATGGCATACATGGGTTCGTCTCAAATATCAAACATAAACTTCCTTTCTCCTGGGAAGAATCCAAACATGTGTGAAGGAACGTCATAGGACCCAATCATACAGACACCTCATAGCCTTCATCTGCCTGAACCTCTCTGCAAACCTCAGGGAATCTCTGTGAGTTCAAGGCCAGCCGGATCTATAGCAAGTTCCAGGACAGGCTCCAAAGCTACAGAGAAACCCTGTCTTGAAAAAAAAAATTCCAGGGGAAAGACATAGGTTGTAGCAGAGTTCAGCTATCTAACAATGAAGCTCCTGTCTGTTCAGCTAGCCTAAAAGTCCTAAGTGGGAAACAGGAGGGAATCGTATTAGACAAGAATAGCGATTCCTAAATAGTGACCACACTGACGTCACTGAGCAGGAAGCTGTGAACACTCACCGTGAAATGGACAGTTGACTGTAGAATTCAATCACACTCGTCTTATATAGGAACCACAGCTACACTGGAGTCATTGCCTAGCAGATGGCATACTTAGAGCCCTGTGGCTTGAAACCCAATGTGTTTGATCTGACCTTTTATAATATAGTAATCTCAGATCAGTTATGTTTGGGGAAGATGGTAACCAGTTAGCATCATCTATGATGTGTGAGAAAGCAGGCCTTTAAGTGGATTACTGGTTGCCCAAGTCGAGCGGGACAAGAGATGGCCAGGCCCAGCTTGGTCCAATTCTACCCCGATTTCCGGCTGCTATAGGACAAATCTGTTAGCGCTTCTCTTTTCCTTGCTTTCTATAGAGTCACGCCAGTATGGTCTAGGGCCTGATGACGACAACACGGTGCAGACATTTATTGAGTCCACACTGCACGTCACACAAGACATCGAATCGTTATTTCACTAAATACCAACAAACAAATTGAAAACTGAAACTCAGAAAAGTTAAGAAACCTATCCAAGGTCACTGAGCTTGGACTGGCAATTGCAGGAACCCCATCTGATACACAGGCCACATTCCCTGCACAAACTCTCATTCCATTGCCTTTAGCTCCTCAACAACTCCTTCGGTCATCAGAATGACCAAAGTTCACTGCCTCTGAGTGTGCAGAAAAGCAGAGGAGAATGATACATGTTCGGCAGTGCTGTTTCTAATAAACAGCCTGGCTTTGGTGCACACCCAACATTAAAATCACTTAAAAATACCAATAATTTCTTTCACAATATATCACAGTATAATCCACTCTTCTGAGTCACAGGTCCTCTTTCAATACACGACATAGCTGTACTATTTCCTGAAGCCTGCATGTAATCGCCACATTATCATAGAAGGCATTTGTGAGAAGAGTTCGAGTCAAAAGGAGCTTTCCCATCACTAAATCTCAATAATCTAGGAAGTCCAATTAACTATAATACCTATTTGCCAATATTGCAGTTACCCCAAATTTTAGTGATTGGCCATCAAACCCTAAAATTATTTAAACATACAGTATTTCTCTATTAATGCTCTTGGTTTCTTACTGAGACTCAACTACAATGAATTATTTAACACAAAACTGGAGGGGCTCCAACGGAATCATTAGCATTAGTAAATATCTAGTTGATGCGCTTCAGAACAGGCCCTAATGGACTCCAGAACCCTCATGAGCGGTGATTTGGGCCCAGCGCGGAAACATCCTTGTGAATAACGCACAGGATTCCACATCTCACTCTCCACTCCTCTGGGTTTCGAACTTCATTTCAATAGAAGACTCCACACTGGAATGCCTAATCCAGAAGAGTGAGTCTGTGTGCATTCAAACACAATATGGAAATGCTGGATTAATCTGGCTTCTACACATAACTTTGAGTGTTCTCAGAAATAATATTAACAAATTGGACCAAAATAATGGTAATAATAATTAATATTAACAATAATAAGCTTGACCAAATGTTTACTTTCACTTGAAGACAGTTTGTATGCATGGACAGACAGCTGACAGTCACTGGCACATCAGGGTTTTAAGGAATTAGCTTGTTTATGATTAATTAACACTTTCATGGACATGATCACAGCGAACCAAGGGTCAGAAGGTACGCTTGGACACTCTGATAGGTTTGTCTGAGGCTCTGTGGGGATCCCTTGCTTGGCACAGTTACCTGTGCCAAAGAAAGTTGTGACAGTTGAGGAGGCAGCTACACCTCCAGGTTAAGAGGCGCACTTCCTGCCAGTAAACCTCAAGATTAACAAACCCATTCCACATGACACTGTTGTCATCTTGCTGTTCCCTAGAACACGGATCTATCTTTTTAAGTATCCTAAACATTCCCTGATCTTGTTTGTTTGTTCTTTGTTAAGTCCGTTGCTCTTTCTCAAAAACAATACTCTGAACAGTACTACTGCAGCAGTTCAGGAGACTGATTCATAGAGTCCCCACAGCTTCATAGCTCACATTTCTCTACAGCAGCTGGAAGGTTCAGCGTCCTAAGAACGGAACACCCAAACCTCCATTTATAGGACCCGAAGTAGGGAACAAAAGGTCTCAAGGTATCTGTCCCACTTCCTTTAGGTTTGGCTACGTTAAATAGCTTCAGTCAACGTTTCAGCGATTCTCAAAGCTAAATTACTAGTTAAACACCTAATACCAAAGAGCTTTAAAAATAACAAATCACCTGGGTGGCCGCAGAACCCCTATGGCGGTGAGGACTGGGTGTCCCCTCGCGGTCCACTGCGAAAAGATACTAGTGGCTGAGAGGAGGAACCCAAATTAAAGGCTTGGGACGGTCCATAAATGAAGCCCAGATCCTGGGGAAGAAGGGGAGGCTCTCCGAGCGACATCCCCCCTCCATCCCTGGTCCGCAGCTCGCCTGGAGGTGGCAGCTGCCTGGCTGGTGCTCGGAGCACGGGTGGGGGCGCGGGGCCGAGGGAGAGAGTCCGGGGACAGCCGGCAGCGCACGGGGGTGGGGTGGGGTGAGGGTCAGCGGAGCACACTCACCGATGCGGCTGAAACTCTCTGACAAAGTTCTCCTCAACTTCTTCATCCTGCCGATCTTCTCGCTCGGCTGAGGCTCAATGAGGTCGCACATCTGGGCGGCGCGGGGCCCGGGCAACTTCGCGAAACTGGTCCAGCGCGCAGCGCAGACAACGGCGAGGGCGCGCGGCAGTGCGCGGGGAAGGCGGCGCCTCGTCCTGCTCCTCCGCCTCCTCGAGGGCCGCGGGCGACACGCAGCGCTCGGCCGCCTGCGGGGCTCGGGCCTGGGCCGAGGCTGGGCGCGCGGGGGCGTCTTAGGTGGTGCCGGGGGCGGCCGCCATCCCCGCCGCCCGGGGGGGCCCGCGCCGCGCCGCCGCCCGCCTCATTCGTCCTCCTTTGTAAGGCAGAGCGGCGCGGCGGCCGCGGCCGGCGAAAGGAGCTGGAGCGGCGGCCGGACGAGGCGCGGGCGGCTGCGGGAGACGCTCGCGGGACAAGTTCCCAGTCCGAGGCGCAGTGCCGCCCCGAGAGCCGTGGCTGCTTTGGCCCCAGGCCTGGCGCGCGGGACCCCGGCGCGACCCCGCTGCCTCTCCGACTCCCGAGGCCTCCGCCGCCCTCCTCCCTCCCTCCCGGACCCGCCGCGCCCCCTCCCGGCCGCCCGCGCTCCGGCCGCCACCGCCGCGCTCCTCCCGCGCGCTCCACCACCCCGGCCCGCGGACTGACAGACAGATGGACAGACGGACGGCCACGCTGGGCGCCGCGCAGACCCAACCCACCCGCTGCGGCGCGCTCCGTGTGGTCCCCCCCAGAAGGTTTGGGGAGGGTGCAAGCCCGTGCTCGCTGACCTCGGGGATTCGGTCGGGTTTAGGACTGACTTGCTTGGTCGTTTTGAATTTACAGAGAAGGTGAACGCTTTGCTCCAAAGGGAGGGAGAGGCCCCGTTTTAATGGGGTCAAGCGCAAAAGCTGAAACTGCTCCCTGGAACGTCCAGAAGTCAGGACTCCTGTGTGTCCCCCCCAGTCCTGTCTCTGGGTGACAGGGATATCACTGTAGGTCCGTTGATAAACAGAGTCCTCAGTCCTTGGGCTACTTACAACCTATTTTCACAAATGCCCCGTTTCTGAATTGAAGATTTAGAGGCTAAAAGCCATGTTCAGTTCCTTTCCCCACCTCAGCGAATAAACTTGAAAAATGACTAAGAGTGGCTTTTTCTAAAACCCAGGACAAACAGTTCCGGCAGAAAACACAGAGGCGTTTTTTCTAATAAACTTAGTACTCCAAACGTCAGTCTCCCAGGGGAGAGTGAAGGAAGATGGGGGAAGGCCTGGTGTACTGATTACCGGCCAGCAAAGTTCTTCTGAATAGAAACGTTAAGTAATCTTGAGTCATCAGGCTGTGTAAGTAATAGGAGCTTGTGCGGGTGTGACAATGCTGTTTGGTTTAAAGGAAGTTTTAGGGAGTTTGTGTTTTGTCAAAAGATTTTTATCTTAAAACAAAAACTAGCCCCCTGCCTTCCTTAAATTGTGAGGTAGAACGCTGATGTGCCCCGCCCTGTGCTGAGCGCATTACAGGGTTTTGGTAGATTGCCATCGATATAAGGCAGCTAGTCAGATGGAGCCCCCAGCGGAGGAATTCATGAGAAAAGTCGATAACTTAAACGCAAGGACGTTAAATCCTGACACCCGTATCTCGATAATAACAGAAAGCACCAAGTGTGGCCTCATAAAGGAAAAAGTTTTGACGTTTACCACTTCCTCAGAATGGTTAGAAAGTCAGCAGTTACAACTGAGTAGCGAGAGAGAGACTCACAGGGAGAGAACCATGCAAACAGATACATTCTTCCAGTTAACAAAATGAAGAACTGGTTGCTGGTAAGAAGTGCTGTGTGTGTCTGCGGCCATGCTCTTGTTCGCATTGGAAATGGCTGGTTTGAATACAGCACACAGGCCCAGTGTCATGGCTCAGCGGTGTTTGCCCTCAAATGCTTGTGTATGTGTTTGTGTGTGTGCACCAGCACATGCATGTGTGTTGTATGTGTTTGACCTCTCCTATACTGATTTGTTCAAAAGTGCAATTACTTCTTACATTACCATCTATGCATACAAAGCTAATGTGTGTGACCAGTTTTTAAAATAACACAAACTTGCATGGGTATGTCTAGGGTTAGTAGAGAATACATATTAAAAAATAAAATGAGGCAAAACCTGCATAAATATTGACATTTCTGTATGATACGAAATTTCTGGAAACAAAAGGAAAACCTAGGTGGAAGAGAACTTTGCCTTTGCGACCTATGCTTGCAGGTGGAATCTGAGTAGTTTACTCCCCAAATGCATTCACTTTTCACAGCAAAAATACTAACTGAGAACATAAA